>NC_134703.1:40539804-40841054 GCF_043290135.1 Rhipicephalus microplus
TGTCGAAAGCGCTGGAACACATAGTTACGAGCGTAAGTGAGTGCATCTCTAAAGTGTTTTGCTCACAGATGACACAGCTGGCTTCTGCAGTAGCAGTACCGATGGCCAAGTCGGCACCTTGTGCAGTGGAAGAGATACCGAATTTAGCCACAAAGCGGCAATCCCGAGAGGAGAAAACCCCAATTTTTTCCGTACCTTCTACGTCGACCCACGCGGAGGATCATAATGAAATGGACGTATGCCAAGATTTCACGCGTCAGAAGCGCACTGGATCTCCTTTAAAATCTCCTTGCCCAAACCCAAAACCCAAAAAGGGCCGCGAAAATGCCAGTGCACTTATTAAGGAGAGTATTTTAGAAGCTGGCTTTTAGAAGCTGAAATTGGCTTTAGATCTGGATATTCCATATGTCATGCACATGTAGATCTGGAAAGTCGTATTCATATTGCCCGTCACAAAAAGCACTTTGTGGCTTTAGTAACGTTAGACATATGTAAAGCATACGATAGCGTAGAGTATTCTATCTTGACTAATCAGTTATGGAGCCATGGACTTCCACCTTTTATAGTAGCATGGATGACAGAATTTTTAAGTAGAAGAGAATTCTATTGTTATCAAGGCGGTTTCTCTTCCTGTAAGCACAAGCAAACCCGAGGTGTACCTCAGGGATCAGTGTTTTCCCCGGTTTTATTCAACATATTTCTTAGTACCATCCCCGTTCATCCAGATGTGAAAGCCTATGTTTATGCCGATGACATTGCTTTCTTTGCTATGGCACATGACTTCCACTGTCTCTACACTATCTTGCAAGCATATCTTAATGAAATAGAACATTGGCTGGATGGATTGATATTGAACCTGAATACCGGTAAATGTGCTATTCTCGTTTTTCCTATCAAAGATCCCGTGCACATATCTATTAATTACAAGCTTCAAGATATCCCACAAGTACAATCATTAAAATATCTTGGAGTTATGTATAATGAGCATCTAAATTGGCGCCTTCACATTGAATACATCGCGACAAAAGCAGTATGCGCGATGGGCGTATTGCGGAGGTTGAGCAATTGTAGATCAGGTATGAGAAGAAAAGCACTTTTGATTATATATAAAATGTATGTCCGACCTGTGTTGGAGTTTGGCTGCATTCTTTTTTCTGGTGCGCCAGCCTAAAAACTTCGGCCGCTCGTTCTGTTGGAAAGAGAGGCTTTACGGCTCTGCTTAGGACTTCCAAAGTATACTACAAATGCAGTGTTATACCTTGAAGCACGAATACCAACCTTATTATGTCGCTTTAACATTCTGTGTGCAGACCTTTTTACGACTATATGAAGCACCGTTTAACCCTGAACAAATTATTTTTATTTCCAATTTTGACCTATTCTTCTCCGTGCATTGGCCCAGATTTCACAAACCACAAATAGTATTTGTTCAATCGTTACTTGAGCCCCTAAATGTACACGTTCGTGATCTGATTCCTTTAACTGAGCAACAAAATTCTCCAGAAATTGTTTACCATGATATCTTCCCAACTCACGCTAAGCTATTACCTACAGGCATTTTAAATGGTTTATTGCAGGACCATTTAGGTACTCTGCCAACAAATATCATTATAGCAACGGACGCATCTCAATCACATGAAAAATCAGGCGTTGGAATATATTGCCCCGTACTTGATTGGTCATTTTCACTTCGCTTACCAAATTTTCTTCCTGTCTTTCTGGCTGAATTCATGGCAATAATGTTAGCTTTGCGAAAGGTAAATATTTCCATTGCAGTCGTAGCAGTCAAAACCGATTTATTATCAGTGTGCTCTTCTCTGTCCGCATCTGGTCACTCACCTATAGTGAAACTTTTTAAATCATTAATTCCCTGTCATCTCCGAAGTATTCATTTAATCTGGACACCACGGCACAAAGGTTTGTTGTTAAACGAAACAGCTGATTCTCTTGCGAAGGCATCCCTTTCGACACCAATTATTCCTATTTTCCCTCATACAGTATACATTACGGTGGCGCAATTTCGCACACTTAAAATCAGGCAAAATTTATCTGACCCTGCACTGACGGCTTCTCCAGAGTACAAACACTTGTTATTTCCCTGGCGCAGTGAATTGACTAATTCAAGGATGATGGAAGTTGTCATCACGAAATTTCGTTGCCGCGTTACCTCCCTCAATTTTTACTTGCATAGATCAGGCATATTGAATTCCCCTATGTGCATTTACTGTAATCAAGAGGAAACAATCAGTCATTTTTTATTACATTGTCGCCGTTTCGATTTATTCAGGCAAAGCATACTAGCACCACCTCTTCAAAGACTGGGCTTGTAACTATCACAAACTGATCTTTCATTTGGAGCCTCTACACTGGGTTTCAGCCACAGGGATGTTTTAATCGCCGTTCAAGAATGCATCACTGCGACTAAACGATTTTCTTGCTAAATTACAGTCTCGCTATTTTTCTTCTTTTTTTTCTGCAAAATTGATATCGGTATTTCAAATCAAAATTAAGTTACAAAAAATTTGTAGGAATGACGCATTGCTGAAAGTTTAGGGCAAATTCACCTCATAATCGGCCAATCCCAATCTTTGGGTACGAGCCATTTGCACAGGGAAACAAGAACAACAACAACAACAAGCGACACGGCGCCATGCCTTTGGGGTGGGGTGAAGGGGGATGAAAGAGGATAGGAGAAATAGTGTGTGGTGTGTAAGGAGGGATGTCCGGTCCGCTTCAGCGCGAGCAGCAGGCCGTCGGCAAGGGCAAGGGCAGCATGGCTCCTGGGATCAGCGGTAGGCAGCGATTCCCGACTCCTCCACGAACTCCGCCAGGCTGCGAAGTGCTGCTGGATGTGGACGAGACGGGAACAGCAGGCGTTCCAGGGTAGAAACGGGCAGACCCTGTCTCCTGTAGGCCGCGTAGGCCCTCAAGCGTTCCTGTGCTAAGCCAGGGCAGGCACAAAGGAGGTGTTCGATGGTCTCTGGGTCTCCGCAACGACTGCAGGCCGGGGAGGGACAGAGGCCCTTGGCGTGGTGGCGGGCCAATGTCCACACGCAGCCGGTCCGCAGTCGCAACAGGGAGGCCCGTTCTCTCCTGGTGAGGCCCGTCTCTGGGAGAGGCTTTGGTCCTCGCCCGCTGGCCACCCTCGGGTCTGGGTGGACTGTGACAAGGAGCCTCTTGAGACGGGCCTGCGAATAGTCCCTGGCCACCACCAGGCTGGTGGGCAGCCTTGGCGAGTGTGTCCGCCTTCTCGTTTCCAGCGATGCTCACGTGGGAGGGCAGCCAGTGGAAGGAGACGGACACCCCGGCGTCGGTGAGGGCCCGAACCTTGGCTATCAGGAGGCAGGCCGTCAGTCCGGCACGGCGGGAGTCGGCCAGGGTCTGCAGGGCCGCCTTGCTGTCACACAGGACCGCGGCTGGCTCAAGCGGGATGTCCTCGGCCAACAGGTTTACCGCGAGATGGAGTCCAGCCAGTTCCGCAGCCGCGGAGCTCGCCGGGAAGGGTAGCCTGCACTGCCTGCTGTTGGCTCTGGATGGAATTACGCATGCGGCCGCTGCGGTCCCGTCCGGCATCACAGATCCGTCCGCGAACACCTGCAGCCGTCCCTCCAGTTGTTCCTGGAGCTTGAAGGAGGCCGCCTGTTGCAGTGCGGCCGCAGGCGTCCGTCGCTTGTTTGCCCCTTCCAAGCAGAGGTGGACCTCTGATGGCTGGTGGTGAGGCGGTGAAAAGGTAACCGGGACTGGCGGATCCATTGAGGGGAAACGGGCGTAGATAAAAAGTAGAGCCGACAGACCCATTAAGGGGAAACCCTTTCCTTACGCGCGCTGGCGCGGGCCCCTTCCGCCACCAAGGCGACAATCTTGGGGAAAAAAAGAAAAAAAAAAGAAAAGAAAGAAAGTAAAAAAGAGGAAGAACCACTGCCAGCACATGTGGTTTTGTTCTCAGTGTTCTCACTACCAGAACTCCCCCATTTACCGGACTGCTGCACTGTTTTCTGAAGTTTTGCGAGTTTACGGAACACCACTGGGCCATTAAATAATTGTGCATTTTGAAATTTGTGACTTCTCAACCTCTCCTTGTTTACTTTTTCTTATTTGTAACTTATGCTTCTTTTGGGGGGAGGGGGCATCTTGTGACGTGTGAAGCCATGGTAGTAGAAGTGGATTAAGCATGGCGTATGAGTCAGGCCACGTCGACCGCCGCATCTAGCGACACACACACACACACACACACACACACACACACACACAAACACACTATATATATATATATATATATATATATATATATATATATATATATATATATATATATATATATATATATATATATATATAAGCTTTCTGATGGCGGCGAAACGAAAATGTAGGCAGTGATGAGTTCTTTGCACACGGCACGAACATTCACACAGTTACCTCAAAGAAAGGGTACGTATTTTACTCCACAAAGAGGACGTGCTTCTCCTTGCGATTCCGTGTGCAATCTTTTGCGCACATTTTGTCATTTGCAGGAGCAAAGAGTCCTTTTTGTGGCAACTGCGTGGTTACACCGGAAAACTCTTTGGAGTGTATGTGCGCGTGTACATCTCTCTAAGCTTTTCCTTGCTGAGAGAGAGAGAACTAAGCAGCGCTGTGCGTGTGTTCTTTTCTGTCAGAGTTGTATTGCGAGCTGCCAAAGACAATTCAAGTTGAATAAAAACTAACTTGCCTGGTTCTTAATTAGTCCTTCATCGTGCAAAAAAAAAAAAAAAAACAACCGCGGTCTTTCACTTTCTCCCTGGTACGGTGGGTCAAGCTGTGGGGTAAGTTTAGAAGCTGAGCTTCCCGCTGTACTCGAGTTCACTGCTTTATTCTTCGCCACTTTGCAAACTGCTGCCATCGCTCCTAGTTACTGTAAGCAAGCCTGATTAGATTTATCAGAGACTAAAGCGCAAACCTTTTTGTGGCGCTTCTAGTATACAGCAGAGATAAAGCATTTAAAAAGATTCGTAACAATCATCGGCTCACGGCAGCTTCGATAAAGCAGCGATGACGCTATTCATTTTTTGGTGAAAGAAAACAATTTTCCTTAAGCAGCAAATGCTCCGACTGGTCCATAAAACGATTGCTTTTTCCCATCCATAACAATGCAATTACAAAACGCTTTCGTAAATTGTACTGTAGCCCGCTTTGCAATGCTCCAGTACAAGGCGCGAAAGAGTCACATAGGCAGCCCGCACCACAAAGAATATTCAAGGATAATGGTCGCAGCAGAAATTTAGGAAGGATTTTACTTCATTAAAACATTTCCTGGCAACATTTAAGAACATTCAAGGATAATGGTCGCAGCAGAAACTTAGGAAGGATTTCACTTCATTAAAACATTCCCTGGTAACATTTTCATTCCCTCTTAACAATATAATTGAGTTATTACTGTGGTGAAGAAAAACTTCCCCGCCCCGCCGCTGTGGTCTAGTGGCTAAGGTACTCCGCTGCTGATCCGCAGGTCGCGGGTTCATATCCCGGACGCGGCGGCTGCATTTCCGATGGAGGCCCGTGTGCTCATATTTGGGCCTCTTAATTGCGCAGCAGCGCCGCGCTCGACTTCTGCTAGGCGCGGCACAGAACACCTACCAGTTGGGCGCGTCCAGCGTCGCTCATGCACTCGCGAAATGCACCACGGATAGAACCAAACTCTTGCAGAGAAGCCACAACTACAGAAAAAAAAATTTCAGCCAAGAAATGCATCGCGGATAGCACTAAACTCTTACGGAGAAACCACAACTACAGAAGAAAACTTTTCAGCCAAATTAAGTGGCAGTCTGGCAACAACCACACAAAAGTCTTGCAACAGATTTATGCAACGCCAAAAGGAACCTTGCCAAATATAAGACCAGCTGATGTGCATTCAGTAAATTGGCATTACACTGCTTGAGCGAGGAATCCCGGCAGTGTGTCGGTATGCTTGTTTGGATTGCTTCATTATGTTTGTTCAATAAAAATTTAAAAAGCTCTCCACAATGGTGAGACCTACAGTCTGATAATTGTGTCCGTACATGAAAACAAGCAAACTAATCCATTCCAGCTGGAGTCGTGCAGTTCAAATCACCATTACAGGAGACTTAATAGGGTTGCGTAGACAAACCCTCAGGGTTACAGACTGTGAATTAGCTCAATTCACCAAATGAAGCAGTCCCTATTGTTTGTTATGGGGCACTGTAGCAGCACTGCATACTAAATACTGAGAAAAACTGAAAAACAGGTAACTTGCATCAAATGGTCTAATGGTACTACAGGTGTCGGCATCTGCATAAGGGTATGAACCTCAGTGAGAGTTAAGACACCATATATTGCATATACTTTATATAGTGCCCGAGAATATGACCAACACCGAGAATCAGAGCAGCTTTCGATAAGCAACAACTTAGACTCCAAATTGTGCTGGTGAAAAAGGTTGCCCAAAAATAACGCTGCAATACTTTGTCAGCAGCACCCGGTAAAAAGGTACCAGCAAAGAGTGTTAAACTTGTGCTTTTAATTTCAGTAGCCAGGACTTTCGGGTGCCACATGTGAACAGGGGGCCTCCCAACTGCCAAAATCTTTTTCAATTAGCTAGCAATATATTCTCCAAAAGCAGAGGCACACATGTATGCATGAGGTTCTACTGGTACATTTTCCTTGATCGAGGTGTGCCTACATTTGCATACTTGACACTGTATTCTCCAAAGTAAAATGCACGGATGCTTATGCTTCGAATTCCAGTGCCACATCTTTTCGTTGACCAAAACATGCCTTTACCTACAACTGGCATTTCCCTAATGATTATTTATAACCTACTGGCACATTTACTCGCGTATTCATGCACCACTGTCTTAAGAGTTGTGGTGCACAAACATTCAAAGCTGTGTAAAAAAATGTCATACTATTCAATTCATTTTTCATATAAGTTATAATTGGCAGAGTATCTTTTCCAAATAAAACCTTGTACACTCAAACCTCATTATAACAAACTTGCATCTTACATAAAAATAAGTTCGTTATAGTATAAAAAAATTCACTCTAAAGGTTTATTTTTAACACTATATTTATTGCAACACTATTTTTTATTTATTTCATTACTACAGATATTTGGTTACATCTGGTTACATTAGAACAATGTTTAAGCACGTATTTAAAATGTGAGCTGTCTACAATCAAGCATAATGACTGGAGGAAAAATTAATATCTAGTCTTAGCTGACATATGACGGTATTAACCACAAGAGTGCAGCTTATATACCTCAGAGAAGGAAACATTCACAAAATTTTGTGCACTTTCCACAGAGTCTGACATTCACCGACAAAAAAAGAAAAAGCTTATAGATGCAGTGTGCTACACTTGTGCTTTCAGAAAGAATGCCCGACAATGCGCAATATGCCATACTTCTATTGATAAAAGATGTGGACATTGTTCAGTATCAACTTCGAGAACAATTCTTTGTTACTCTAAAGCTATTTAATATGAATTTCATTCTATGAACTTCAAACAAATGCTTTAAAATTATTAACACTGCCCAAAATCATTAACAACCACCTATTTCTGATCTTTCCGAAAATCCCATGACCTATTAGTGTTTTACAAATATTATTCAGTATTCTCGTACAGATATTAAACAGAAGGGGCACCACAAATCAAGTGTCAAGAGCCACCGAGTTTTTCTCATGAGCAACTTGCACGGAGAAGTTTGCTTTCAAAAGTTGGTGTTCATATATACATGCTCAAGCACTGAATCTCTCGTCTCACTTACGCAACTTGGGGAGTTTGCCATATCAGCAAAAGCACTCTCAAGCTGAGGAGTGGTTGAAGTATTTCCTATATCAACTCTCAGAACTTCAAATCTTGAATAAACTGCTACGAGACGTGCAACCAGCAGCCGTGAAGCTTTCAGCGTAGTCATGGTACTGAAGACTGATGTCTGCCTTTTGCCTATATTGCAAATAATCAAATGAAAAGACTGACCTAATTCTAATTAATAACTGTAAATGGAGATGTCTGCAGCAGAAAAAGTGGATGTGCCCCGAATCAGAACACAAGTAGGATGCAAATTTGAACAGAACATTCAGTCTTAAGGCTACGAGGCCCCAATGAGAGCAGCAAGGAGTGGGAGCTTGGGCTAAGGGAAAGAGCAAATAGACCAGATAGTCCTCATGTGCATGAAAACTGCAGCTATTGTACTAAGTATTTGCATGCAACAGTACAAGCATATGTTGCAATAAAGTGAAATGCCAGTTACCATTTCCGCAAGACTGCCCTTCATTAGCCTTCAAAAACTTCCTCCACATCCCCCCTCCCCCTTAACAAAATTTAAAGTATGATTTTTTCACAATTACCGATAGAGTTCTCTTCCAAACAGTTTTTGGACACAATTTCAGGAGCCCTTCCAAAACTATTTTAGAGTAAGCCCTTTTTAGAATAAGTGATCGGACCTGCCAGTTCCCACAATTCTTTCGGACATTTCATGTAAAGCCTAGTTACACTGGATTTATGCTATAATGTATTTGTCACTGAAATGCATGTTTCAACAATGCTTTACAAAAAAAATCCCCGTATCTCCACAAAGCGAGTCATGACAAGCGGGCATAGCACTTGGGACCGTTCTTACCATAAATCACCGGCGACGTTGCCCACTCGCGCATGTGAATGAGCGACCACGCACTAGCTGTGTCCTCGGGGTCTCCGCTGCTTCTCGAATGCTTTAGAAGATCGCAAGCTAGCGCGTTTCTCGCCAGCGCGCTAGCTTGCGATCTTCGTCAGCGTCGCCTTTCGTGGGCAAAAGCGCGTTCACGATTGTTTTCAACTACGGCAGGAAGAATGGGCGCTCTGGAACGTGCTTGTTCGTCTTGGCATATAGTGGGTACAGACGCACAACAGACAAGCTCATCAGAATCACAGACACCATTAGCAGGTACCTTGCATTGTTATCAGCATCACTCTTCACCACGAGAACGGACAACACACAATGGACAAGCCGGGACCCTATGATGCTTCAACATTGACAGGATTGCAATATCTTGGAGCAGAGCTTGCCCCCATTACCATTCGGACTCCAACACATTAAAAGGGACGTTTTAAAACTATCACTAGTTAGATATGGGACTTCGATATTGAGTAGCTACTTGCATTCGCATGTTGAGATGTGCAACGCTCACTTCAGAGAAGATTTTCTCAAAGCTTAGCTGGACAGCAGCCAGACGTAGCTTTGCGAACACGAATAAGTTGCAGTGCACATGGGGAGCAGCCATGTAAAGGCAACATATCGCCATCTTTATTATGAACACTGAAAACTAGCAACAAATGTAGAGGAGAAAGTCCACCAGGCACTATTTCAAAGCAAGTCAACGTTCATCTATAACATCCATGGCATTGCGGGGAGCCCCTAACGCCAATGTAGAAATTACGTTACTCGCGGCACAGTTGCGTTTCACACACCTCGAGCTAGTTATCTGTAAGGCAAAAAAGGCACATGCTTTACGAGAAGCGCAGAAATGGAGGAGACACAAGATGAGATGAGACTACACGAGCGCAGCAGTTTTCTCTCTTCCGTCTCATCGGTTCTTGTGCTCCAATCTTTTCCGCAACGAACCAGCACGCCCAACAAAGCATTGTATTATTCTTCACGAAGACCGAAAGCATTGTTTACCTTCCACAAGCCTTCGTAAACTGAGCTTTATTCTTGCCTTATTTTTGAGACATAAACATACAAAAAAGTGCTCAAGAAATGTCGAGCAGAAGAAAATCTTACAAAAATCTTTTATTTTGTTCTTGAGCAATAATGACCAAAACCTGCACGCACGTCTGCGGCAAGGCCAGGTCGGGTGAAGCGCAACCATTTTGAACGTATTACTACTTTGCCACGTGCACAGCACCTGGCAAAGGATCGCATGGTGCAAAAAAAAAAAAATAGCTGAGAGACCAGTTTATATCAGTCACCGGCAAGACAGCTTCGTAAGTGACACCGTAGAGAAACCAAGAAGCCAAGATGGCATTTGGCACAGGAAAGCACAAACTTGGCACATTTCTTCTTATATGTGCCCAGAGATCAGACAGCCCCAACCGACCTCACATACGGCACATTTTCGAGCCCGGTGGAGCTCAACACAATGGACTAGTGCTCGCTCTCTTGGAAAAAAAAATCTAAAAACTTTGTACAGAAAGCATGCATGCCCTCATATACAGTCTTCTGTAAATCACGACGAACAAACTAAAGCAAGCATAAAAACAATTGAAAGTAGACTGAAAACAATGTTGAAAAGAAAAAGAAAAAGAAGCCATGACCACGTGCAGTGTTCTTGCTGGAGCTGCAGTACTTTCAAGGAGATGCTGTCTCCACGGGCAGAATCTTCTGTGCTCATCTGAAAGTTTTTTAAAAACTTTCTGTAACACTCGTTCAAACAGCCTTTTTAGTGAACATATAATACACTTGTTTTGACATATGGTTGAATCTTGATATGAATCTCATGGGTCACGAAAAATATTGCTATCAGCCAGAACTGAAAACAAAGCGATCAAGCCAAATTAGTATGTTATTTCTATGCCTCTACGTTGCAAAAGCATATTGCTAAGTTGTTTATTAACGGGGAAGAGGCACTTAGCCATCAGGCATCTTACTATTTAAGCTAGGGTGATGAAAACTTACGAGATGCTGTATTTACATGTGCAGATGTCAAATATGAACTCAGTTTTTATGTACCTCTTACCATTTCGGTTTTAATTAGTCATTATTTGAAAGATCTTTTGATCACCTTTTCAGTTAATTGGCTGGATAGATCTTGATTAATTAAATGTCATTGCATTCTACAATCAGCAAAGAGTGCAAAAAGCAAGTTTCGTGCTCTAGCTTTTCTACAACAAAAGTTTAGAACAAGTTTAGAAAAGTCTACAACAAGGTTTAGAAGTTCATCCTTGCATTATCAAGGAACGATAATTTTTGTATTTCATTTTTTTTTAATTTATGGTGTCCTATAGTTGCATATGGCCCATTCTTGGACTCACTAAGCATGCAGCTTCTCATCAAGACAAAAATTATCAAATTGCAGTGTACCAAAGCTGAGAAGCGCTTGTCAGAAGAATGAAAAGCGGCCAAAAAACAAACTGAGAAAATGGCAAAAAACGAAGCTCTGTATTTTCAATAAATTCTACAGAAACAAAAATGCTTCTCTTTGCATATAAATGCCTCAGAAAGCACCAGGGCAGTAGTCTGTCACACTTTTGTCGTTGCCGCTGCTTTGCTTGTAGCAGGAACCTGGAAGATGCTGAACGGTTTCGCTCGGCACTCATGATCCGACGAGAATCCTTCTCTTCTGCCCGTTGCTCGCTCATGGAGTTTTGCTCTAGCTGAAGTTCTTTGAGGATACGTGTGGAGGCTTCTCTCATTCCTGAATTGAGGTGCATCACGGCCTCAGCAACTGCAGTCTCAACAGCTATGAGTGAAGCATGCTTCTCTCTAAGCATTAGAGACCATATGACAGAATGGAGTGCCTCGTTTGCACTTTGTGTCTTGCCTCTTTGGCAGCGTTTTAGCAGCTCTTTGTCATTACGTCGATCGTAGACTGGAAGTAGTGCATCATGGACATTTTGTGGAAAGTTGTAGGTGTGCCTTGGCAGCGGTTCTCCCCTTGCAGCAGCAGCATTCTGCTTGCACCATGAGTCACTGCCACTTGGGCACAAGGTGTGGTTGGACCTTTCATCAGTCGATGTCACATGATAATATGTGGCCATGGCTGCCCGGTGCATTGCATTTACGTCACCAACATTGTACTTCAGAGCCCAGCCATAGTATCTCGACAATCTCTCTATGACATCATTTGTCAAGTAGCCTCTTCCACTTGGTGTTTCACCAGAACCTTTATGCTTTTGAAAAAGACTACGTAGTGCAGTACCCATTAGTTTTTGGACATGGCTTATACAGTCCTCTTTTTGAACCTGTCATCATCATCATCAACCTGACTACGTCCACTGCAGGACAGGCCTCTCCCATGTTCCGCCAGTTAACCCCGTCCTTTGCTTGCTGCTGCCAATTTATACCCACAAACATCTTAATCTCATCGGCCCACCTAACCTTCTGTCTCCCCCTAACCCGCTTGCCTTCTCTGGGAATCCAGTCAGTTACCCTTAATGACCAGCGGTTATCCTGTCTACGCGCTACATGCCCGGTCCATGTCCATTTCCTCTTCATGATTTCAACTATGATATCCTTAACCCCTGTTTGTTCCTTAATCCACTCTGCTCTCTTCTTGTCTCTTAAGGTTACACCTACCATTTTTCTTTCCATTGCTCACTGCGTCATCCTCAACTTAAGCTGAACCCTCTTTGTAAGTCACCAGGTTTCTCTCCGTAGCTAAGTACCGGCAAGATACAGCTGTTATATACCTTCCTCTTGAGGGATAGTGGCAATCTACCTGTCATAATTTGAGAGTGGTTGCCAAATGTGCTCCACCCCATTGTTATTCTTTTAGTTACTTCAATCTCGTGGTTGGGCTCTGCGGTTATTACCTGCCCTAAGTAGACATAGTCTTTTACAATTTGAAGTGCACTACTACCTATCTCGAAGCGCTGCTCTTTTACGAGGTTATTGTACATTACTTTCGTTTTCTGCAGATTAATTTTAAGACCCACCTTTCTGCTCTCCTTGTCTAACTCCGTAATCATGAGTTGCAATTCGTCCCCTGAGTTACTCAGCAATGCAATGTCATCGGCAAAGCGCAGGTTACTAAGGTACTCTCCATTAACTCTTATCCCTAACTGTTCCCATTCTAGGCTTCTGAAAACCTCCTGTAAGCACGCGGTAAATAGCAAGGGGGAGATCGTGTCCCCCTGCCTTACACCCTTCTTGATTGGTAATCTGTTGCTTTCTTTATGAAGCACTATGGTAGCAGTTGATCCCCTGTAGATATTTTCCAGGATGTTTATATATACTTCATCGACGCCCTGATTCCGCAGTGTCTGCATGACGGCTGAGATTTCTACTGAATCAAACGCCTTCTCGCAATCTATGAAGGCTATGTATAGTGGTTGGCTATATTCTGAGCATTTCTCTATTACATGATTGATAGTATGAATATGGTCGATTGTTGAGTAGCCTGTTCGAAATCCTGCTTGTTCCTTTGGTTGATTGAATTCTAATGTTTTCCATACTCTGTTAGCAATTACCTTTGTAAACAGCTTGTATACTACGGAGAGCAAGCTGATCGGCCTGTAATTCTTTAAGTCCTTGTCGATAGATTTGATTGATTTGTGGGGTTTAACGTCCCAAAACCACCATATGATTACGAGAGACGCTTCATATAAATGCGTTCTTCCAATACTCTGGTACTCTTCCCGTCTAGAGACATCTCGTAAACAGGGTAGCTAGTTTTTCTAACACAATCTGTCCTCCATCTTTCAGCAGATCTGATGTTACCTGACCCTCCCCAGCAGCTTTGCCTCTTTGCATGCTCTCCAAAGCTTATCTGACTTCTTTTATCATTACTGATGGGGTGTCATATGGGTTACTGCTAGTTCTTATAATATTAAAGTCGTGGTTATCCCGGCTACTGTACAGATCTCTGTAAAACTCCTCCGCTATTTCAAATATCCTATCCATATTGGTAGTTATTTTGCCTTCTTTGTTCCTTAGTGCATACATCCGATTTTTGCCTATCCCAAGTTTCCTCTTCACTGCTTTGACGGTTCTTCCGTTTTTCAGAGCGTGTTCAATTCTCTCCTAGTTATACCTTCTCACATCGCATACCTTACACCTATTAATCAACTTTGAAAGCTCTGCCAGTTCTATTTTACCTGCTGTACTTGAGACTTTCATGATTTGATGTTTCTTAATGAGATTCTTCGTTTCCTGGCAAAGCTTGCCAGTGTCTTGTCTAACTACCCTGCCTCCAACTTCCACTGCACCCTCTATAATATATTCATCAGATTATCATTCATTGTATCTACGCTATGGTTGGTTTCCTCACTAAGAGCAAAGTACCCGTTCTGAAGCGAGACTGAATTCCTGTACTTTCCCTCTCAGTGCTAGCTCATTGATTGGCTTCTTGCGTATCAGTTTCTGTTGTTCCTTCTTCAAGCCTAGGCGAATTCGAGACCGTACCATTCTATGGTCACTGCATCGTACCTTGCCAACCACTTCCACATCCTGCACGATGCCTAGGTGTGCACTCATTATAAAGTCTATTTCGTTCTTATTTTCGCCATTAGAGCTCCTCCATGTCCACTTACGGTTTCCTCGTTTTCGGTAGAAGGTATTCAAAATCCGTAAATTATTGCGTTCTGGGAATTCTACTACTAGCTCTTCTCTGGTAGTACCGATGCCATAGTCTCCTACTGCCTGGTCTCCAGCCTGCTTCTTCCCTAACTTTGCATTAAAGTATGGTATACTGTGTTTCATCAGTATGGTATACTGTGTTTTTACCTTACTCATTGCCGATTCCACGTCTTCATAGAAGCTTTCAACTGAAGCGTCATCATGGCTGGATGTAGGTGCGTAAGCCTGTACCACCTTCATCTTGTATCTTTTATTCAGTTTATTTACAATACCTCCCACCCTTTCATTATACCTATAGTATTCCTCTGTGTTGCCAGCTATATTTCAGTGAATTAGGAGCCCCACTCCCAGTTGTCTTCTGTCAGCCAAGCCCCTATAGCAAAGGATGTGCTCATTCTGTAGCACCGTATAAGCCTCATCTGTCCTCCTAACCTCACTGAGCCCCATTATATCCCATTTAACACCCTCTAGCACCTCGAATAGTACAGCTCGAGTTCCCTCACTAGATAAGGTTCTAGCGTTAAACGTTGCCAAGTTCAGGTTCCATTGGCTGCCTGTTTGGATCCAGAGATTCTTAGCACCCTTTGCTGCGTTGCAGATCTGACCGCCGCCGTGGTCAGTTGCTTCGCAGCTGCTGGGGACCGAGGGCCGTGAGTCATTTGACGTATGCATGTGGGAAGTAGTGGCCAGATGCTGCACCAGGGTGGCCAACCCTTCTCTGGTGAGGGAGTGCGTTCCCGGCGGTGGTTACCGGTGAGGCCGCACCCCAGTCTTCTTAATGCAGTTCCATCACCACGCGGATTTTTTTTTTCGGTTGGGAACTGCGCGGCACCGGGATTTGAACCACGGACCTTTTGCATGCGAGGCGGATGCTCTATCCACTACGCCATCGCTGCAACTTTTGAACCTGTATGAAACCATAAACTGTGGAGTCTTCAACAGCATGAAATGATCTACTGTCCCCATCACACGCCATCACTGTGTACCGCAAGCCGTGATGGGAAATTGAGCGCTCAAAAAGAGTGACTGCTGCCTCCACTCCCATGTGGCCCGATCTTCACTGTATTTTTCTGCGCGCTTGCAGCTGGCTCAAAAATTTGACAGGACAACATAGTCTAAAACTTGGCCAGAAAACAGCTCTATAACAACACCCACACCAATGTACGACAGGTGGCCTCTGGTTATCCATGCACCATCATAACAGATTGCCACATTACCTGGGTTGTCAAAGCACAGATCTTAGTATGATTTCACTGACATGGCGCAATCAGAGAGGACCTTGTCTGCAGCTCTTGTTGACACAGGATTCAGTTTATTTTTCGAATGGCTCTGTTAGCTTTTGTGGTGAAGTCCCCTGTGAGAAATTCCAATTACAGAGAAGATGTCGTTTAGGGCTGCCTGGCTATTCCTTGTGCTTTGCACGGCACGAGACGCACGGATACTGACCTCGAATGCAGTGCATTTAGCATGACTGGGTACCCTCCTAGAGCTCCACTCACTGTCAAGTCCACAATTGCGGCACTCTGAAATCAGCTTCATCACAAGTCCATATTCATGCTCACCTTTTTCAATAGAAATGGTCCCACTGCATGTCCAGCATTTAGCCGTTTTTTCAAGAATGTTTATTGCGGATAAATCGACGATCCTGCAGGTAGCCGCAGACGGGTCCGAGTCCTCGCGCTCTGTCGCGAGCGTTCGCTTGCCGAAGTTGCTGATAAGGTGCTCATCTTATCAGCACTCACTTTCTGCTGTTGCCCACGATCGGCCCTCGTCAAAAAGGTTGTGTTTTTCCTTATGCGCTGCCTAGTGCCGACGTCGTCCGAGGCAGCCAGAGAAACAGGCGGAGATGTCGGTGTTTCATCCAACGGATCGTGTTCCGTTGCCGCGCCGTCCTGTACTTGCTGCGCATCAAATATACCCACGCCATCATCTCTTTTTGCCGTAGATTTCTTGCGCTTTTATCCAAACTTGTGAGCGGTGCGAACTTGCGATACGGCTTCGGCATGATGAAAGGTTCAAGCCAGGTTCAAAAGGTGGCCGAGAGCGTAGGCTTGCCTATCGCACTCGCCCGGTGGCTGCGGCGCGCTTCGTCAGGCTGGTTCGGCGGAGTGTCTGAATGTGCAGACTTGAGAAACGCTTGCTCCAATTTCTCGCTAGCTCGCGCGGTTTCAGGAAGCCGACGAGAACAAAGACATGTGAGCGAGATAGACTCGCCGCTTCACGTGCACTCTACTGCCGCACGCAGCAGACAGCTCGGGAAAACGCAGCCGAGAGCATAGGCCTACCGCACTGTCCCGGCGGCTTCGTCAGGCCCGTTCAGCGCCGTACCAGTATACTGTCGAACGTAGAGACTATACAGAGATGCTTGCTCTAATTTCTCGCTAGCTCACGCGAGTTCAGGAAGCCGATGAGTACAAAGTGACATACACTCCCGAGCTGTCTGCTGCGTGCACTCAGCTGCCACACGCAGCAGATAGCTCGGGAGGCCCGGCGATTCGAAAGGCGCGATTTAGTCCTGTGTACTCACCACACCAATAGGCTCACGTTACGGGGCTTTTTTTATATGGATTCATTTTTTTACGCGGATACTGAGTGGACGAAAACAAGCGTGGCGGGATATGAAGGAAAAGGGGCGGCTTTTTCGAATGCGACCAAGACAGCTGCTGTAGCAAGCGTAGAACAGCAACACCAAGGCGCTAAAAAAGCCCGTTTTTTCACGCGTCCATCGCCAAAAATTCAACTCACTAACGTCGCATAAACTACTCTCATGGCTAAATTACCAGTCTAGGACGCGTGAAAATTGGCGAGATTATGCAGCGATAGTGGAAGAATCTAAATATAGCATTTTCAAAAAAATTTACGGTCTCAGAGACCCGCTTCTCCCCTTAATTGCTTCTTAAGTACTTTGCAGTAGTATTTAACGTCTGCCACCACACTGGAACTTTTATATCACACATGCATGCATCTATTAGACAAAATTTACTGTGTCCGGTTCCCCCTTTATGTCCTTTTACCCCTTTACAATGCAAGTATTCTTTCACAAGAAACCAGTGTCCTGTGGTGAAAATGAACGACTTCTAGAAAGGTTCCACATACGCTAGACCATAGTTTGTTACTGGTTCAGGTCCTGTTAGCACCAGCATTTACAGTTGTAAATGCATAAAAACAAAGCTTTAAAGAAAAGTTGCCAGTGAACACACAATTTCTTTCCCCAAAAAGTCCGCGACCCATGTGATTCAAAGAGCAGAGGCAATAAGGATGGCCTCGAGTTTATTTGAGCAGCATCCTGCTTTTTGCCGAGCCTGTGGCATATGCAAGCTGCCTCAGGCTATTAATGTAGCCGATTGGTACAAGCACGCTTGTGGGCACTTGCTCCAAAGTTTCGTCACCATTTCCATCCAATTCCTGCAGATCGCTCTTGCAATGAACTTTATTCCCAATGTTCTCATCCACGCACGGTTCTGCGGTGTCAGCATCATCGGCCATAATAAAATTGTCGAACAGATGTCCCGCCCGCTCTCCCACGTAAGAGTCGACAATGCGCCGCCACAAATCGCCGCCGGAATGGTCCTATTTGGAAGCTTCGGGCTGGCTTCGGGCCTGACGTTGACAAAGTCAGCACCGCGAAAACAGTTTCGCACACATGCAGCCACCATTGACGCTCCCCAAGCTTTAACCATCTTCACGGCTGAATACCAGCATGCCCGAAACGGCAAGTTGGCTGCCAGATGATTAACAGCTATGAGCAAGCACTTCACAACGCGGTACCTAACACGCGCATTACGCCCAAGCCAAGCGGTCAAACTTTCGACGTTTTGTTGAGCAGTATGAAACAGCGCGGAAGGCCTCCCATCCGCCATCCTGACCACACACGCACACCAAACGCGAGTAGGACACTCACACGCAACACACAAGCGAGAATGCGTGGAACTGCTCTAGTCAAAAAACGAAACTTCTGAATTCGAGCCAGCGCGGTTGACATCACGGAGCAGTGGAGACGGGTGAAGTAGTTGCGATAAGCAGAGAGAAGCAGACCTGAGAGAAAAGGTCGAGGAGTTGCGACAGGGTGGAGAAAGGGGAGAATACGGCGGGAAGGCGACCTTGAAAACCAAAACACGCAGGAAAAAGGCAGGTTGCGTAGCTGCCTCGAAAGGTAGGCGAAATGTCCAACTCACGTGTAGAAAAATTTGGGAGAAGTTAAAGAATCTTTTGGTGGTGCCGACAGGCTTGCGCGGCCTTACCGACGCGATTCGTATTTTGTAAAAGCCATTTTTACACTTCCACACGCGCGCAAAGGGCTTGCTGAGCAGAATGCGAAGTGAGCGAGAACAAGGCCTAAACATGGAATGATCCGAGAGTTATCAGAGTAGATGGGGTAGCGTACGCGCTTGCACTGGAAAAATACGAAGCCAATCCAGACAAGACGCAGACGATCGGGTGCAGTCAGTGGCCGACGATGTTGGCAAATGGCCTGGTCACTCCAGGCTAACGACGCCAACGCAAAAACCAGTGATCGAAAACTGAGGGGAGAATAGTTGGCCAACCGGTCTTCGAAAGATTGATAGCAACGTGAAAACACGAACCTCATCTGGCGATGTGGGGTGCTCATAGCAGCGGGGCATCTAAGGACTGAGGGGTTCCTAACAAAACAAAAAAAAAAACGTTCGTGGAGAGAAACAACAGAAGAGGTGCGGAGGCAGGGTCGGCGTTCAACAATAAGAATCTATGGGCACCTCGCCGATGCCTTATCGATGGTCCAAAGTAGTTTTTAGGGAAGTCGCCAGAGTGCAGACTCCGTTCGCTGTAACCCATCGGGGACGCTCAGAGACGTTCGTTTGTTTTGGGAGTTTCTTTGAGCCAATGTAGTCTAAGTACAATAAAACTTGGAAATGTGTGACATCGTGCGCAAAATTTGAAAGCGAGATTCAGACCTAGATTTTCACTTGCATTGACCAAGCTAGGATGGCAAAATAACTACATTAGAGTGGTAAATGGTACTCTGAGAACGCTCAACAGATTCCCTATTTCACTTATGTCCCCTAAAGGAACACTGAAATAATGTTCACTTCGGAGTGAAAGATCAGCGTTGGACCACTAAAATGTTATTATTGTCAACAACAGTGCTCTGCGTATCGAAAAACTAAGGTAAATGCACAACACTATCCACGCCACGAATGGGACATTTTGAAATTATCTCAATGACATCAAAGCGTCCGACTACAATTAACTACTAGTAATCAAAATGGTCACATTAAAAAAAAGGAACCTACATTATAACACGTCTGCTTCTCTATTAGAACTGCTTGCGGTTACGGCGGGGGAACGTGGAAGAGCTGTTCCTGCTTACATATGGGCGTGCAGCATTTGCACTACTTCCATCTCCTCAGCTGTGAACTTCCAGTTGTACTACATGCATCCTGCCGGCACCCTCGCTACACAACACCTTGTGATGAAACGAGGGATTGTGCACCATCAAGCCCCCCCTGGCAATACCAAGCATGCTGCAATTCTTTATTGTCAGTACTTACTGCGCGTTGTTTTGCATGTGGCCGAGCACAAGTGCCACGATGTGGTTGAAGGTCATTCGCGAGAATCCGCCTTGGGACTGGCGCACGCAGTCCACGTGCCTGCGTAGCTCTTGCCTGCACCCACAGGTCAGAATTAGTCTCGGTACCCTTATTTCACCGACTAGGCGTGCACAGACAACTCTCGACAAACTAAACAGGACACCTCCCACCAAGCTCTCAAAAAACATGGGACGTTTCAGTCTCCGATCCATGCCACTTCCACAGAGTAGACATAGCATGAAGCCACATAGGGCTGACTAATTTTAAGGGAAACCGATTTTTCGAAGCAGAGCTATACCCAGACATGAAGCATTAGCTTTGGATTCAGATCCGAGTAAGTGTTTAGTAAAAACCAACTGATACAACAGCGGAGTTGGTATTTCCTCTTCAGGGCTAGGAATGTACTTTGCTTGGAAACTTGGAGTAATTTTTATCTATACTTACACACAGCTGATCCTGATCGTAAGGAAGTCACCTAGCCCTAATAGCTTCGTTCTTGGAAAAAGGATGCCACAACCACAGAATCGCTATGTGACCGGTGGTCCTATGGAGGACTCTAGATTTGGAGCAATTTCTGTAGCAGCAAAATTTTTCTTCAGGAGAACTTTGAAGCAGCCAAAAGTTCCATCTTGAAGTTCTTCGAAGCAGGTAATTTCACATCCTGTAGAACATTGGAGAAGCAAGTTCATTTGCATTCACGCATTAAAACGATTATAGGGCTCTTACGAAAAATTAAAAGCCAGTCAGATTCGGTCACGCGCTGTCTAGTCGGAATCACTGATCGAGAGGTCCGATTGAGAATCATCGTCGCAGCCGCTGTCACTGCCATCCCAAAGCGCGTTGGCCTCCGTTTCGGCCAGCGTGTTCGAATTTCCCATTTTATGGAAGCTTTTTCTCGACAAAGCTGGGAGAAACTAGGTCCCACGACACGGCGATACCCATGAACCAGAGCGTTCGCGCATAATTGAGAAGGCCTTCTTCAGCACCAGGAAACCTGCATTAGCAAGTGCGCACTCTTTCGCTTTCTCCCATACCGATCGCGCCGGTCGACACACGTCGAAGAACTTCATGCTGGAGTGCTTGGCGATGTCACGATTGCAGTTTTCTTCGGCCAACTTCACAACAGCGAACTTGAATTTTGCTGTATACATTATTACTGTAGCCCATCACAAGAGAACAGTAAAAATGCGAAGGATGGATGGCGAAACCTAAACTTCCAAAATCAACCAAGCACGCGTTGCAGAGCGGACACAGAGAGCCAGGGGAACAGTTGGCACAGCAGGCCGAACTGGCGCTCGCACGCCTTCGGTACCATAGTTGCCCTTGTCGTGATGCAAGCGTGCATTATCACGGTGGTAGAGATGGAGAGAAAGGGGGCAAACGCTCAAGCAGTTCTGGCTACCCGTCAACAGGTTGGAGAATTCGTGCACGGTA
The DNA here is from genome assembly GCF_043290135.1 of Rhipicephalus microplus. Lineage (NCBI taxonomy): Eukaryota > Metazoa > Arthropoda > Arachnida > Ixodida > Ixodidae > Rhipicephalus > Rhipicephalus microplus. Next base: position 40,561,081 of record NC_134703.1, read on the forward strand.
TTCTAGGAACCCTAGTTCGGGGGAACGCCTCAGAACGAGGGACTTCGCACTCGCAGCCCATTTGGCTGCGCTCGCCTCAACGGCTTTCCTACCTAAAGAATCCAAAGATCCAAGGCCCCTTCGTGCACGTGCCGGCGAGCTGACTTGGGCGGGTTGGGGAGCGCAAAATGTGCGAGTAAATATTTTTTTCCCCCGTAAACATGACAAAATATTAGGGGTGCACAAATCATGCGAGTAAATACAGTACATCTGCATAGTTATCAGCAGAAGTGGTAGACAAATGTCGGGACACACAACAGTGTCAACGATACAGATTTACACTGTCGCTGATGCACCCCCCCCCCCAAGAGTACACAAAAGTGAAAGCCAAGTAGTTTTTCTCCTCTATTAATTGTGTTGCTGAGAACTTCACGACATAACTTAGCGGGGCTTAGACAGCCAACTTTTTCCGACACTCCTTTCTCTCTCACCGAGTACTCTTTGTACTGTAGACAGCACACTTTTGCCAACACTTCTTTCTCTCTCACCGAGTACTCTTTGTACTGTAGCAAGAGCGTTTTCGCAGCACTTCCACAGTATCACTGGAGCATCCACTAGGCTGACTTGAAGGTCGAGATCTGCTTTCAACCCAGCATCAGCAATGTGTCCAAAAATGCTTTCAACGTGAAGTCTACATATTATAACAAACTTGGTTTTCCTTTTACAATGAAGTTGTATACTACTATTACACGGTTTCTGAAAGCGGTTTCCTAGGGGTTTAACAAGTCCCTCTTCTGAGTTCTGCTAGCCACTGATAAATTCCCTGGTTACGTGGTCATCAAGTAACTTGGATGGCGAACCGAGGTGTGATAGATGATCTAAAAAACTGCTATTACTCACACTCACATGTGAATGAGCACGTCTCGAAGTACAAAATGAACAAGCGAGCTATGCAATAATGCTCACTAGCAGCTTGTAGTGAGCCAGACTCCGAAAACGAGCCAAGTGGTCAAGTTATTGCACAAGAATATCCGAGGTTTTGTATATACCCAATGCGCACTTCTCCTGTTTGAAGATGGGTGCCAAAGATAAGGCAGTAGACATGCAGCAGTCATTTGCAACAACATACGCTCGTCATACTAGAACATTATGAATTCAGCAGGGATCCACCCAGTTTATAATTTCGAGCAATTTTTGGAGCAAAAAAAAGTGTTTTGGAGCAGATTTGGAGCAGGAGGAACTGTGTCTTGGAGCAAATCTGGAGCAGACAAAACAAAATTTAGGATCATTTGATGCAAAACATTCATATATATTCGGAGAATGTTCTTATTAGTGCGCTGCAATTTAGACAAGGCCGACAAATGCTGCTGTTATTTGGACAGGGCCAACAAATGATGCTGAAGTTTAGACAGGGCCGACATCCAGAGAGCAGCCATTAATTAGGTTTTTAGTACCCAAGTCAAAGAATGAAGGAAAGAAAACTATCATTGCAAGTGAGAACATACTCTGACCATCTCTGCAGCCGCCAACGCGAAAATAATGTCAAAGAGTGTTCCTGGAGCGGCCATACTCATAAACCAGAGTTTTGCAAGTACAGTTGCGTAATATCGGTTCCCAAAGAGTGAGCTGCCAACCTCATTTCTATAACATTGCTATTTGTTGCTATCACATTCACTGCTTCACACTTGTGGTGAATAGACTTTTTTTTTGTCATATGGCGACAACACGGATTGTTCTAACGTCGTTGCAGATGTGTCAAAGCACTTCTTTATTAGTGACTGATCTCACCACTCAATTTATATTTGCACTGGCTAGGCATCCTGTTCAGTTGATTTCTTTATAGAGACGTGCGACGAGCGCTCGCATATGTGCGATAAACATGTAGTAGCACCACATTGCGCTAGATGCGTTCTACGTAGATATTAAGGCTTAACTTTACGATAGGCATACCGAAGAACGTTGACTAGCGCAATTAAGAGGCATCAACTTCTTCGCGAAATATCGAACAAAATGTTTTACGGCCAATTCGCTTGAATAGGCCGTTCATAGCAAGCAGTGCCGATACCTGCAGCCAATTGGCCACAGTAGCTAAGTTAAGGTATGCGAAGTTAACTCGTGAACGAGGAGGAGAAATAATAAAAAGACGTTACGCAATATCGCGGGTTCCGTAACAAACAAGATAGGCTACCAATGGCACGATAAACTTTCACTAACAGAAAGACACGGCGGCACCAATACTTCAGTTACGCTGAATATGACAAAAAGTACATTGCTGGAATGGAGCAAGTAGAGGACATCGGCGGCATTATGGAAAGGCACTAGTTGCGTTTGTTACGACCAATATTTTTAGGCCAGAAACGGTCCAATCTAAACAGGTAAACCAGTAAACTCAGGCGCAGTAGGCGCAAGCTGTACTTGAATGTGCGCAGCAAGGTGCAGGGATAGGGAATTGTAGCAAAATGGCACAATCGAAACTGTTGGATCACCCCTGTGAATTGTGCACATTGCAATAGGGTCTTTGAAAAAATATATTAAACATTCCCTTTATTTTGCCTATCTCGTTCACCTATGAATTTAAATTGTTCATTAGTGCCTCTGAAAGCTATGCAGTTTTCATGCATTTTCCAAATGGGAGCACACTGACAGGCATTCTCGACATTGGCCTACATGACAAATGAGCACAGGAATCTGCTGAATCTGGCAGTTGACATGTGACTGGGCCTGACCGTTATTGAGCCTCACATTGATTTGTTGGTTCAAGGCAAGAGACTTCAATTGCAAGTCGGAACAAATTTTTTATATACCATTGATTTTGAATTTTTTGCATGTGAAGGTAGCGTTAGCCAAATGAAAAATGCATGAAAGCTGTGGGGGCGAGAGGGGGGATCCCTGGGATTAACATGCTCGAGAGCCCCTTGGCTAGAAGAAAGAGCCCCTGAATGCACAAAATCTATTGTAAATTGCTCCTATCCTCTCCTGCGCTTCCCTTTGACACCCGGTGCTGCGATTGGCCAAATGCCATCACATACCCATTGCATGCGTTTTCTTTGTCTTTCTTCTCCTAGGGCTCGACCTCCAAAGTGGTGCCCAACATTATGAGCAATACGATTAGCATAGAAAAATAGCACAATGAAAATAAAACTCACTCTGAATAGTCCGGCTTCTTCTTCTTTAACATCAGTATTATTTTCGCAATCTGCAGTTCCGTCTGAAGCAAAAAAAAACACATTGCATTAATGGCATTCTTGAATTCCATACACGACACACAAGAAGAGAACAGCTTCAGTTTTGTACGCATTAAAATTTAGAGGAAAAAAAACTTGAACGAATATAGTGGGCAACTGCAGTGTTACTCTCAGTAAAACTTTTAAGATTGAAAGAGCACTGAAAGCCTGAACAGAAAAAGAGAACAGTCCCTACAGAAAAATATTCTGCAAGTGCCAAACTTTGTGCTGAATCTACCATGCGTAATACACAGAACATGTCACAGGCATTTTGGTGATGATGCTGCTATAAGCAAAAAGGATGAGACTCTCCCGGCTTCTTTCCAACAAGACAAACAATTGTGGTGAATGACACTTCCCTCAAAACACTAGTGTCTAAACATGCAGGGCCACCATGCTTTGCCCTTCGGTGAGATTTGGGAAGCCAGCAGAAACCTAGACAGCAAATTTTCACACGAATGTGAAGGCATGCAGATTTTTCGATTTCACAAAACTTTTTGCTTTATCTTTTGTGATGGTCATTAGAGGCATTAGTGCATCTGCCTTCTGCACTTCTTGAACCATTCTACATAAACAGACGACGACCGTTCGTGGGACCCCTCAGAAAAGTCAACTTCATGATTCTGCATTTAGGTCACCTCCGATTATAGGTCCACTCCCGAACTTTGGAAGGCCATTTCATGAGAAAAAACAACTTATAATCTTCAACATATGGTTGTAGTTGCTAATAATGTAGATAGCATAAATTACTACATTTCTTGTCTTATTAGTAACGTAGCATATGTTTAACCCAAAGTAGTGGTGCCATAGTGGATCAATTTCAGACAACGACTTTGTGAGGGCCAAGTAAGTAGATATGTCACAAGAAGTTTCCATGCCTTGTTTAGGGGAGTTGTAGACAGTTTACAAGTGCAGAGTTGCAATGATAACTCCGCACAGCTCAAAGTAAGCTCGTCGAGAGAAAAAAAGTGCCTATAGCTTGGCATGAGCCAAAGTGAAAATGAACAAGTTTTCAGATTTCCCTCAGATTTGAAACAGCACGAAGGTAGGCCCGCCCTCTCGCTAGCCCATCAAAAGCATGGCAGATGACCTTGCTCTTGGTCGGGGATCCTCCACAGCTGGACCACATGGACTCGACGTCCGAGGAAGCGGCAGCCTGCTCCATGCGCCAGTAGAGGTCGTAGAACTCCGGCACCTGAGGCCGCTCTGCTGAAAGAAATTTTAGACAATGGCTACAACATCAAATTTTCCAGCGTTCATTCTGCCTTGTATGTCAAGGTGTACATGTTTGACAGCAACTATTCAGGCACATTTGGAGAGTTTGTCATTAGTCATCACAACCACATTAGTGCAGTCTACTAAACTAGATGCACGTGAACATGTATGTATGGAGCGTTTTGCAAAGCAAATATTAATCCCTGGTTCGTGCCACTTTTGTCGCGCAAATGAGTGGAATTCTCGGCACAAATTGAACGCCATTCTTGTTATGCCTACAGATCTTTTCACAGGGGACGAAAAAAAAATACCGCTATGTTGGGCAAAGCCAGACAACGCTGCCTCGGCAGTGTGAGTTTTGTGGAGTTGCGCCTACTAAGCGCAGCCTAGAGAGGACCATGGTGGCGCCCCAGGGGCAGCTTGTGAAAAAGGTTTATACAAAAGCAAAATCCGACAGAAGCAACGCTCAATGAAGAAGTCCAGCTCATATTTCTATACGTGCAACAGGAAGCTTTAAAGAGCATTAGGCCTAACGAGTTACTACAACTGTATACCAAAGTATGCCCGAAAAGCAGCCACGAGGACACAGTTCTTTGAAGTGGCCCCCTACCCCGCTCACTGCACGAAGCAGCTCAGCGCAAAGTCCCATCCGTATGTTGAGCCACAACACGAGAAAGCCTGGAACCCCCTCTTGTAGAGCTAAGGGACAGACCCTATTTACAGCAGTGGAGCGAATAGCAAAAATTTTGGCGCAAGGCGAAATAAAATATTAAATTCGAGTGCTAATCAAAATATTTTATGAATAGCTGTCCAATATTTTTCAAATGCTTCTAGGTTAACAAAGCGCTGGCGGGGTGGTGTTTCATAGTTGTGTTATCAAGAATAAGGCAATGCAGAGGCCGAATTGTACTTCTGTACCCAATTTTGTGCAACCAAAGTGTTTCCAACAACATTTTACAAGTGAAAGGCAACGATGTTATTTTCTCAGCCTATCCTCCTCTTAGAACTTTCGTGGAAGCCCAAATTATTTGGCGAACAAGGACATGCTCCCTTCAAGATCAGACTTTCTTATGCCTTATAGACGTTAATGTATAAAAACATAAGAAGTTTGGATCCGGAAAGTCCCCGCCTGACTTTTTTCAGATTTTCCACACAAGAACCTTCCGGCCAGGGATTCTGCGACGTTACACCAACAACATCCACAGATTGCATGCATACCACCCCACAGCATACAGAGACATATGCCCGTGGTATGGAAGCACACCGGTGCTCTACCGCATCACATGGCAATGTACGGCACACACCGAAGAACAGGAAGGGGACAACAGCAGAGGGATGTGGGAGACAATGCTGTCCAGCCCGGCCCTTGAGAACCAGCGGAGGCTGGTCAGGAGGGCTGAAAGGATGGCGAGAGCCAGCGGTGCTTTGGAATAGAGGCCCGACCACGCAACGTTGCCCCGTTTTAGTGGCAACGAAGTCTTTTTCTCCAATAAAGTTTTGTTATTCTGGCCCAAAACTACATTAATCAAAGCCCACACTTCAAACACACAGATTTAATCCAGCGCTTTTGTGAAATGATCCGCTTACAGTCATATTTGAGCCCTGAAAATTGCTTTGCCACAATATAAGTGTAATGCGGTGAAATATATAAAAATATTAAGAGGCCATTGTAATGGCACAGCGCATCTCAAATGTCGGAACCAGCATTTTTTTCAAGTTAATACATTTGCAATTAAAGCAGAATCTAAAAGGCAGCTTTGCCACCGTGCGAAAGTGCGATGGGCTTAAGCATATAAATTAATCTGAAAGGGCCACAGCCAATCTGACACTGATTGTCTTTGTCTGAGAAGTTCGAGTAATTACAGTGCAAATTGAATCAAATACCAAACACTATTAGAAAAATATTCGAAAGTTTGCATATTCGCGCACCCCTACTATCTACATAAAAACTGGCCACCCACAAAGATATCCGACACCCTCAATTCAAGCTTGCCTATGCACTATGGGCTATGTACCTTGATCTCTAAGACTACAATTATGCAACTCGCCATAGAGATGTGCAACTCAAAAACAAAGGGCTCAACCTGCTAACAAGTATAGAAACCATTGCCTAGCTGTAGTGGTGTAGCCATTACTTTTCCCTTTTTTTGTGGTGTGTGTGTGTGCACGTGTACATTTGCATATGTTGTCAGGAGGACTTTTGGCCCCTGAAATGAGACGCACCTGGCCTCTTGATCTTGTGGTCAACTGAGGGTGCCTCCTTGGTCCTCGGCTCAATGGAAAGTGCGTGTAGCTCCTCTTCGAGCTCAATGCAAGCGGGTGGAGATCTCCGAGGAAGCATAGGGGCTCGCTGTTGCTGTGGCCGGTCTTGCTCTCTTTCGTCTTCGGCCTGGCCGATCTCGGGGGCTGCATCCTGGGGCTCCTCATTTTCCTTTTCCTCTTCCTCCTCTTCGCCCACCTGCACCTTTTCCTCAGAGCTGCTGCTGCTCCTTGACTTCTGGTTCACCTGCACAAGAGCACAACTCATCATTCACTAATATGCTGCATTTGACGACGTGGTAGGAAAGACAACATATCAAAACACTCGAGAGGTTCCAAATGCGACAACGAAAGACTAGGTACAATGAGGCTATAGCGAGCAGGCAGTAAGAAAAATGCAAGCACAGCACCGACAACTTGAACAATCTTAACCTTAAGGGGACCTGCAACAGTTTTTCAAGTAGCCATGGAATGGATTCCCTAGAGGAGCTTATAGCCTCACAAATTCACCGCCACAAATATTTTAGGATCTGTCCAGTATAAGCGGAGTTACAAGGATTTGTCGCACCCTGCAAATTAATTCTCTCTTCTGTCGTCTCGACGAAAGTGTAGAAAGCTAAGCAGGGAGGGATGGCACGGAGGAAGAAATTACTTCAAGCGTGCCTCGTGACCTTGAGCACCTTATTGTTCCTCAAATGCACGACCTTCCATTGTGATCGTACACACACAGGTAAACAAGTCGCAGCCTCCTGTAGCTGTCCCAGTAACAACCAAGCATGCCATGCTCAAGTTAGCCAATGTCAGACAATTGACCTGCGAATGATTTTTGAGCCTGTAGCATCATCTGTCGAGAGAAAAAGCGATTTCTCGCTGACTGAGAACAAATGGTCAGTTCCAGGCCACGTGCTGCACTATAGTATTTGGCTCGTGTGTTCTTGGGAGTCGTGATTGGCCATCGGCAGCCTTTATTGCAAAAAAAGGATAAATGTACAATTTTGCTATTTCAACAACAATCCATGAGATGTTTTTAGTTAACTCTATTTCAGCAAAAACATCTGATCCTGAAATGAGCAAACACCTCATAATTCAAACGTAGCTAGCCATCTAACACGCATTTAAAACCAATGGTGACAGCAACCCGCCGCTAAAAAAGCTGCAGCGTTGTGTCTATGGGGTGCTTAACACTGGATGTATTGGAAGAACCATTGTAGTCAGTCCTATCAGACTCAGACACACGTTGGAATAATTTGGGAAAGGCTAATTTCAGGATTGAAATAAAAGTTTTGTCGCCTTTTTCCTAACAAGGTCAAACTAACCTGGGGTGCTATCGCAGAGTATTGCCTTCGATGCCTTTTATGCTTTTCGCTCCTGATCAATGGCCCCATTGATAAGCAGATGGTTGGTGAGCAAGAGTGAAAAGCATAACACAAGAGGCGCTGTTGCTCCATGATTAAAAGTACATTTACTTTAATTAAAATAAATTGCTAATGCTTCATCACAAAAGCATCATTTCACCAAGCTCCGCACTCTTCAAATTTCTTAACAGTTTCCCTTGACATCTCACACTGTTAAGAAGATTCATTCATGCACACGCAAGGATGAAGAAACAGCCACTAACCTCATGCTGCATTGTTGGCCCAAGTGACTCGGTGTGCAGCGTCTCATATCTGAGATGAAGCTTTTGCATCTTACGGCTGCAACAAAGAGTTCCAAAACACATCAACACACACTTCTAGGAATTCACAATCTGCTAACGCTAACAAAAAAATGTCATGAAATAGAATCACACATTCCCTTTCTTCCGGCAGCATCGAGCGAACTAAATATTTTTGTTTTCGCAAGTGCATGCTCAGGTGGCATCCAGCCTGCCTAATATAAAAACACCAGGCCTGTGTGGAAGGTGCAGCAGTTACAGCCAAAGCTAGAAGAGCAGCCTTTCAGAGTGCCTTCTAAACACTCATTGGGTAACTGCTGCAAGCACACAAGCTTGATACCCACTACAGCATTAATAATAAAAATTTTAGGTTGGTAGGCCGGCATTCCCTATGCTATTTTTCATCATTCTCAGAAGCGTGGTATCCGCAAAACACTTGCCAGGAATTTTGTGCCGATTGTTCATGCAGCAGCTGACGACGATGAGGAATTATGCCTGAAGTGGGTGCGTGCCACAGTTAATAGTAGAAAGAGAACAAGCTTTTGTAATGGGTTGGAGCGTTGGACGGCCCACTCGTTACGCTACTCGCGTTGTGCAACGGTTGGTATTTCTTTCCCTGTTTTAAAACGCTTTTTAAGTCGTATTACCGCGTTACTTTGCCGACATCAAGCCTGCCTAAGGCAAGTTTACCAACAAGTCACTAACACCGGCGTAGCTCAGTGGTAGACTACTGGGCTGGCACCCAGCAGACCTGGGTTCGAGTCCCACTGTGTCATTGGTACTAGGGTTTTCTTATTTCCTGCGACAAAGGTTATGGACACCGGCGGAGGCGGCGCTGCGAGAGACCCGAGTTGTGATCTAACAGCTTTCGCTGTAATACGCTGTTGCAAGACAATGTTATGCAATAAACAACATTTGCTCGACAGTTAGTAAAATGATTGACATCACAAGTCTACTTTGCAACTGCTGCAATTTTCGGCGGCGAATGAATGTTTCATGCATGCCACAATTGTCTTGCAGCAGGGTATATATGGGGCAGACTGGATGCTGCCTGAATAAGCGCTTGAGAAAGCACTACAACGCGCACCAGGTTTGCACTTGTCTGCCCATTGCGGAATGTGTGTTTGCGCACCGAATTTCCACACACACCTGTTTCGTACGCCCATCATGGCACGAATATTAGAGACATTGCTGAAGCCCCCTTTTTAGATTCAAAGCAGATCTTCGAATCGTGTGTAACACCGTATGTATGGGTATCCTTATGAAGACGCAGCAACGCGTGCCCCTCGTCACAGGTGTTGGCACGGTGGCAAGTACCATATAAGCCGGAATATAAGTCGATATTTCTACTAAAAGAACGAGCTAAAGTTGCCCCTCGTCTGATTTATAGGGGTGTCTAGCCGACAGTGCGCTACTGTTTGGCAACATGTGGCTGGAATGTGCATGAGAAGCCGGACACGGCTATATCTGCATCCAAATCTAATAAGAGTTTCGCCGTATGTAACTGCGCGGTAGTAAACACGGACGACAAGAAGATACAAGGACAAGCGCAGACTATCAACTGAAGGTTTATTTTTCACAAACCACATATATATGACTGAAACAGAAACAGAAAACACGAAAATCAACAAAAACTGATGACTTAGCACTTAACAATCGACAAAACGTGAACGTTTGACAAAAGCAGATTCAAGGACCATGTGCGCCACTTGCCAGATACCGTAGCTCTTTATCTAAAAGAGCTAACGACGGTTTGCTGACGCAGTGTTCTGGTTCCCGTGCCATTTTTTCCGCTTCGACGATCATACGGGTATGATCGTCTTTGTGCCTGAACATTACGACCGTGCTTTCGAACTGCGCAAGGCAGCCACACCTACTGATGTGCTGAGCTAAAAAACCCTCATTGCCAGTGCGCACATTGCGTGCGTGCTCGCGCAGGCGCTCATTTAGGCATCTCCCAGTCTGCCCGATGTAACACGCACCACAAGATAGCGGAATTCTATATACTACATTCATGTCACATCTGACAAACTGGGTTTTATGCCTGACAATGCAAGCTTGTTTGGGCCTATTGTTTACACATGTCATTTTGGCTAGCTGAGAGAGCTTGTAAGGTGCCGAAAAAACGACCTTTACGCCCATGCGCTGACCGAGCTTTTTTATCTTGTGAGATAGCTGGTGCTTGTAAGGGATTACCGCGACTTTGTCACGTTTGCTTTTGTCTCTGTCATTAGTGCTCTCTCTGCTTCTGGGCTTTTTCTTCTTTTTTATTGTTTCTGCCACAGAAATGAGAAGCGAATCCGGGTAGCCAGCTTCTTTCAGACGCTCAACTTGATTTTGGAAGCTTGTTTCCATCATATGGAAACATGATCTGTCCAGGGCATTAGTGAAGCAGGTGTTCACTATGCCTCTCTTAACCAATTTGCTATGAGCTGATTTAAAAGGCAAAAGCGGTTTCATAGCGCGAGGCTCATACATCCAGCATGCGTGATTCACGCTGAACAAAAGTCTCATGTCTAGGAAGCGAATCGAGTTGTTCACTGGGAGTTCATGGGTCAGTACGAGTGGACTCAAGCAGTCACTAAAAACTTCAATTACATCAGATGACAACCCCATTACTCTAGCAGATTCACACTTAAAAACCACCAGGTAGTCGTCGACGAACCTGAAAATTCTCACAACTTCCTGGCAACTCAGCCGCTCTTTCAAGTTCCTGTCGAACTTCGCAAGCAACAAATCACTCAGAATCGGTGCAATCGAAGATCCTATTGAAACGCCATTATTTTGATAAACATCACCGTTCCATTCTACAAAGGTAGAGGTCAGATAGGTAGCTAGCAGGTCAAGAAAACTGCTAACACTGACACCAGCTGCATTCTGGAACGTTACGTGGCCCATTATATCAACACATTCTTCTATGCATGAATACAAAGCGTCACGAGGGAGAGAATAATATAAATCTTTGATATCTATGGAAAAAGCACTCAAAGTGTAGTTAGAATACTCTTTGAAGAATTCAGTGACCTCCCTTGAATTCCTGACTAGAAAGGGATCATTAATCTCTAAAAGTTTCAACTTTTTCTGCAAAAACATCCCTAAGGCGTTTTGCCAAGAACCCTTCTCTGTAACAATGACACGAAATGACACGTCGGCTTTGTGTGTCTTTGCCGAAAAAAACATCTCTAGGGCCAACTTCTCACTTTTTTCTATCTTTTTTGCTATTTCAGACAGGTTAAGCTGCGTGCACAGTTTTTTCGCCTTAGATTTGACTTTAACCAGGTCGATACCACTGCACTTTTGGAAGACGGATGTGACCGCACTTACAGCTTTCTTCAGGTACAAGTCTTTGTTGAGGACCGCGAAGCCTCCCTCCTTGTCCGAAGGCACCACGCACAGTTCGTTGTCTCGTAGATGTGAAATTGTCCTGCTTAAAGGAAGACTACTTGCGCACGGCTTAACTTGCTGCAGCACATCAACTCCTTCAGACACGCACCTGTTACAGTCTTCTTGTGGAGCAAGGCTTGAAACACGTCTCACTATGGCCAGAAGATCCGGTGCGGTGTACTTCTTGTCTACGGCATACTTGGGGCCTAAGCTCAACGTCCGCCGCACGAAGTCTGGAAGAACTACGTCACCACACGTGTGCACAACACCTTTGAAGCGCTGCTTCGCCGCGATTCCAGAGCGTAGCCTCCTGAGTTCACCTGCCCACAGTGTGTCTGTGGTATGCTCGATGCATGCTGTGAACTCTTTCATTCTTCGTCTTTTGATACTGGGACTGACCTCCTGTTGAAGCTGAAGTTGCAGGGCTTCTCTATACAGGCGGGCCTGTCTATTCCACTCTGATCTGAGAATCTTACAAATCCGGAGACCATGGCTGCTGGAGGGGTTGACGCCACCGAATAATCCTTTCACGTCTGAAGGCAGCTGCTTCTGTCGAATGTGGAACGCGAAAGCACGGGCACGGCAGGTAGCCAGTGCGACGAGGGTGATGAGTATAGACGGAAGAAGGGTTAGGGACGAAACACTGCCCGAAGAACTAGAAATGTAACTAATCAAGGTGGACGATTGGGCGAGTTGGTGATTCATGATCGACGTATGTAACTGCGCGGTAGTAAACACGGACGACAAGAAGATACAAGGACAAGCGCAGACTATCAACTGAAGGTTTATTTTTCACAAACCACATATATATGACTGAAACAGAAACAGAAAACACGAAAATCAACAAAAACTGATGACTTAGCACTTAACAATCGACAAAACGTGAACGTTTGACAAAAGCAGATTCAAGGACCATGTGCGCCACTTGCCAGATACCGTAGCTCTTTATCTAAAAGAGCTAACGACGGTTTGCTGGGAGATGCCTAAATGAGCGCCTGCGCGAGCACGCACGCAATGTGCGCACTGGCAATGAGGGTTTTTTAGCTCAGCACATCAGTAGGTGTGGCTGCCTTGCGCAGTTCGAAAGCACGGTCGTAATGTTCAGGCACAAAGACGATCATACCCGTATGATCGTCGAAGCGGAAAAAATGGCACGGGAACCAGAACACTGCGTCAGCAAACCGTCGTTAGCTCTTTTAGATAAAGAGCTACGGTATCTGGCAAGTGGCGCACATGGTCCTTGAATCTGCTTTTGTCAAACGTTCACGTTTTGTCGATTGTTAAGTGCTAAGTCATCAGTTTTTGTTGATTTTCGTGTTTTCTGTTTCTGTTTCAGTCATATATATGTGGTTTGTGAAAAATAAACCTTCAGTTGATAGTCTGCGCTTGTCCTTGTATCTTCTTGTCGTCCGTGTTTACTACCGCGCAGTTACATACGTCGATCATGAATCACCAACTCGCCCAATCGTCCACCTTGATTAGTTACATTTCTAGTTCTTCGGGCAGTGTTTCGTCCCTAACCCTTCTTCCGTCTATACTCATCACCCTCGTCGCACTGGCTACCTGCCGTGCCCGTGCTTTCGCGTTCCACATTCGACAGAAGCAGCTGCCTTCAGACGTGAAAGGATTATTCGGTGGCGTCAACCCCTCCAGCAGCCATGGTCTCCGGATTTGTAAGATTCTCAGATCAGAGTGGAATAGACAGGCCCGCCTGTATAGAGAAGCCCTGCAACTTCAGCTTCAACAGGAGGTCAGTCCCAGTATCAAAAGACGAAGAATGAAAGAGTTCACAGCATGCATCGAGCATACCACAGACACACTGTGGGCAGGTGAACTCAGGAGGCTACGCTCTGGAATCGCGGCGAAGCAGCGCTTCAAAGGTGTTGTGCACACGTGTGGTGACGTAGTTCTTCCAGACTTCGTGCGGCGGACGTTGAGCTTAGGCCCCAAGTATGCCGTAGACAAGAAGTACACCGCACCGGATCTTCTGGCCATAGTGAGACGTGTTTCAAGCCTTGCTCCACAAGAAGACTGTAACAGGTGCGTGTCTGAAGGAGTTGATGTGCTGCAGCAAGTTAAGCCGTGCGCAAGTAGTCTTCCTTTAAGCAGGACAATTTCACATCTACGAGACAACGAACTGTGCGTGGTGCCTTCGGACAAGGAGGGAGGCTTCGCGGTCCTCAACAAAGACTTGTACCTGAAGAAAGCTGTAAGTGCGGTCACATCCGTCTTCCAAAAGTGCAGTGGTATCGACCTGGTTAAAGTCAAATCTAAGGCGAAAAAACTGTGCACGCAGCTTAACCTGTCTGAAATAGCAAAAAAGATAGAAAAAAGTGAGAAGTTGGCCCTAGAGATGTTTTTTTCGGCAAAGACACACAAAGCCGACGTGCCATTTCGTGTCATTGTTACAGAGAAGGGTTCTTGGCAAAACGCCTTAGGGATGTTTTTGCAGAAAAAGTTGAAACTTTTAGAGATTAATGATCCCTTTCTAGTCAGGAATTCAAGGGAGGTCACTGAATTCTTCAAAGAGTATTCTAACTACACTTTGAGTGCTTTTTCCATAGATATCAAAGATTTATATTATTCTCTCCCTCGTGACGCTTTGTATTCATGCATAGAAGAATGTGTTGATATAATGGGCCACGTAACGTTCCAGAATGCAGCTGGTGTCAGTGTTAGCAGTTTTCTTGACCTGCTAGCTACCTATCTGACCTCTACCTTTGTAGAATGGAACGGTGATGTTTATCAAAATAATGGCGTTTCAATAGGATCTTCGATTGCACCGATTCTGAGTGATTTGTTGCTTGCGAAGTTCGACAGGAACTTGAAAGAGCGGCTGAGTTGCCAGGAAGTTGTGAGAATTTTCAGGTTCGTCGACGACTACCTGGTGGTTTTTAAGTGTGAATCTGCTAGAGTAATGGGGTTGTCATCTGATGTAATTGAAGTTTTTAGTGACTGCTTGAGTCCACTCGTACTGACCCATGAACTCCCAGTGAACAACTCGATTCGCTTCCTAGACATGAGACTTTTGTTCAGCGTGAATCACGCATGCTGGATGTATGAGCCTCGCGCTATGAAACCGCTTTTGCCTTTTAAATCAGCTCATAGCAAATTGGTTAAGAGAGGCATAGTGAACACCTGCTTCACTAATGCCCTGGACAGATCATGTTTCCATATGATGGAAACAAGCTTCCAAAATCAAGTTGAGCGTCTGAAAGAAGCTGGCTACCCGGATTCGCTTCTCATTTCTGTGGCAGAAACAATAAAAAAGAAGAAAAAGCCCAGAAGCAGAGAGAGCACTAATGACAGAGACAAAAGCAAACGTGACAAAGTCGCGGTAATCCCTTACAAGCACCAGCTATCTCACAAGATAAAAAAGCTCGGTCAGCGCATGGGCGTAAAGGTCGTTTTTTCGGCACCTTACAAGCTCTCTCAGCTAGCCAAAATGACATGTGTAAACAATAGGCCCAAACAAGCTTGCATTGTCAGGCATAAAACCCAGTTTGTCAGATGTGACATGAATGTAGTATATAGAATTCCGCTATCTTGTGGTGCGTGTTACATCGGGCAGACTGGGAGATGCCTAAATGAGCGCCTGCGCGAGCACGCACGCAATGTGCGCACTGGCAATGAGGGTTTTTTAGCTCAGCACATCAGTAGGTGTGGCTGCCTTGCGCAGTTCGAAAGCACGGTCGTAATGTTCAGGCACAAAGACGATCATACCCGTATGATCGTCGAAGCGGAAAAAATGGCACGGGAACCAGAACACTGCGTCAGCAAACCGTCGTTAGCTCTTTTAGATAAAGAGCTACGGTATCTGGCAAGTGGCGCACATGGTCCTTGAATCTGCTTTTGTCAAACGTTCACGTTTTGTCGATTGTTAAGTGCTAAGTCATCAGTTTTTGTTGATTTTCGTGTTTTCTGTTTCTGTTTCAGTCATATATATGTGGTTTGTGAAAAATAAACCTTCAGTTGATAGTCTGCGCTTGTCCTTGTATCTTCTTGTCGTCCGTGTTTACTACCGCGCAGTTACATACGTCGATCATGAATCACCAACTCGCCCTATCGTCCACCTTGAAGAGTTTCGCCTTGTCTCTTGTCTGATTTTTTTTTTTTTTTTGCGTTCGTGATTTGCCTCCGATCTGTCCCAAGTTTTCCCTCTGCTTGACATTGGGTTTCATTTTTATTATCTTTTTTCGTTCACTAAATATGAGTAGCGGTACGAAAAAGCAGTACTCAGCTGCGTTTAAACTAGAGGTTGTTGAGTTTGCAGAAGCAAATCCGAATACGGCTGCTCAGCGCCACTTTAATGTATCGGAAAAAAGCCTGCGCTATTGAAGGGTGCAAAAAGGAAAGCTGCAGATGCGCGATCCTCGGAAAATGTAATTTGGTGGGCGAAATGCGGTTCATCCACAGCTGGAGGGTAGGCTTGGGAACTTTGTGTGGGAAGTTCACGCATGCTCGCGGCCAAAGACCGTGGATACCATTCGCAAGAAAGCTGTGTAACTCGCTCGAGAAGCTGGGCTCACTAGAGAAGAGTTTTGTGCACCAAACTCTTGGGTGCGTCGATGCATGAGACGCAAAGAATTTTCTTTCCAGTGGCGCACATCCATCTGTCAGAAGTTTCCAGACGAGTTCAAGGACAAGCTTATAAACTTTCAGGGCTTCGTGAACAGACTTCAGGATCAAAACAACTACATGATGGGGCAAATTGACAGTGCTGATGAGACCCCCGTGTGGTTTGACATGCTTTCATCGACCATGATCCTGCAGCGTGGCGCCAAGGATATGAAGCTGTTGTCCACTGGCAACGAGCACTCCCGCTTCACCGTCATGCAGAAATGCATGGCAGATGGTAGAAAGCTTCCGCTCTTCATCATTTTCAAATGCAAGACAATGTTGAAGAAAGTGTTCCCACCCGGTGTTGTCGTTCGCGTTAACAGGGATGCATAAACGAGGCCATGATGCTCGAATGGATAGAGTAGTCTGGAACCGTCGTCCAGGTGCACTGCTCCGTCTTTGCAGCATGCTGGTGATAGATGCGTTTTGTGGTCATTAACCGACGCTGTGAAGCGCGCACTGGGCGATAGAAAAACTGACCTCGCCATGATACCAGGTGGTATGACGTCCACCCTCCGACTGCTCGAGGTTGTGCTAAACAAGCCGTTCATGGAACGAGTGTGGCTGGAGTACCAAAAGAGGATGTCCAGCGACAACCCAAAGACACCGACAGGCTGCCTACAGAGGCCTCCGGTTGCGACTGTTTGTGGCTGGGTGCTTTCAGTCTGGTGTTCCTTGCCAGATTCCATGGTGGAAAATGCTTTTAAGAAATTTTCCCTCAGCAACTCGCTGTACGGCACGGGAGACAACGCACTGTGGGAGGCGGCCAGCTACAAACTCTCGTCTTCAGAAGACAGTGTTGCTTCGTCTGATGAATAGGAACAGTTGTGATAGTGGTTGAGGGAAGCTCAGACGATCGGGGGTGCGGTGCACCCAATTTGCAATTAAACTTTGTTTGGCAGTTTTGGGTTGTTTTCCTTTTTTTCATTTTCGGTAACCTGAACTTGGGATGTCGACCTATATTCCCACTTGACCTATAGTCCAGTTTATACGGTAGCTCAGGCTGCAGCTGCATATAGATATCACTCTCCCTCACCCGTAGCATGCTCACCACAACGCACACAGCTGCAGGCTACTCCGCCCGCTCGCAACACCTCTCGCTTCGCCCTCTCCACCACCTGCAACGCTCGACCGCATGTCAAGTGGAAACACTCTTTCCGCTCATTTATCTGCAATAAAACTTACGTGAAACCCAATCTACCACCTGCCATGTTTTTGCGTTTCAAACAAACGCTTACTCGAGTAGATGCTACACTGGGTTTTGCTTCAAACCATTCTTCCAGCACCCGCGTCGACGCTCGTTTTAACCGGGTCAACGCTGTGCACATCACTGCTGCTTCGCATCTTATTAGGGTTACCATCGGGGAGATGGTCGTAATGTTTGAGTCATTTCGCACTCTATAGCGCTTTTAGATTGCATGGTTGCATTTCTGGACAGCAGCTGATTTCGAATGACTCTTCCTCGTGAAACCCTCTTTCCTCTCGTGTTTTATTATATATATTTCTTCTACGAATAAACCAGAGTTTCAGTCTGCGCTTCTTTGTGAGCCATTTTACTTTGTTTGCACTGCCAAGGTGTCATAATGAACCTACACCAATCATGTCTATAAATTTTTCTGAACTGCATGTGTTAATTTCAGACCCCCCTCCCTTTTCACTACCAAAAGAGGACTCATAACTTTCACTAGTCCACAAGAGGTCTCCAAAACATCCATCTCTAAGAACCACTGCTTTATACGATGCCTTGGAGCATTAGAGAAAAATTAAAATAATTTTAAACTATGTAAAAAATTTTTGGAGGGTGCAGATGAAATTTAGGAGCTGAATCTGGCCAGATCTGACACTAACAAAATGCAAGCAAAATGAGTTTTTCATACAAAGACAGGAAAAAGAATACCACTGTTTGGACTTGCAGGGGATGATGCAAGATAACATGGCTTCAGAGATCAGGGGGCAAACAAAACCCTGCGGCATGCCTCAACCTGTATTTTGTAGTACCTACAAAAATCAGGTGCAAGTTGGCTGGCGCAATATGTACTCTTCACAGAAAGGATTCATCTAAAACTTTCCTGCGCCAGAACTACCATAAACAGAATTGAATAAATTAGCATTCAGGGCTTTTCCAAATACTGTAGAATCTCTACGATACAAATTCGAAGGGAGCCTGCAAATATATTCGTATCATCCAGAATTCGTAATAACCAAGAAGAAGTTAAAGTTGCTAATGAAGATGAAGAATAACTTTATTGGCAACTACTTCTTACTGAAAAAAGTCCACGATGTTCTTTTGAACTTCCTCGCCTTCACTGTCTCTCAATAATGTGCTGCGCTTCCCTCACTCACGCTGCTGGCACAGCGTGTTCACACTTGACATCAAAGAGAGCGAAAGCGGCCAGGCTCACTAGAAATTCACTCGCTTTGCCGATTAAGACAATTAACCTTGCCATAGGAGGGGCAGAACAAATGCTCAAATTTGTTCTGCCCCTCCTACATGTCACCATCGCGGCTTAAGAATTCATTCCATTTCGCCCATTTTCTGAGCAATAAAGTTCGTACAGAGTTCTAGTGATGCATGGAAAGCACTGAAAAGAAAAAGTTTACACCTTTACAAACGTGGTTTTGAAAGATACGCGAGCAGAAACGAAACAAGCGGACGCAGTGGCGGTGACAAATTCAGCTGGCAGTGCAAAAGTGAGACACGTTGGGGCATGCCGATTCGCTGCTGCTGCACCTTCTTTTTCGGTGTTCTCAGCGATCGCAATCAAAACAAGGCTCTCAATGAACGTGTCTTTGTCAAGGCCACAAGCTTTGACGTGCAGCACAGGTAGTTCGCAATTGCCCTGACGCGATCCACTGCCGACTCCTTTGCCGCGATGTTTAATTTGTGGCTGGTTGTTTACATCACTTGGTTTGGGAGCTATAGCAGCCGGTGTAGCCAACGATCTGACACAAAAAGGCAATCTGCTATGGCGTGACCGGAAAACTGGTCTCAAAACGGTGTTTTATATAATGCAGTGGCAGATCCAAAGGGGGCTGTAGGGGCGATCGCGCCCCCCCCCCCCCATAGCCTGTCAACAACCCTTCCCCCTCTCTTCAGTGCTTGCCATCCACCTGCTATCACCAGTTAAAATAAATGAGTGGGACAACACTGTGAACACATCAACAGTATTTATGCCATTACAGGGCTTTTGTGCTAGTAAAAACAAAAAGTAATGACCACGCCCCCCTCCCCATTTCCTGTGTTAATTCAAGCGACCGCCCCCATTAAATTGGGTGGCTGGATCCACCCCTGATATAATATAGTCCATCCAAAGCAACCTTAAAATTCAAATCACGAAATTCGCATAAACCATTATTGTATCATTTGAGATACACGTTCAGCCCAAACAAACTGGAATTGTGCTTCCATTGCAAAGTCCAACTGCGGTGTTACAGCGATTACTGAGCTCGGCCGTGGGTTAGATTCAGACAATGGAGGTTGTAGTAAAAAACAAAAACAACAAGGAAAGAACTGAAGAAGAGGGAGATAGCGCCTTTCTGTTTCATCCTCATCATTTTCGTGTTTTTTTTTTTTCACTATGCATTTGTACCCACTCGCCAATGGCAACAATAGCGGTTGCATTTCAATGAAGGCCAAATGCTAGATGCCCTGATACCAAGCTTTCGATGGATGTTAAAGAATCCCAGATGATTGATATTTCCGGAGCCTCCCACTACCAGAACCTCATAATTGAACTGCTGCGCCTTTTTTCAGCCCTGGTCAAGACCCCAAAAACTTACACGTGCTCTTCCTGGATACATGCTAGCTTCTCCTGGAGTTCAAAAATTTTGGCGTCTCGGTTTCTCAGCTGTAGCTCCAGCTCAGTAATCTGCAAATCAAGAAAATGCAGCTCTAACCACGACAAGAACGTTGCCATAACAGGAGAGTCAAGGGCAAGCTAAATGTTGAATCATCTTTTTGCTCAGTTTCAAAGCTGCAATGGCAGCAGCACATGTTGCTGCTTCTCAAGCGACTTCCAGTCACTTCAATTATCATTCTGCGACACCGAAGCAAAAAGGTTGTATTTTCAAGTTGTACTGGATAAGAAAAACTTCCCTTTTTCAGGTAAAAGGAAGGCACTTAACGTCAATGACTAATTCATAATGTGTGTACCTAGGAATAAAATTTAAAATATTTGGCCATTCACAGGAAGAAAAGCTGTAAAAATCAGTTTTTTGCTGAAGCTTTTGTTCCTTGCATTTGCTACTACGTTACAAAACTCACAAGGGACTCAGTACCTGTGTTTATAAATAGTGCAAGGGTCTATAACCTCATTTCTGAACTTGCTGCATACAACACTAGTTCACACGGTTCCATGAAAAAAAATGAATGTCATTCCCATCCTAGAAATGCACACACTAGTTCTCTAGGACCCGTACAAAATGTCTATTTTTTAAATAATCTAAAAGTCTGTTCACTCACGTCATTTCCACGGAACTTACCCTTAAAGCCTGCTTAAGACACCCCTTTACGACGTGTTTTGCAGAAACGACTGCCGGCATTGCCGAAGCCATAAACTATTGCAGAACGAATCGAGGCCGAATTACAAAAACTGCACATCAGATACAGTTCCACAACTTACAATGACCATCGACAAACCTACAATCCCGTAATTCCCAACATCCAATGAAGTCTAAACTACTTCTGTGAAGACTGCTTTTCCAAAAGTGATTTTGAAAAAAAAAAGATTAATAGAAGTCATCACTTTAAATGTTCAGTTCCCTAAAAGACATTGCATCTATTCCAGCCCGCAATCTGTGCAATACCCTTGCCAACCCAAGCCACCCACCTGGTCAAGCTCTGATCCTTCAGTCTGGGACTCTGCGTTGTGTGTTGGCTGTACCACCTGTGTGCCTAGTGACTGGTGATACGGCAGCAAGGGTGTTTGGGTACTGTCATCTTTGCAGCCAAGTTTCTTCTCCTTCTCATCGTCTTCCTCCTCATCCTCTCCTTCAATGGCAGACAGGTACGAAGTGCTGCAGGGCGAGCTGGTACGCACACTCTGGGCACCACTGTGGCTATCCACCGGGGAGTCACTCTGGTACCCAGCAGAATTCTGTGAAGCAGATGATCAAGCTTTTTACTGCTGCTCCTGTTGCACAAGTGTTCAACTGATGGGACATTTATTATGATTATTAATGACAACCATACCAGACTGTTCGTTGCACCTATTTAAGAAAAAATATACAAGCACCACCTCCTGAACTGCGCACGCCTGCCATTAATTTGTGCGAGTCATGCCAGGTGTTTCCTGCAATCATACATACTTTTTCCTTTCTAATGCAAGTACTAAGCACATTATAATGAAGTTTATCTAAGCACTATTGACATAATATGTGCCAACGTTTGCTAGCAATTTGAAGTTTCCCAACTGTAAACCAGCGACACGACTATGCAACTAAAGGTCCAGTAGACGAATATCGTAAAATTGAGAGCCGCCCCTTCAGCAAATAAAAAATTACCGGGCAAAGTGGAGTGGATCATTTTTCCGGAACAACCAAAATTTCAACACGGCAGTATCAAAATTTTGTTGCAAGAAAGAACAGTGCATGTGGACTTTAAAAAGTCTTCTTGTTAGTGGCACAGTGGGTTACAATGATGGCATGAAACAATGGCAATGTGGAAGCATGGCAAGGAAGCACGTCAGATAGGCCAACGTAACAGCTATAAGCAACAAACACTGGTCTTGGAGACTAAAACTTTGCCTTTTTCATCATGGTACCACCCTAGTACACAGACATCAAGGGTCACACCTTTGCTTGCAGGATCCTGTAAATTGTCAGGTTCATTGAGCACCTTTGTACACACAGTTCGGTGAGCAACCTTTATGCAGGGCTAATTTCAATGACTAATTTCATGTTCAGGTGCTTTGCATGGGTGCATTGTATGATCGGGGTGCCAAGCTAGGGGCGGGCTTTCATAGAAAAGAGTGTAAACTTGGAATTGGCAATATTGGAGGCGGTGATTGCCCCGAATTTCCCTTTATGTACACCTTGATCATTTACTAGCAGAAGAGCCTACTCATGTAAAGGAGCCTCCATGAGTGTGCAGCGTATAACTGGCTCTACAACCGCATTCGACAAGTCTTTCTTGCCTTTGGCCATAGAGGAATGGAACTCGCTTCCCGAATGAATAGTACATCGTGACAATTCGAAATTCAGGCAGTTAGTATCAGCCCATTTAGCAAAATGAATTTGACCGACAACAGACACCTGTACTTCACCGACTCACACAAGAAAGTGGAAGCTTTCTTTCAAGCTGCTGCTTCTTCCAAGTGTATATTAAATATTTTGTACTGTACCTTTTTTATTCTTTACTCTTTCGTAAATATTGTACCGCTAAAGTTATATAATACCAATGTCCTCGTAATTGACTGATTGATTGATATGTGGGGTTTAACGTCCCAAAACCACTATATGATTATGAGAGACGCCGTAGTGGAGGGCTCCGGAAATTTTGACCACCTGAGGTTCTTTAACGTGCACCCAAATCTGAGTACACGGGCCTACAACATTTCCGCCTCCATCGGAAATGCAGCCACCGCAGCCGGGATACGAACCCGCGCCCTGCGGGTCAGCAGCCGAGTACCTTAGCCACTAGACCACCGCGGCGGGGAATACCACTGTCCTCAACTCCGTAACAATGTATAACGAAACCACTCCTTATTGTAGATTCTGCTTACAAAATCAGTCCATCTATGATTTTGTTTGCTTGTTTATTTGTTTGTTATTAGTTTTCTTTTTTTTTCTTTTGTTTTGCGCATGTCAAACCGCAATGCAAATACTTTCCAAACGTATGCGGAAACGCGTAGCATGTGTCTTTTCTGTTTTTATTTTCAGTTTCGTAGCAGCGCACAGAGCTAACATGCCTTTTTTCTTTGTAAATGTGACCTTGTATGCATATTTCGGTGCTCCTCCCCTTTTATGTAATGCCCAACCCAGGGCCCTTAAGGGATAATAAATGATGATGATGAAGAATAAGAATAGAGTAGGTGCATATATAGTAGGCATCTTTAATTCCTGAACGGCAACTTGCCACTGCCACTGCTCACCACTTAAGAAAAGTCTGCAAACAATGTATTCTGCTATTTCTAACATGTGGAACGAAAATGTGGAAATTCGGGAGCCCTTCCCTAATCAAGGAAAAGGGGATAAGAGGCCAAGGCATGGGTATACTTGACATACTGCTTTTCTTTATCGGTAAAGGCCTTTACCTAAACGCTGTTTTTTTTTTGCTGAATCAGCATGGAGTCTCATCATGTAGAATGGGCCAACAAAAATACGATCACACGATCATAGAAACATGGGTTAGAAATTGGTTTCTTGAAGTCGATATACTCTTCCCATTTGGACTTCCTGGTATCGACATTACACTTTGTCTAGAGGATCACTTTAGACCTTCAACATGAAATATTTTAATTGCAAATGAGTTTTGCGGAATCCCGCAAGGTGACCGAAGGGTTAAAGGGCCCCTTAACCACCGTTCAAAATGTGGTGGGCAAGTTATGCATGGGTCTACAGCGAACATGTCGCCACGAGAATTTTTTGAAACTGCGCCATAACGCACGTTTGATGATCCGAACCCGGCAATCACTCATTTTGGTTTTTTCCTTCACCACGCTCTACTGGTCACCTCTCCCAAAGCCACTTTGCCCCCCTTCGAAAGTGTCCCTCCCAGGCTCGAGAGGCATACATCATCGCTGACGTTCGAAACCCCGTCCTATTCGAGCTGGCACGACTATATCAACTCCGTACTTGTTCGCAAACCGCTGTTGTCTTGCTGGCTCGTGGTTTTGCACACACGCATTGAAAGGATTGCCAACATGATAAATCTATATGGCGACACTCAGTGCCATAGCACGTCCACGCAACACTAGACGCCGTTCCTTTTGCAACGCAACTAACAACAAACGAAGAATGTCGGCAGGTGTGTGCAGACTAACCAGAATACGTAGGTTTGCGCATGACCAATCGCAGCATCACTTGCGCTACGCATCACAGATTCAACTTCTCGATGCCAAATGGAGGTCAGAAAGACCTACGAAAGAGGTGAGTAGGGGGGGGGGGAGGGGTGTTGTTTCCTGAAATTTGTGGCGTGCCTGCAGCTCATAGCATTGCCACGTGCGGCATAGATCGTGACAATAATCTTCACACAATGAGAGTGGTTACCCTAAATGTTTGAAAAAATGTAAGATTGTTTAGGGGCTCTCTTAGGGAATTTCAATGAAGCACCATAGCGAATTACTGCTCCCATATTATTTTTGTATAGTTGGAAATTCATTATTGTGCTTTAGAGTACACAATGAGCAAGCATGGGTAGTAGCCTAATACTCAAGGCACTTATTTTCGGTCATGGAGACCCAGGTTTTGAACCCCAGTTTTGCAAAGAAAATATATTTGATTAAATTTTGGGGCACACTAGCTGCGGGATTGAGCAGGATTTTTTTTTGACATCACTGTCATAAGCTACACAAGTCAGTCAATAAAAGCTTCACTTAGAAACTTAATCAGTGATGGGGTTAAACAACCCCCAACCGCGACTACGAGAGATGCCAATAGTGTAGGGCTCCGAAAATTTCAACCACCTGGGGTTCCTTACATGCATCTAAATTTAAGCACACGGGCCTCAAGCATTTTCTCTAATAAACATACAGCCCCTGCAGCCGTATTTGACCCCAAACACCTACGGGTCAGCCAGTGAGAACAGCAACCACTTAACCAGCGCGGTAGGTGCTTTAAAACGTTAGGGGACTTCCAGAAGATACAGTGTCCGGTAATATGAAAAATAACTCCAGAAAGAATGCTTGATTCATTCAGTTCGGTGATGTCATTACAGCGCTCATTTGTCCACCTATCCTATTCTACCAACACGCACTAATCAGAACCAAAGACTTAGTTTGCTGCAGCACTGTGGCTGCACAGCCTAAACATAAAAGTTTAAGACAGTATTGGTTCTGTTTGTACTTTATAAATAGAAAGATGATGCATACGAGACAAAACAGTTACTTTTTTCATCCCTTGCATGTAACAACATAAGCAAGTGGGAACTGTTTCTTCAATTTTATAAAGCCACAAAAATAGTTTCATACAGAAAATGTGGCAAAATCACCGTACAAATCACAGCTACAACACGCAGAAAAGTAAAAATCCTGCGATATCATTGTGCTTGTAAAGGTCATAACGACAAACAATGGGCACGGCGCATGGGCACTACATCTCTCTTCTCAGCAACGTGCACTCGAGGATTATGTTGAATTTGCTCTTCTGCGCTAGGGACAGATGAAACTGAGTATAGAGTTTCTGAATGCATTTCGAAGAGACTGGCAAACCAAACAAGAAAATATGCATTTTCAGTAAACAAGCTTTTTTCTTTTGATGATCGAAATCTGAAGCAATGACAATTGTTAGGGTGAACATTCCAAAACCACAAAATGATAACGATAAAATTCGTACTGGAGGGCTTTAGAAATTTTGATCACACTGGGTTCTTTAATGTGCACCTAAACGTAATCTCAAGCATATTCTTTAAAGTATTACAGCACACTGTAAAGGTATAGAGACATAGGAACAAGGAAAACCGACAACTGCAAGGTTGCACCGTAAATGCCTCCTCTAGTTTGTTCAGGCAAATTATTTATTGGCCGCCAGCCCACTCCACTCTATTTTGCAACAGACGGAGACTTTCCTGCCTTTGTGCCGCTGTTGGTATTTCGTGAGTCTGTTGGTCTAGTGGCTCATCTTCCTCTAAGGGCCTCGAACAAGTCTACTATTTCGGCCAGCTAGTCGACCAGGACTGCCACCTTCCCCCGTGTCAGCAAAAGGAGCTTGTCCTCCCCATCGCATTAGCACCGAACAGCACTGTAATGCGTCCTTTGCTTTGTTTACGTCCTGATGAGGTTCCGCATGATGTATTGTACATGAACTTCGGCAACAGTTTGTAAAAGAATGCCGCCTCATTCAAGATGTAAATGTTTTTATCTTCATACTGCTAAAGTAGGGCGCTCAGCTCACGCTTGCGCCATCCGTCTACGACGACGCTGCCCACGGCTTCACTTTCCCCCAACAATTGACTTTGAAGGCACTCGGTGCCCTTTCATTAAATGTTCAAGCCAGCCCTTGCTGGACTTCAAATCTTGCTTGCCCATTTAGACGGCTAGAGCTTCGGCTTTTGTAGTCAACGCAGGCCCATTTAAAGGAAGGTTTGTACTTCTAGCGTTCTTCAACAATTCAAGAAGCACTTTTTACTTCAGGATACATACAATGATGTTTCGCTTCTGCTTGGCTGAGAAACTCTTCTCGAAGCCTTCCAGCATGACATTCTTATTCTTTAAAACCGTTGATAATATTGATGGTGGTATTCTGAATTGTCTCGAGATTCCAGACTTTTGCCGGCCTCTTCCTTCCACCTCCCGTATAAGTTGTACTTTATACTCCAATGTCAGACACATTCGTGCAGGCATCGGCAGTGCCATTTTCACTCGATCACTACACCCGCACAATGCGCACACACAACATCACAGGTTCACACAGACCTCGCACTAAACACGCGCATGTACGTCTTCCTAACACGGATGGAAATAAACCAGGGGCCAGGGAGCACGCCAAGCCTCCGTGCTGGTCACGTGAAACAACCGCTTAGTCGCTACCAGCGACGTAGTGGTAAGCAGCCAGCTAGAGTGCCTCGATACACTTGTCCGCCTCCGAGTCATCGAGGCACTCTTCAGCTAGCATGTTGGCGAGCGCCTCTATTCCCAGGTAGGGCGTAGAGGGGGAGGGTTAAATCCACGCCGCTGGAACTCGCACCATTTGCATCAGTCGTCACTGGCGTGCTTTAGCCTGGCGACGCTAGCACAAACATCGCTCGCTCAGCGCAAGAAAGGCCGCTCGGCTCGGCGGCGGTCGCCTGCTCGCGGCACTGAATGCAGATTTGCAACTTGTTACTTTGCTCTGAGCAAGCTATCGACATGCACAGAGTAATCGGGTCTAAAATACACATATTGGGTCCAGGACTGCGTGACACTTCGATAAAAGCGATCATTTAAATAAAGCCACTTCGTTGTAACGATGGTTTACTCTACAGTGTAAGTACAGGTGTGGCATGCACAGGAAGCTCCCCTTAAAATATCCGACTGGAATTCCGACAACTTCAGAAGCATGATATCAAGCAACTTCTAACTGCACCTTGGCACCGACTGCCAGTGTGGAGAGTCCGTTGCAAGGATCGGCCGCGGGGGAGGTGTAGTAGCAATCATCATCGCTTTCATCGTCGTCGTCAGGGTCTACATAGTAGATGAACTTAAGTAGGTCCTCATCCTTGCGTTTGAATCCTGGGTGCCCGTCCAAGAAATCTGTCAAAGTGTTGTACGCAGCCAAAACCTGGCGAGCTTGCTCAGGTTGCAGTGCTTTCAGCAGGTCCTCCTCCTGGGATGGGCCATTCTCCAGCAAGACTGCTTGCAGGTGGCTGCACAAAGCAGTAACGATAGTTGATATTCAAAGCTATTATAGTACAGTATAATAAGAAAGCAGGCAAACTAGAAATCGCACAATACATCAAACAGTGCAGAGATCATTGACAGACCGAAAAGCTGAAAAGGTCTTGGTCACTTTCACACTAAGCTGATCCCAACGCCACTGCTTGCATAGGTGTTATACGAGAAACGTGCAGCCGACCTGGTGCAACATTCCACTGCACCAATTTGTCGCCAGCGTCGCTAGTGGTCACTTAGGCTTTCACTAGCATGCTATGAATATTCTGTGCATCTGCTATGCCCGCGTTGTATGCGAGGACATCCGCGCGAAGGGGACATGGATAATAAACGGCAGTGGGGAATTGTTTTGGATCCTCAAAATAAAAGACAAATTATACGGAGTCAATCATATTTTCGATGCAACAGAGCATGGTCATGCGATGGTGTTACGAAAGGGAGATTTATACAGTCAACCTGCGTAAGCCTGGAAGCATAGCCCACTACCATTGATGTTTGAAGGCATTCTTTGTTTTATTTAGCCCGTTTATGGTGAGTAAATGATGGCATTTGTGTGTGAAACGTGTTAGACAACCTTTTGTGACGGCCGCAAGAAATACATACAATTGCTGAACTTCACGTGATGCATTTAGTAATGTGTGGCATTTCAGCGAAGTTTTCTGTGCAGTAGATATGCTTCAGCTGTCACGTAGTGCAGCTTCACTTGTGCACGTGGTGCTATTAAGAGAGAGAGGTTGAGGAAAGGAAAAGACGCAACTTCTGCAGCCCTAAATTGGAGCACAGCTCAGCGCCTGTAGGTGCGGGATGAGGGTATTAAATATGTGGACAAGATATAAGAAGAGAAAAGGCGTCCATGACTGAGGACGTGTGTCCCCAAGGAAGCGAAGAACCACCTTGAAGAGTGGTGCCACGCAGGAAAGAGGAGGTCTGTCTGGGTAGCCGCGGGCAGACCAAGGCGAAAGAGTGCCATGGTCTGCGAGCAAGAGTACAAGGAGACAAATTTCTAAATTCTTGCAGTCCACAACACATTTTGCAAAGCATGCAGGGATTCTGCCTTGCAGTTTCTGTTCACCAACTGCACCACTAGACAAACTGCGGTACAGCAGAAAAATAGCATGTGAGGGAGAATTGCTGGATCTATCAATGGCTTTCCCCTTACGAAAGGTAGACTGCAAAAGCAAGGAAACATTGACTGCTGACATTCTGTTCCGCTAGCAGTGTACAAATATTTCATTTCTTTTATTTACCACATCACAGAGTAGAAGGGATGGCAAAAAAAGCTCAGCAGAGCTTGACTAGGTTTCAAAGCCTGTTAGTCCAAGTCCTGCCGTTACAGTACAGACATTTTCTAAACACACACACGCACACACACATACAAACATTCATTACATAAGCCAAGTCATCAACGCATGAAACAAAATAAGCCCTCAAATTACTTCATCAAGAACACTCCATGTCATACATCGATCAATGTGACATTTTGTCCTAAACCTTTAAAACAGAAAAGGGTCAGTCTTAACATTTGGTCCATAAACTGAAAAAGGCTAGTTCAGCTGTTTAGTTAAGACTTGATACAGTATTTCATACTTATGTCGAAGAAGTAGGCAAAATTTACACAGACTAAAGACTTTTGGAATACGCAGCAACAGTTCGGAATTGCTGTGCAGCAGGATAAGCTCTAGGCAAGTCATAAATAAGACATGAAGTTTTCTTTAGCTGAAGATATACCCTTTCTAAACTTGCGAGCGTAGTAGTGCTTCATAAAAGCTGGCTAAATGAACCTGTGACAAAAACAGATTTGATAAGCAACAGTTTGATTTTTGGCAGAAAGGACATGATTATTACAGTGTAAAAGAGCAATGAAGCGTGACGCAGCTAAGCATACGTTATTGACATAGTCATCCCACAGCAACTTTTCAGTGAACCAAACAGCAAAGGTTTTAAAAGCTGACAATTTCTATGTTTCGGATCTATAGCTTAAAGGGGGCTCTTTGGAGCACGTTCGCACAAATTATGCACTCCAGCAGATACAACTTCATGGTGCAGTTTGGCGTAACTGCCACAGTGATTGTAGTACCTTGCAACCGGTGCCTTCCTTGCCATGGCCTTAGAAAGAAAAATCAATTAATTCTAATACACCGAACTACAGTTAAACCTCGTTATAATAACACGGGCTGTAGCAAAAAAAATGAATATAATCAGCGAAATGTTATTTCCCTTGAAAATTCACACAGAAACCAATGTTTTCAATACCTTGTTTCAACAAGGTAACATTTGCCTGTTATGGGATATGAGGCAGAAGTTTTGCTAGGAAATAAAAATTTGAGCCAATGTAACAACAGCGCACAATGCAACATTGAAAAAAAATGCACAACGCGACTATACTTTATTCAGCAGTTCAAAACTCCCACCCCACATACTCCAGCAATGCTTACAAAGCTGACAGCGCGCACAGTTTCTGAAGAAGAGAGCATTGCACGTGCACTGCTGTTCTGAAGTCTGTTTAAAACGCCAGCAGTGTATTTTGAAATGCAATAAACGGGTGCATGAATTTTGTTTTTTATTTGTGAAATGCAGTTGTTTTGTTGCGTGCTACCTTGGGGGGGTATGTTGCGTAACACATTGGGGCGAGACGCTATTTCACCCACTATTCGTTTTGGGCAATTACAAAGCATAACATTCGAAGTAAATGCCAGCTGCAGCTATAACAAAATATTCGTTATCCAAGAAAATTGTGGCAACCCTCCAATTTCGTTGTAACGAGGTTGTACTGAATCTTGCCACAACTTTTGTATGCGATGTGTCCAGTCTATTCAACAACTACTAATAAATATTTCAAATATACCAAGCACTAGCAATGTGCAAGTCACTCGAAAAAGTGATAAACGCATATTAAAAAGTGGCGCAAGCAAATTTTAACATTGTGCTAAGAGAAGCAGATCATGCAGATGAAAGTGTTAGAAAAGCTACTGCTTCACCACAATGTGTTGCTCGAAAATTCACAAAAAGACTAACAAGAGACTGGCTTCAGTGACAGTCATTACACGCATTTTTAAGCGATGAATCTGAACCAACTCGACCAGTTTTCACTTGTGCTATATGTGATTTCACCATTATTGCACACAGCTAATGTTAATAAAAATTAGAACGAAGAACACATTTAAAGAATATGAATGAGACTGACCAGCTCACCTTACGATATCAGCGGCATCATCGTCAGTTAGAGGCAGGGGTTCTGGTATTTGATCCACACTGCAAAAACAGAAAAGAAGAAATTTCAAGAAAGAATTTTAATACCTTTTTCAATAAGCGTTTGAGGCGAAATTTAGTACAAAAAATATTCCACATTAGGCTCGTAGGCTGCTGTTCATATAGGCAGAACTCGTTTTCTAGCTTTTCTTTTAAAAACAATGCATTAGCTCAAATTTGTACCAAAACTTGAGGGCAGCTACAGAAAACTACAATGAGGGGGAGTTGCCACATAGGCAAGCACACTCTTGGCAGCATATTAAAAAGAACAAATGCAAGTTCACTTTCTTAAAAATTGGTCAAGTAACTGTGCCAAATTGTTATATGCAAACGATATAGTTGGCAAAAATGAGAGATTTCTGTCAATTTTGAAAATATCAGAGTAGCAGTGAGCATGAAATCTAACTTTCATGCTCACTTTCATGCCTTCATGCAAAAAGTTAACTGCTAAATAAGCGTGAACTCACCAATAAGAAGTGGTTCCGTTCTCGCGATCTCCTAGGATGTTCAGTTCATAATCCTTCCTACAATTCGAAGAACCCAGGACCCACCTCGTGAAAATTCTCAACTAATTACGCAACACACAGGAATGTTCAAACACACACATTTGTAATAATTGTTAGCAAGAGGGGACAAGAGTGTTTTTTTGCAGCTGTCATAAATACACATTACTTGTCAGCTATGTTATAATTAGGCAAAAGTATGTGGGCATAAAAAGAACATGAAATACAAGGCATTTACAATACAGCCTAAATTTAACACAACCTGCCCATTTGCAAACATGTTGCCAAATAAACAACGTTTTTACTTACAAGTAATTGAAAGGATTGCTACTGCAGCCACAGTAATCTAACGACATGTTTTTTATATGCTGGTATATTGGCGTGGCTGATGCGACCAGGGTAAAGGAATGCCAAATACAAGTACTACAGCAAAATTTTTTGATAAGTTCAATAATTGTTCCATAGCTTAACTAGGCCAATAGTAAATGGTAATGATCACATGTGCTTCAAAATCTCAGTTATTTGATTTTATGCACAATGACCGTCCCATCACCAAACACGACTCCTGGGGATGATCACGACAGCAAAAACCCTTTCCAAATGCACAATGCTTGCAGAAAAAAAATGCTTCCTTAACACAATATGTTTTGTTTTCGCAAATAGTCTAGTATTTAACCTATCAACTTTAAATTGATGGCTGACCTATAGTCAAGATATTTTATTATGCTCAAATATGCTTAGACAGGTTTTGTGGCTTGAATATAGCATTCGCACATGTATGCTTGAACGAAATGGTGCCTATAGCAGACTTCATACCAAACACAAGGGCACTGCACAGCAATAACGTAAATCTAATGGAACCTGTTCATTTGCACACAGCTTGCAAAAAAAAAGGCCACATTTTTATTGACAAGTAAACGCAACTTATGACACTGCTATTGCGGCTATTTAACGTGTGTTTGGTATGAACAACCATAAAGGAGGTTGCAATTACCTATAGGGTAGCACAAGTTTGAGAACGGCCAAGCAAGAAACTGACAA
Source organism: Rhipicephalus microplus (assembly GCF_043290135.1). Classification (NCBI taxonomy): domain Eukaryota; kingdom Metazoa; phylum Arthropoda; class Arachnida; order Ixodida; family Ixodidae; genus Rhipicephalus; species Rhipicephalus microplus. Next base: position 40,593,734 of record NC_134703.1, read on the forward strand.
GTGGCTCACCTGTCCAACACTGAGGTGCTGTCCGGCGATGACCAATCACTGTAGGGCGTACTAGGCATCCTTGCAGGTAACATTGGAAGCTCGCCCTTTCTGCAGATAACCACTCAAATAAAACCACTGGTCTACCTTTGAAACGCCACTTCGATGCTGCTGATCATCCCTCGATCTATATGCAACTATTGTATCAAAGCATGGCAGAGGACAACTGCATTTAGCACATGACGGGCAGCAAGGTTAGACTGTCGTAATTTAACATTTTCTCGAAGTTCGTGTTTTTCTTGATCAATACATCCTGCACACTGCTTAGGTTACGCATTGACGTGTTTATGGCAAGCATGAGCCAAACTATAAGGCCAATGCAGCCCATTCAAGTTCCCGTGATTCGTCAACAAAAATTTCCACAGCGTGGGAAAAGACTCAAATGCACGAAAAGAGTGCTGACATGCACAAGCGCCAACTTTACTACCGATTGTTATTCAGAAAAAGACACGCATGTAGCGAAAGATTGCACAGCTCTTAACAACACACGTCTACAACCGTGCATGATCACTTACAAGTTAAAAATTAAAACAAAAGAAAAGACTATCTCGCCAGAGCATACCCCTGGAAAAGATACTTCTTTTTCATGCAAGCAATGGAAAGCACGCCAATGCATGTTTCTCTGAAGCAAGCAGTGTGCGCCACCTCTACGATTTCTGGTGAGCCAATTATCGCTTGTCTAGATTACCTCCAATTGTAGGCAGGCAGGCAACCAAACCCTTTACAATTTGCGCTAAATTATTTTGAGTTGCCACTCTTCCCTTTCAATCAGTGTCCTTGTAGACGTATATTGAGGCATCCTCGTGTTTGGCCAACGTATTCCGTTCCACGTGACACTAATACATACACCACATTGTCAACAACATATTTTGCTGTAATTCATTTTCTCCACAATTTTTTCCCATGGTACATTTATAGCATCAACATTTTGTAAGGGTATCAACTTTCCCTCATGTGCAAGAAACCAAAATTCATGTGTAAACATATCACAAAGACGTAGTGTGATGCAGTTATGACCTGGCAGCCAAACTAAATTTCACTGCGTAAAAGAAGCAAAAAAAGTACATGGGTACTCACAGTGAGTGCTTGTGAGCTGACCACCCAGTCATGCAGCCGTTGGCCTCAGTGTCACTAAGAGCTTGTTGTCTGCACAATGGCAAGTTTCCATTAACAAAAAAAGATCTCTTGAAGATGTCATGAAAAGGATACATATGATTCAACACAAAAGCACATGAGGACACGTCCACTTGCACAAAACACCCAGTTGACCAAAAGACCTGGTGTGCTAGGCCAGTTTATGTCTTAGTTTGTCGAGAACTTCTTCGGTATGCGCTGAAACAGTGCAGATGTTACCTCAATCTGTCATACTATTGTCGAACACTAAGGTGGGCCAATCAAAATACTGCTATGTATCAACCAATCCTTGCAATATTTTGAACAATTCATAAGCAGTCTTTAAAAAGGAAAGTTTTTTTCTTTAATCGAGGGAAACTTGTCAAACTATGAGCAACACCAAGATGTTGCACGTGTCTTGTTTTCATGCCTCCGCCGTTCACGTTAGCAGAGGCCTTAAAAATATAGAGATAATAAAACCGCAGTGGATGGAAGATAGCACGGGCAACGTAGAAGTGATGCAAAATTTTACATTCGAAGGAGAGGTGAGCAAGGTCTGCACAAGAACTTTTCATACCAACACTAAGGGAGAAAAAAAAAAACAATCACTCTGCACAAGTGACAAATCAGAAGGGCATCTACAAACACAGCTAAGCATGACCTCAGATATACAAAATATACCATATCTCTGAGGTAGCTCAACCTACCTCAGCAATGATAACCATGTCCACAGAATGTTACATTAGGTGCTATTTTAAGGCTTCTAACTAGGCTAGCAGCCTGCAAAGCAATCTCTGCAAGCTAATTAATTTAGTGAAGTGCAATTTATCGGCAGTTAATTCACGCATCATTAGCGCTAAACCTATGTACATGCTTTCTTAAAATACTATGCTTTTTATACTTACTTCTTCATAAGTATTGCAAAGAGTTCTGGTAGGTTTGCCTCTATGTTGCTGCAAAGCAAAAGCAAAGCAAATCTTCAAACAATGCAAGGCAAGGGTCTTATTGCAGAGTGGCAAGACATGCTGAACAAGGTAGGAAAGCAAGTGAAAAGGCAAAGCCTGTAGTTTGAAAACTTGCCATATACTCTGAGCGTTATGTACACACCATGCCGTTGAAGCCTGTGCAGCATGTTCTAGCCTGTAGTAGTCGCAGACGTAGTTGATTGATATGTGGGGTTTAACGTCCCAAAACCACCATGATTATGAGAGACGCCGTAGTGGAGGGCTCCGGAAATTTAGACCACCCGGGGTTCTTTAACTTGCACGCAAATCTGAGCACACGGGCCTTCAACATTTCCGCTTCCATCGAAAATGCAGCCGCCGCAGCCGGGATTCGAACCCGCGACCTGCGGGTCAGCAGCCGAGTACTTTACCCACTAGACCACTGCGGCGGGGTACGCAGACGTAGTCACCTGCTAGATTAGAGATGCCTTACACTAACCGAGTATTTTTCCAGCACGTACAATTGGCATTTTGGTGACCACTAGATATTTAAAATTTTTCTAGGCAGTCTGTGCTCCCACGGGTTGCAATTTTTATGCTACTTTCATTATAACGCTTTACCTCATTTACACAATTAAAAGCAGCAAATAGTTTTGATTAAGCCTTCCTTGGGTCCTGCATGTCACACAATTTCTTAGGAAAGGTTTCCATATTTCAGCATCTATTACAGTAGCTCTTTCTTTGCAGCAAGACAAAAAATTGTTTCCAAGTAAATACATAAGTATTTTTCATTACATTACGACTGAAAGTCATGTTTCATGTATAGTAAGTATCACAAAACTGTCATAGAAGCCAAAGCATGCATAGACTTCACAGCATGTGCAAGCTCACTTTTACATACATGTACACTTCTTGAGAGAGAAGAATAGCTTGCGCTTGTCAGTACGGACTCGACCAGTTGCACTGACTCATGTGACTATTAGCCTGAAGCAGCAGTTAATATGCTTTCTCCTATACATGTCCACATGTGCACTCATACTAGGCCTTGGTTCGGAGCAGCCTTTCATTCAATCATTCAGCTTATAGACAACTTCCAATTGCTTCTCACAAGTGCTATGAATAACTCAGTAAACGCGAGTCAAGCAGCGGGTTTTCAGGCGCATACCATCTAGTAGAAGCGTGCCGGCGTGTGCAAGCACGCATCGCTTGCCGATGCGAAACTGCCAATCCACATGAGGCGCAGCAGGCACAAGGCGTGTAAGCAAGCGCTCCCATGAATTAGCAAACAAAGACATTGTTTGGGCTTGCAAGGCTAAAAACGCACCCGTTCATCGCCGCAGGACTCCGCATGTAGTTTATCTCTTAGCTGAACAGTTTTCCAGAACAGAAGATTGAAAACGTTCACCGACAAATAAAATAACAGTGCCATAACTGAAAAAAGTGGCCAAGTAGCAACATTTCTTATTCACAACCAGCCATGCCTAGGGTTATCTAGCATATTTTATCACTATGGGAGGCTGGAACCTCCCTTACTCAAAGTATACTTGTAGAGTTAAGAAGCAAAAGCATCTGTTTTTGTGTGTGTATAGATGGATAGGAATGGTTGTTAATTTTGAATAATGTTTCAAGGACATTCTCACATTTCGCTAACAAGGTGTCAGCGGCTTCTTAACCGGCTTTGGCGTAGTGGAATTCTCAAACTGAAAAACCTATGCTACTCTCGATTGCAAACTGAAAAACTCATTTCTGAGGAACAGAAAAAAAAGACGTATTTTGAAACGGCTGATAAATCTTGTACATTGAGAATTTCGCAAAGCCTCCTTCGTACTTTTTATAAAGAACCAAGGTTTCAAAAAAATAATCCACATTACAAAACGCAAAACCTACGGCTGGGCCACCTTAAAAGCAGCACCCAGAAACTGGGATGTATTTCACCAATAGACGTGTGCATGAGCGAAGTTTGATAACCTGGAAAGCTCAAATACAAATTCTTAAGCAGTAGATATATCAGATTTTCCCACTCAGGATCACGAGTTCCAACACATTTATTTTCTTGCGATAAAATAAGCAGATTTGGTGCAACTAATTTGCATGTACAAAAGAAAGAAAACTTCAAGAGCTTATTCTTTGTTATACAGTATCAATGAGAAGTAACAGAGTCTGTCAATGCTTTTTTGGTAATTAAATTCCACCCACAGTTTCATACAGAGACAAAGGCAGCCGCTAGGGTCACAGTGATCAATAACATGCCCTCCGTACGCACGCACTCCATTCGGCCTAATGCTGTGCTGTTTCGAAGCAACAGCTTGTCTTGCGCCAAACCGCAATAACTGAACTACCATTCACGCTTCACCTGACATACAACATGATTAATGCATAAGGAGGTGAAAAACTTTCGCATACTTTTTTAAAAATAGCAAGACTACAATGGATCCATTTTGCCGCAGCCAATCTAGCAGCATCGGCAACACTTCAAATGGGGAATAACGAAACTTTCGCAAGGTAACATTCCTGTGCGGTGTGAATTATTGTTCTGTTCATTTGCTACATCAAAGCTTGACAAGTTCACGTCACATAGACATTGCACGTGTAATAGTGCCACACTTCACATTACGCAAGTACGCAAGGACACTCTGGTATCTCATATCTATGCACTGATGGCATTTTCACAAATGACACGAGGTACTAGGACGGGCTATGTTTGCACTGCACGATCCAATAAATTCATTTTATTCAATAAATTCAATAGCTTCATTCGGAACCGGAGAAGTTGCTGCATTGCACTTAGGAGCTCGCCTTTCACAGCCTGCTACTTCATCTGTTAGGCTGGCTGTGCCCGAGCACAGTTCGACGTGCGTTGCATCTGAGGGCATAATACAAAACACAATTTAATTGCCCAAGGCATTTGGGAGCAGCGAAAAGATGGGACAAAACAAGCGGCGAGGCTATGCAGAGATATTTAGCTCACCTTCATCGCCAGCTGCAGTTGTATCGGATGTTGCCATGCTTGAAGATAGCAGAATGTCTGCTCTTGGAGAGTCGGCTGAACAGTCGACCCCTTTTAGCCGCTGGCTTCATTCTCACTGACCGGGATCGTGGCCATCGTGGCTTCGGCTTGCTTACATATATATACACTGGCAATTCTTTGAACAGGCTAGGAAAGGCCCCGGCCGCAACTTTGCCTTCTCGGGTTGCAACAACACGCCTTCATCATTTAGGAAGTCATCAGTTCGAATAAAATGCGTGGTGTCAAAATGTTTCTTGCCCACACTCGCGTGTTCACATTCGAAGTTAAATCTGCCAGCTTACTGTCACGTTACCATACGTTTCCGTTTCTCTCTATTGCTGCCTTCCCTTGGTAAAGAGAACGACACCTTTTCACTCCTGCTTCCTTAGCGGGAGCGGCAACCCAGTACGCAGCAAGTCTTCGGCATCATCTCTTATGTGCACAATCCTTGTCCTCGCACATAATTAGCACAGTCAGAGAGCACTTGGCATTGTCGTAAGCCACACAAATTTAGAGAAACCATGAAAGCTAAACATCGATGCCACCGGATTCAGCTCTCTCTATGCAGCAAAGCCAGTGAACAACCGCGAAGCTATCCTGAAAGCCCCCAACGTGCTCCTAGTGCTGTCATGTGAGCAGCCGTGGCGACACAGCAAGCTCTCATCATAGCGTTTTGTGACCAGAAAAGCATTGAAGGACTCTGACTAGACCAAGAAAGTATAAGGGGTGATACATGCAGTGCAGCTGAAGACAAACTGTCGCCGGCATGGACCAAACCTGCAACCTTCAAGCACCGCTTCCGATGCTCTACCCCTAGAGGTACGCCAGCCGTCATCGTCCCATATACTCTATTGGGTATATCCGAGCATTTGAATATGGGAGTGTAGGTGCCACTTATAGCCGTGACAGTGAGTTAGCTTCCTGCCTGCTGGCGTCATGTAGCATGTGGTCTTTTTACAAGCTGGCAGCTGGCTTATAAATCCATGCGACACCAGTAGGCAAAATAAAATATGTTCTATACTCACAGTCACGGCTACTATCAGCCCTGAACAACACTCCAGCATTGATTGATTCATTTGTGGGGTTTAACGTCCCAAAACTACCATACGATTATGAGAGACGCCGTAGTGGAGGGCTCCGGAAATTTCGACCACCTGGGGTCCTTTAATGTGCACCCAAATCTGAGCACATGGGCCTACAACATTTCCGCCTCCATCGGAAATGCAGCCGCCGAAGCCGGGATTCGATCCCGCGACCTGGGGGTCAGCAGCCGAGTACTTAACCATTAGACCACCGCCGCGAGGCCAACACTCCAGCATTTAAATTCAGATAAACTCAATAAAATGTATGAGAGGACAACCACCGCTGTAGCTCAATTGGCAGAGCATTAGACGCAGCATTCAAAAGTTGCAGGTTTATCCCTGCCAGCACAAAATTTTTCTTTTGTCCACTAATTCTTCCTTTCATGCACGTCATTACTACCACTAACAACACCTACACTTTCATTCGCTTGATTGACAGTTCCAAAGAGCATTTAAAATTCCCCTTTGTCCAAAAATAATGAGAATGTCAACATGTAGAAATCAATTACAACATGCGCATACATGATTTTCCCCATTTTGTGCAGATGTTAAAGAGACGGCATAGAACGAAAAACAAGCGATTCCTTTCAGAGGTGCAGAGAAGCGCGGAACTTATGAGCGTGTTTCGAACGTGCTCGCTCTTAGAAGGGCAGAAAAGTTGGGGAGGGGGGGCAGGCGCGAACCCATTCCCCTCGCCAACACCGCCCCTGGCATGTGTCTGGCGTAATTCAACCGAAGCATGCGGTACTCGATATAGCAACAGAGTTCGGTTAACCTATTAAATGTTGAAACTAATAATTGTTAGAATTTTACGTCCAGAAACGCGATACTATTATGATGGACGTAGTAGTGAAGGGTTCAGGACTTCGACCACCTGGAGTTCTTTTGACGTGCACCTAAAAGCACACGGGCCTCAAGCATTTTGTGATCCACCGAAAATGCGGTCACCACGGCTGGAATTCGGTCCCGCGAGAGGGGGGCGTGAAACAAACCTAAACTACGCCTACTATCTGCATTGGGTGACTTATCAAAGATATAAAGGAACGAAACGGTACTGACACGCGATAACATTGCATGTCGAATATGGCGGTGTAAATAAGCGTATTGTTGCGACGGCACAATACGAAAGGGGTTGAGGCACGGGCATGCCCTCTCCGTACCTTTCTTTCTTCCGTGGGATGAGGCACGGAGGGTTGAGGCAAGGCTCCTTTTGGCGTTGCATGTCAGTTGCCAGACTTTGAAGTGGTTGTTGTCAGACTGCCGCTAAATTTGGCTAAAAAATTTTTCTTGTAGTTGTGGCTTTTTCGTAGGAGTTTGGTGCAATTCCGCAGTGCATTTCGCGAGTGCATGAGCGACGCTGGCCGTTTTAATTAACGGAATGAATCGAGCCTAGCAGAAGTCGAGCATGGCGCTGCCGTGCAATTAGTACCCCGATTAACCAGCCTTGGAACGCTTATTATCACATGTATTATTTGTACAATACTGCGAACCTTGAGAGGTCCAAGCATGTATATACGAGTCCGAACGATATATCTTGTGCTGACACAGCTAGGGGAAGCGTAGCGTCCCCCGTCGTAGCACGTGGTCGACGCGACACGACCAGCTGAGAGAAAAAAAAAAGAAAAGTAAGGGGGGAGGTGGGGGCAGCGCATTACCTCCTGCGATAGGGAGCCTACATGAACGGCCGTTTTTAGGGTGATGTCAGCCTTTGACCCACTACGTGCCGCCAACGCACCGCTGCTCGCCAAAACACAATGTTGTCAGACAGCAACGCCGCGCTGTCGCCCCATCTTGGTGCCCGCACTGCGTCTACGCCCGGTTGCGTTTAGTTCTCAATAATACGGCGTCGAACGTTGCGGTAGCGTGTTAAACGCTGCCGGTGAAGCCTTAGAATGCCTGGATGCTGCGTACCGCTCTGCACTAACCACAACAGAAAGGGGGTGCGGATGTACCGCTTCCCAGCGAGCCCTGGCCGACGACAACTATGGCTGGCTCAAGTGAAGCGAGACGGCTGGGAGCCCACCAGTGCGTCTCGTATTTGCTCTGTGAGTACTGCGTATTTCGTTCACTGTTTTTTCCTGCGGCACACGTATATGTGTTTCGCGGTGTTCGCGAATGAGTAGATAACCGAAGTTGTCGTTGCTGCGTCCACGCATTACGAGTAGGAAGCCCACAAACGGGACGCGTCCGCGCGTTCGTACGGAGACGCGCTCGCTAGTCTGAGCTGTTGCCACGCTTGCGTTCGTTTCAGCGTAACCTAAGTATTATGTCGCAAGTGTTTGTGTGTGGGCTACAAATTTCTTCGTGCGCTCACTTTGAGAACTGGGTCGCTTACACGACCCTGAGAACCGACGCTGTCAAAAGCCCAGGTGTTGTGTGTTGTTACAAGGGCTGGGCACCGACGCCGTACGTAGGTATACATGCTCGGTCGCCTCCCTACAATAATGCTGAATAGTCCAGCTGAATTAAATTCTAGCTGTTTGTCGCAAATGCATCTGCAGTCAGATGCCAGATGAGTGGTCGACACGTTGTTGACGTGCCGATAGAACGTTGTAAGTGAGCGTCCGCAGAAACGATACGGACATGGGCCATAATTCTATATGGCCGGTAGCCTGCGGCCGGTAGCCTGCGTCCGCTGAGCCTAACTAAAACAGTTTGATAACGCGCAGCGTGGCTTGGTGAAGCATGAAATGATCTGTAAAAATACCCCTCTACCCGCGTCTGTCTCAGGACGCGTTGTTTGTTGCGCCGTACTTCGCGTAGCTGAAGGGAGCGGCGGCTGGCTCCAAAATGGCGGCGCACAGAAAACTATGCTGAATTTGGTGGAAGCTGGCAACAGCGTGCCCCGTTGCCCGCTGGTTTTGGCTGAGTTTCTTGAAGGCACTTATTAAGATGTCTCCACCCTAAAAACGGCCGTTCATGTAGGCTCCCTATCCTGCGACTCTATTCAGTTTTCCCCCGTCATCCCTAATACTGAGACGCGATATCTTAATCGCACAGCTGCGCACACAGCAAGAGAACGCGCCTCGACTTCTGCTAGGCGCGGTTCATTCCGTTAATTAAATTGGCCTCTTAATTGTGCAGCAGCGCCACGCTCGACTACTGCTAGGCGCGCTTCATTCCGTTAATTAAAACGGCCAGCGTCGTTCGTTCGCGAAATGCACCACAGATGGCACCAAACTCTTACGGAAAAGCCACAACTACAAAAAACAAATTTGCAGTCAAATTTAGTGGCAGTCTGGCAACACTGACACTCCCAGTCTGGCAACCACTTATGCAACGCCAAAAGGAACCTTGCCGGGGTTGAAAGAAAATGCGAAACGTCCTTCAAGGGCTACACTTACGAAGGCAGGTTAGCAGAAGCACCGCTTGACGATCCAAACGAAAACGTGGCCTTGTGTTTTTTTCTTCGATCACGTTTCGTGGCGAACATCTCCGTCCTGCATTCGCCATTAAAAAACACGACATTACGGAACAATTCGGTGAAAACACTAAACTGCACCTCTGAAGAAGTTACGCGAAAGCTATAAGATGTTCTTAATGAGTAAATAGCAGTATTTAACAAAAGGGCCACGTCCAGGACACTCCCGTTTCCGGCAGTACAGCCAAGACACTTTTCTTTAGTTTTTGAATACGCCGCCTTTGCGAGTCTCGCCTCATTGCGTCTCGGAAGGGTGAACCGCTTCCCTAGGCGAATAACTGTAAGCCGTAAATGAGATTGTTGTGTTCTGGGTTTTCGGTTTCGGAATGACATGTGAGAATGCCAGGGGGCGCCGCTCTGGCATCTAGGATTTCAAGGCGACCGTCAAATAAAAGGAGTGTGTGTTGGGTAACCGTGGAGTGCGGTTGTTCTTCTCTTCGGCGCTTCGCGCCAACCCGCGTGTTCGGGCTGGTCGGAGTCCCCGACGGCCGAGTACGTCTCCGTCGGCCGTCTTCTTCTTCTGCTTCGTCGACGTCGACTTGAGCACACGTCATAGACGCACCGACGATGTTGATGGACAAAGCCCTGATGGCATCACGTCCCAAAAGCGAGCTGCCATTGGCAGTTTTATAAAAAGTAATGGAAGCAGTGCGACTGCGATAGGAGACCTGAGCTGTAAAATGACCTAAATTATCAATCGTTTCCTTGGAATATGTTTGTAGAACGACGTGTGAAGGTAAAAGCCGAATGTTGAAAAAATGACTATGAAAGTCAGCGGCACTGATTAAAGAGACTGAGGCACCAGTGTCCACGAGAAATGACAAGGGCACATGGCCCACTGAAGCTACGATGCGGGGCTCGGACGTAGTGTGGAGGCCATCCACATTTAAAACAGTGACCGTATTGGTCTGTGCAGTGCTCGAAGGAGCGGACGAAGAAACTGGTTCAGGAAGATTTGCTGGACGGGAATCGCATACGGACTGAAAATGTCCGATTTTTCCGCACACAAGACAAGTGCGGTTTCTCGCGGGACACTGCGCAAAATTGCCTAAATGCCGAGCCGATCCGCAACGAAAGCAATGCGCTGTTGCGCTTGGAGAAGAAAATTGCGAACGCGAGTTAGGAGCTCGGTGCTGTTCTTGAAAACCAGAATTTGGCGGAATGGGGTCGCCATATTGCCGGCTTCCTCGCCCCCGCGACGCAGAGAGGCCGCCATGTTGGCCGCCACGGAAGGACTGTGCAAGCGGGCGTCCATATTGGCCGCTGCGCCGAGACGAAGATGAAGGGCCGCCATGTTGACGCGTCTCGTGTCCTCCGGGATAGCTGTGATCGTATAGTGGTTAGTACCTTGCGTTGTGACGCGTCCCGTGAAACAAAGAGCCGCGCCTTGCCCCCCCCCCTCCTCCCCGCAGCAGAAAGTTGCTGCACTGAATGCGGAGCCAATTGCTCCAACTGGAAGCGAATAAGCTCGTCCTCTCGCGCAATCGAGAGGGCTTCGGATAATGAAATCGATGAGCCCTTTTGAAGCATGCGGCAGCGGACGTTTTGCGAGGCTACCCTGGTGAAAAGCTGATGGCGGATCATATCGTCCTCGAGCGCGCCGAAGCCGCACGACGCGGCGAGCGTTCGAAGAGAAGGAATGAACTCGGCGGCTGGCTCGCCAGGCAATTGTCGCCTTTCTTGGAATTTTACGCGTGCGAGATAATCGCACGAAACATCTTTAAAATGCTCATCGAAAAGAGCAATAGCATTCTTGAAGGCATCGCCCGACGCTGGCGTCGGCGACGCGCTGGTGGCATCCAAAGTATAGAAGAGCTTTAGCCCGGCAGGGCCCAACGCGTTGAGCAGCAGGGCCTTGCGACGCTCGGGCTTGCTGGCGTCCTCCCCGGCCGCGTCTGCGTAAGCCTGAAACACCAATTTCCAGTCCGCCCACGGAAGTGGCGGGTCTCCGGGCGAATGAAGAAATAGGGGAGGTGGAATAGGAGACGCCATTTCAAGCAAGAAGAATGGAGAGGTGCAGACGAGAAGGAAATGACGCCAGTACACTGTTTGAAGGAGACGACAAAGGCGGCGTAGCTGAATGAAGAAGGAATGAAGCAACGCAGCACGCAGTAGCCACCTTGCTGGGAAAAAAGAGCGTCTAGGGTTAGCAGGTAGGTCCGTTAGAAGCATGAAAAAGACAAATGGGTTCTTACACGTCCTCGTCGCCATTGCTGTGTTGGGGCTGGCTGGTCCCGACGAAGCAGAAGGAGACGGCCGACGGAGACGTACGCGGCCGGCGGGGACTCCGACCAGCCCAAACACGCGGGTTGGCGCAAAGCGCCAAAGAGAATAACAACAACCGCACTCCACGGTTACCCAACAGAAATAAGGAAGAGCTCACCTGAACTCGGTCGGGCTCCGATGGAACAGTACTGCAAGCTTCTGGACGATTGCGTAAGACAGCCGCGTAGACGTTCCAGATGGGGATGCCGAATGAGGCTCGTGCAGGCTCAGACTCGCGCTCACGATCCACGTACTATCTTCACTTGCAACCACCGGCCAATCAGACGACGCAAAGCGGCAAGCCGTGATACGCGTGATGATGATGATGATTCCACAGACATGGCTCGTACCCACTCAGGGGGATCGGCCAAGAATCGATGACTTAATTAATTAAGATTTTTTTAATATCGAAACCACCCACCAGAAAAAAGAAAAGACACCCTAGTCAGAATGAAAGGAGTGCAATAGTTGCTAGTCACTCGTGCAGATAAGACAATTATTCATTACCTTGAATAAGAATCAGCATGGTTAAAAAATGCTCTTGTGTTCGTTGGAATTATTTTTTTTTTGCACGAATAAGAATCACGCAATTAAAAGCTTAATTCTTTTACTTTCATTCAGGTACTTGCAAACTGCGTAGAAAACGTTCTCGTGGCTGAAGCCCAGATCGTAAGCACCGAAGGAAAGTATGTTTTCTATAGTGAAATTCAGCCCCAGGCTAGAGAATGGGAGGACTAAGAGTGTTTTCCTGGGCATGCTCGAAGCGCTTCTCCTTTTTTTAGCCGACGCCGTTTTATTTCAATATGTCAGCGACTAGCAAAAGCACACTGTGTCATGGCAGTTTAAAGTTTTGATAGTTTAAAGTGTTCACACACCTTCTGTAGAGTTCAGCCACAGAACACCTATACACTACTGTCACTACCGTTCACCCACAGAACGCCAGCCGGTTCAGCCGTTAAGCCAAGCTGTCAGTTCACCGGTTCGCCTTCGCTAGGTGTGCCATAACTCTCTAGATGTCGCAGCAAGCGCGTAGACAGTTTCGGCTTCATTTTTGTGAAACTGAAACTCCTGACAAGTAGTTGCCTCCTGGCTGGTTTTCAGAGCGGTGATCAGCTGCAGATCTGCATATTAGTCACAGTGTATTAAGCATGTGCCAGGTACTTGCGAAGGTGTCATAAAAACGGTACGGTCCACGTTGCGCAAAAAAACGTCGTACAAGCGATCGAAAATAAATATTTGAGCATGGTCAGATACGATCAATCGCAACCTGCGCGTGATCGACAAGTGGAAAAACGCTCTAAATAGCGGCGAAGTCAAACAAAGGCAATTAACAAATGCTACAGCCGCAGAGCAACGTCTTTAAAGCAACGGCCCACACCCTTCCCGCATACTTTTGCATTTAATACTTTTTTTACATCGCTCCATTGCGGTGGTCTAGTGGCTAAGGTACTCGGCTGCTCACCCGCAGGTCGCGGGTTCGAATCCCGGCTGCGGCGGCTGTATTTCCGATGGAGGCGGAAATGTTGTAGGCCCGTGCGCTCAGATTTGGGTGCACGTTAAATAACCCCAGGTGGTCGAAATTTCCGGAGCCCTCCACTACGGCGTCTCTCACAATCATATGGTGGTTTTGGGACGTTAAACCCCACATATCAACCGTTTTTTTTACATCAACAGCTGTTTTCGGCTAAGCTTACGTTTACTGACAGTGTAACAAACAGAACAATTGTAAAAAAAAAGATAGAGAGCACTAAAACTTAAAAAAAAGCGTATGGCAACACCATCACTGTGAAACAGGAGCAAGTGCGTACGTCACATGGCGAGCGCCTCGCCGCCGTTCATTGAGTTCACTTCATGTCACTCGTGAGGCGTTATATATATATATATATATATATATATATATATATATATATATATATATATATATATATATATATATATATATATATATATATATATATATATATATATATATATATCAAAGGCAGAGTTATTATATATATATATAGTGAGCAGACGTGTGCAGTTAGGACGTCTGCTCACTGTACACCAACATGCCCCACCATGACGAAATAACGGTTATGGTTTCTGAATATTGTTAGGAAGGAGGTGTGGGGACATGACGCCACGTCCGTGACTGTGGCGACCTTGGGTAACGCGGTCCCGGCTGGAGCCACCCGAGTGCCGGAGAAGACGAGTCAAGGAGCCAGTGTAGATGGGAAGAAAACGTTTATGTAGAATATTTACATGTTGAGAGTAGCGTAGAACAGCATGGAACAGATGAAGCACCCCCGAGCGTCTCTGCGCTCGCGTTTTTATACACTGCCTTCCCAGGATTCACTGCGAGGGAAGACAAGTCAGTTCATGTCCCTCCTTTAGGATTGTCCTCCTCCACTCCGGCCCTCTGCGGACTAGTGCGCCAAACCAGTTTCTAGAAAAGTGCAAGGACATGCACACCCGGTGGCACAGGGAAGAGCAATAGGGCACCGCTGGCTCAGCTAGCTCCTTGCAAGCCCCGAACACAATGCACCAAGGCGCGGTCGCTGGCCTAGGAATTGTGAAAGCGTGCTCTTGGCATAAGTCCAGATGCGAGGCCCAGTGTTCGGTGCACCACCCAAAGGAGGAGGTGGAAGCACAGGCTGCAAAGGTCCCTCCTGGTAGTCAGGTGAAAAGGGTTTTCAGGTCCGCGGGCCCAGCAGACTCACCACCATTGTAATTTTAAGCCGCCCTGGAATGTCGCTCCCGGCATAACAATATGTAAATTCTGACTCATCAACTGGTGTAAGTGGCGAGGTACTGTTTACACTTCTCGAACTTGTATTAAATTATAACCATTTTGAGTTCTATGGCAAGCACTTCCTTCAGGTTAGTGGCACTGCAATGGGCACAAAAATGGCCCCAAACTTTGCGAGCACCTTCATGGCTTCATTTGAAGTCATATTCATTGAGGGACACACCTTGAAACCCTTCTACAACAGAAGATACTTAGACGATATACATCGTACGTCGTATATATATGATGTATGAAGCCATAGTAGTAGAGGTGGTTCTGTGCAGATGCATGCGTCAGAACAGCTTAACTCGTTAGTTACACAGAAAAACAAACATTTCTGACTGAAATATGACGAAACCACGACTGCTGCGGTGTCACCATCCAGTGCACGGACACCTGATAGTCTTAACAACACAGAAGGTTCTGAAGCATCAAATCGCACCCGTTGTCGAGAGCTAGAAGCGTCCATTAGAAAGGGCGTCACAAGAGCCTCCGAAGATCATCCAGTAAATTCTAGCGCACAATCTTCATCACCCGAAATGTCGAATAACAGTCCACATACTACCATCTGCTTACTGGATGCATGCAGTTGCCCAGAAAATCAGTCTCATGGTCAAAGAGTGCTGCCACCTCAGCTCTTTCCGCAGCAACACTATCAATGCCAGCAAACGCAAGCCCAAACAGAGTCTCCAAGGGCTACACCAACAAAGATAACGGCGAACGGAAATATCTTAGAAAGAACACTCAAGAATTAAAGCAAAGGCGTCTACAAGAGACTCAAGTGAAGCGTTGACAAATTCAAGGTCTCCCTCGAGAGAAATAACGCATCAGATTCAAGACATTTTCCCGAAAATAAACATCACACAAGTTTACTCCGGCAGAGATCAAGACGAAGTCAGATATCCGAACATCGCCCACGATACGATCAACGAATCCAACGCCACACAGAACTATACAGGAGAGACCGAATATTATCATTTGTACTACGCACGAACATAGACATAATTCATTGAACTTCGGTTCTTGTACACGCAGGCTGGAAGCACTGATTCTGTCTCAGCCACGACACAGAATACCGCGCGTACGACAGAGAATTCGGCGCCTAAGACATTTGACCTTCAAATGCTACAAGGACTTCCAACTTTGTTCGTTCCTCGCAGCTGCTCAAGTCGTGTCATGGTCAGTGCAGTTTTTCAAGACGCGATTACCTTCTCCAGAACTCCACAGCCAGTCTCGCCCACCAGAACTCCCCCATTTACCAGACTGCTGCACTGTTATCTTAAGTTTTGCGAGTTTACGGAACACCACTGGGCCATGAAATAATTGTGCATTTTGACCTTTGTGACTTCTCAACCTCTCCTTGTTTACTTTTTCTTGTTTGTAACTTATGCTTCTTTCGGGGGGAGGGGGCATCGTGTGACGTGTGAAGCCATGGTAGTAGAGGTGGATTATACATGGCGTATGAGTCAGGCCACGTCTCCCGCCGCATCTAGCGACACACACACACACTATATATATATATATATTGCCGCATTCAACCTGCAGAGGAGAGCTCGCACAGCCAGAGAGGAAGACGAAGCTCTTGCCCGGTCCTGAAAAAGAAGAAGTGGGCTCATCATCCGGCAGAAGACATTTTAGCTCGCTCTGAGGAGGATGAGCTGTGTGATCGCTCGGGCTCGCACGCTTGCTTGCTCTGGGGGTTTGGCTGAAATCTGAGTAGCCTCTACTGAATTTCTTCTTGGATAGGCGTATCTAAAGCCTTAGCATTGATTAGCTAGTACCCTTCTGGCTAGTCAATCCAGACAGATGCCGCTTTCTTCGCCTGGACCAGGGACTTATCTCTGGTCTGCTTCTCTTTCACCGCAGGAGCTACCAGTGGACCAGTTCCTACGCAATGGCGTCGCTTCCGTTCCTGTGGCCCTAGTCCCAAGCAACGACGGAGTCATTAAGATGAAAAACCCTAAAGTGATCCAGTCGGAACTCAAAGCAGCGACATCTCACTATCACACCATCACAGAGGTCCGGCAGTTTGGCAAGGGAGGCATTGTCTGCTTTTCTCCTGACCAGCTCTGTGTCAAAGACTTACTTAAATGCTCGATGTTCGCTACCAATCCGGTGAGCGCCTTCATTCCTCCTCACCTAGCATGCGTCAGAGGTATTGTCCGAGGCGTAGACATCAACATGACTCCAGCTGAGGTCCTAGAGATGTTCTCTGAGGCAGGTGCTATTGCAGTTTATAGATGCTCACGAGTTGTAGAACAGACAAAGATCCCTACTGAGTCTGTAATTGTCACATTTGCCGGGTCGATTCGCCCCACTGAAATCAAGGCGTGGCCTTTAATATTCAGAGTCGAACAACTGTCACCTCGTCCCCTCCAGTGTCAGAAATGCTGGCGCTATGGACACACTTTAAAAGGATGTAGGTCAGCTCCCAGATGCCGAAAATGTGGTGAGGCACATACTGCAAATGAATGCAATTGTACTGAAGAAAAGTGTTGTCTTTGTCATGAGCAGCACTGCGCAGATAACGCTAATTGCTCAGCCAAAGCGCGGGAGACTCAAATTATGGAAATTGTTGATCGCAGACGCTGTTCACGAAAAGACGCCATCGCTGAAATTCAGGCAAGAACCCAGGGATATGCTGGTGTTGCAGCCCGACATAATGCAACTTTAGAAGCTTCTCTTTCAGTGTCCATTGCAGACATGATTGAAAAAGCGATGGAGAAAGCTATAGATCGCCTGGCCACCACCCTTTGTGACTCCTTATCTCATATTGTAGCCACTCAGTTGCCGCAAATATATGGGACACCAAGAGATATGAAGGATACTTCCCAAGACAACGTAACTCTCCCACCAAGTGAAGCAGACGCAGAGTCATCTCCTTCAGGGGTACAGGCTGCAGGGCCCTCTTGTACAGACAACCAGAGGATAGGTGAAGACATACTAGAGGATGGTCAGGATTATGATGATATGGACATGGACATCAAATCACTAAAGCGCACTCGATCCCCTGTCTCCAAAAATACTGGCTCTTCAAAACATTCAAAAAACAAAAAATACCAGAAGGAGAACCTATCGAAGAGCGATTTTCTTAAAGACAGCATTTTAGATAAGGTAGTTGCCGAAACAATTCTGTCAAAATGATAGGTTCTATCAAAATTCTTCATTGGAACTGCCGATCTATTCATTCAGCTAGTACAGATTTATTGTATTTATCTTGTAAATTCAATCCAGACATTATTGCACTGCAAGAAACGTGGCTGTCAGCACATAATTCGTTTTACCTACCTAATTTCCGGTCTTTTCGCCTGGATCGCCCATCCAAAGGTGGAGGTTTAGCGTTCTTTGTCAATAATAAAATTAGTTCAAAGATCAAAACTTCGTACAAAAGTATATCCCCCGAATGTGAAATTTTCGCTTTAGACATCACCTTGCCTGGATGCTCTCCCTTCTCTCTGGTAAATCTTTACTTTCCTCTGGGTGTACAAGACACGCGATGTTTAGACATGGCTGTTAATTCGTGGTGCACAAAAAAAATTATGGTTGGAGATTTTAATTCTCACCACACTAGTTGGGGTTTTAGGACTGATCAATGTGGACAACGCTTGTGGGACTGGTCTATAGACCATAATTTATCATGCCTCAACGCTAGAACTCCCACATTTATCCGAGACCGATCCCGCTCTGCCTTAGATTTGAGTTTTATAAGCTCGGGTATTTCTAGCGTATCTTGGACTACTCTAGACTGCGCCACCAACAGTGACCACTTACCAGTACTGTTTGAAATTTCTTGCCCCATTATTCCATCTTACTCCCAAGCTCGAACCTTTATCAATTATTCCAAATTTAAAAATGACCTAGAAGTTGCTTTGACTACCACCACTGAAGACAACGATGAAAATAAAGCCATGAAATTAAGTGCGGTAATTAAAAGAACGTTCAAAAAAGCAGAATTTTCTATTGAGTCTGATACGAGAAAGCCTTGTAGTCAGTGGTGGAATTCTGAGTGCTCTCGTGATCATAGACGACGACAAGCGGCCTGGAAGCAGCTAATTCATAATCAGTCCCCCAAAAATTGGGCAGATTACAAGTTTATTGCTGCTACATTTAAGCGCACCGTGGCTAAAGCTAAAGAAGACTATGACAAAAAACATTTCGACTTTCTTTCCAAACCTAGAAATAAGAAAGCGTTATTCCGATATATGAGATCGCGCAAAATTCTGCCGTCTCTAGCTAACTCTGATTATGACAGGTTATCGACGGAAGAAATGACTAATTCGTTAGAGGCAATCGGAAGAGGTTTAGCTAACAGATTTTCGTCGACTTTGACAATCAACTGGCAAAAGTCCTCTATAAAGACTGACTACGAAAAAGTGACATTGTCCGAAATGTCAAGCGTAATTAGAAACTTACCCTCTTCGGCTCCTGGTCCTGACGGTATAACAGTTCCTATGATTAAAATTTTATTCCAGATATCACCCGGCGACGTCCTCAACCTTATAAACTATTCCTTAAGCAATGCCTGGATACCACATGACTGGAAAATAGCTAGAGTGATTCCCATATTAAAAAAACAAGGGTCAGGTTTTAACATTGACAACATCAGACCAATCTCTCTAACATCTCACCTGATCAAAATTATAGAGAGAGTTCTCAATAATAGATTAAAAGTTTGGATGGCTGACAAGCTAATATTGAAACCATTTCAAATAGGTTTTCGTAGCGAATGCTCAATTTGGTGTGCTCATGCCGACTTAGAGAGCCGAATACAGCTTGCCCGAAAAAGACGACAATACGCGGTACTAGTAACACTAGACATAGCTAAAGCTTATGATAGCGTTGAGCACTCAATTTTATTGAATTCTTTACACGAATGTGACTTTCCGCGATATATTGTTGATTGGGTAGCAGAGTTTCTAAAATCGAGAGAATTTTATTGTGCAAAGGATGGATGTCACTCATCTAAATTTAAACAGCAACGTGGAGTACCTCAAGGGGCGGTCCTATCTCCGCTTTTATTCAATGTGTTGATGAGCTCAATTCCCATTGAACGAGATATCACTGTCTACATTTATGCAGACGACATTGCATTTTTCGTTGCAGACAGTGACATTTATTCTTTGCATCAAAAATTGCAAAAGTACATGTATTCTCTTGAAATTTGGCTGCATTCAATTTCATTGTCTCTAAACATCAGTAAAAGTGCGCTCCTGGTGTTCCCTATAGCAGATTCTATTCAAATTTCAGTACTTTATAATCAGGAACCGATTCCACAAGTAGAGTCTATCAAATATTTGGGCATTATTTATAACGAGAAACTTAACTGGAGCCCTCACATAGACTATATCGTGGCAAAGGCACAACGAGCTTCAGGTTTATTGCGAAGGTTGAGCAACAGAAAATATGGGTTACGTAGACACACCTTATTAATGATATATAAAATGTACATGCGCCCAATACTCGAATTTGGGTGTATATTATTTTCGGGTGGCCCTACGTACAAAATTAAACCGTTAGTTCTATTAGAGCGAGAAGCGTTACGGTTGTGTTTGCGACTCCCCAGGTATGTCGCTATTAATGTACTATATCAGGAAGCTCGCATACCAACTATTCTTTGCCGATTCCGTATCTTAACAGTACAAACATACTTGAAATTTTATGGCTTATCAGCGAGACGGTCTGCATATGCCTTTATTAGTGACCCCGACGCCTTCTTCCTCGCTCACTGGCCACGCTTTCGTACTCCCCAGATTATTTTTGTACAAAAGAAACTTGAAAGCATAAAGGTGGATATCAGATCGGTAATTGGAACCAAAGCATTAAATCACAATATTACGATAGAATGTGATGAAATTTTCCCCCACTATCTAAGTTTCAATCTTCGAGTTACTTAAATGACAGGTTAGAAGACTACATAGCTCATGCGGAAATAAAGAACATAATAGCCACAGACGCTTCTGTGAATAAAGAAAAGGCAGCAGTAGGAATCGTCTCAGATTACCTCGGTTGGTCATTCTCGGTAAGACTACCAGACTTCACTCCGGTTTTCGAAGCTGAGCTCCTGGCTATTATTTTAGCGCTACGAAAACTTCCTTCAAACGAAGAGAGTGCAATGATAATTACTGATTCTCTTTCGCTGTGTACTACTCTCACAGCTTCAGAACAATCAAGAGCTCTAGCGACATTACAAACATTAGTTCCACCTCATGTGAAGTTCCTGAAGTTAGTCTGGGTCCCGGGACACTGTGGCATACGGTTGAATGAAATAGCCGATTCACTATCTCGAGCCACACTTGATGGCCCTGTGATCTCGGTACTACCAGAATCGGAACACATAGTGTCGATCAGATATAGAAAATGGGCTATTTATACGGATATTATGGAAAATATTACTAAACATACGGACTATCAGCACCTAACATACCCCTGGAAACCTCAGTGGAGTCAATCTAAAAAGTTAGAAGTTATTTTAACCAAATTTCGATGCCGTGTCCCTCCATTAAACTTTTACTTGCACAGAGCTGGTCTGGCGATATCCCCCCTGTGTCCATTCTGTGAAGAAACGGAAACAATAGAGCATTACTTTATAACATGTAAAAACTATTCATTAATTAGGAAAAGACTTTTAATTGTTCCTTTTCAAGCAGTAGGTTTAAATTTAACTGCAGATAATGTTCTAAGTTTCGGTGCCTTTAGCTTGGGACATTGCCACAGGAGCGTATTCGATGCTGTATGCAATTTCATTCGAGAATCAAAGCGCATGTCATAATAATGCCTGCTTAAATATATTTCTGACGACACTTGTCTAATTTTGAATGAAATTTGCATATTCATTTGATTGTGACCGGGTGAGATAAGCTCGATTGTCTGGTCTACTCAAAATTTCTGTCTTCCACTGTAGTATTACCTCACCTTTTCTCTTCTTGATTCAATCTTTAATTATTTGTTTAGTTTAATATTCCTTTTTAGTTAATTATTATTTTCTATTACATCATTAGTTTTTTGATTAAGGATAAACCTTTTAATATATATCATTTAGGATACTTCTAGATTTCATGGCCAATCCCCCATAGTGGGTATGTGCCAGTGCGAAGGGGCAACAACAACAACAACAACATCCGGCAGCTGCGCTCGAACACGCAAGTAGCTGGTCGTGCTTGCTCTGGGGTTTTGGCCTAAGTTTGTGTAGTGGCTGTGGTTTCTTCGTCTTTATTAGGTGTTCCTATAGTGCTTTTACAGCTAAGTAAGCGCTTTTAGCGCTAGAAAGTTCACTTAGATGCAGTTTTCTTCACCTGGACCAGGGGCTTGCCCCTGGTCTGCTTCACTTCTGCCACAGGATATACCAGTGGATCAGTTTCTACGCAACGGCATTCCCGCAGTTCCTGTGGCCCTCGTCCCTAGCAACGACGGCTTCATTCGGATGAAGAATCCGAAAGTGATCCAAGCGGAGCTTAGAGCTGTGACGTCTCACTTTCACAGCATCACAGAGGTCCGCCAGTTCGGCAGAGGTGGTGTTCTATGTTTTTCATCTGATCAGCTCTGTATCCAAGACCTATTGAAGTGCTCGAGTTTCGCGACCAATCCGGTGAGCGCCTTTATTCCCCCGCATCTGGCATGTGTGAAAGGTATTGTTCGCGGTGTCGATGTTAACTTGACCCCGTCTGAGGTATTAGAGATGTTTGCCATGACTGGTGCTATTTCCGTTTATAGGTGTGCACGACTAGTGGAGAAGCAGAAGACGCCGACTGAGTCGGTAATTGTAACCTTTGCTGGAGTGAATCTCCCAAGCGAAATCAAGGCATGGCCACTAATATACAGAGTGGAACCGCTATCACCGCGACCACTCCAGTGTACGAAGTGCTGGCGATACGGTCACACTATTAAAGGATGCAGGTCAGAACTCAGATGCCGAGTGTGTGGTGACAACCACGAAACAAATTACTGCAAAGCTAAAGAAGAGAAATGTTGTCTCTGCAACGAACAACACTGTGCAGATAATCCTGATTGTTCTGCAAAGGCTCGAGAAATGCAAATTCTTGAAATTATAGGGCGTAGGCGCTGTTCTCGACGAGAAGCCCTAGCGGAAATACAGACTAAAACTCAGGGGTATGCCAGTGTTGCAGCACGACATCTCTCGGAAATAAATGGGTCGATTTCCCTGAATATAGCGGAGGCCATAGAAAAGGCTCTAGAAAAAGCCATGGAACGACTGACTTCTAACCTTTGCGATTCTCTATCTCAAATTTTGGCTAACCAGATGATTCGCATATTTGGTACAGCGGGAGAGTCAGGCCTAGTATCCCAACATGTTGAGAGTTCACGACCAATAGCTGACGGTGAATCTGAAACTGCGCCATCGTATTATCAGCCCGCAGGAGCCTCTGCAATAGGCGTCCACAGCCAAAATGAGGAACTTGAAACCGCACCATCGTATTCTCCGTCTACAGCACCCTCTGCAGTAGATATACAGAGTGTAAGTGAAGACAAAGCTGCATATACAATAGATTCCGATGACATGGATTTGGACCCTAGGTCCCTGAAGAGATCTAGATCCCCTGTGTCAAGGAAAACTAACTCACCGAAACAAACAAAGAACAAAAAGTATCTGAAAGAAAAGGAGAGCCTTTCAAAGAGGGATTTCTTGAAAGAAAGCATTCTAGAGAAAGCTATAGCGCAAGCAGCTCTTTCGAAACCATAGGGTCGCTTAACATTCTCCATTGGAATTGCCGATCAATCCATTCTGCATCTACGGATTTGGTATACTTGGCTTCTAAATTCGCTCCTGATATTATAGCATTACAAGAGACATGGCTATCTGTACATAATTTGTTCCATTTAAATAACTTCCAATCTTTTCGATTAGACCGTCCATCGAGAGGTGGGGGTCTAGCTCTCTTTATTAGTAATAGAATTAGTATGAAAGTCAAATGCTCATACAAACATATGTCGCCAGAATGCGAAATTTTGGTAGTAGACATTACACTGCCCAACTGCACTCCTTTCACTTTAGTTAATATGTATTTTCCGGATGGAGTTCAAGACACACGAAGTTTGGATCTAGCTACAAAATCGTGGTGCAAAGACAAAGTTTTAGTTGGAGACTTTAATTCCCAACACACGAGTTGGGGTTTTAGAACTGATCTTAGTGGGAAACGCTTGTGGGAGTGGACAATGGACAATGACCTGACGCGCCTCAACGTCAGAACCCCCACATTTATTCGTAATCACTCTAGGTCGGCCTTAGATTTAAGTTTTGTCAGTTCAGCCATTAGTACTTCTTCTTGGAAAGCGCTGGACTGTGGCACCAATAGTGACCACTTACCGATAAGTTTTGAAATTTCTTGTCCGATAATTCCATCTTGTTCAAATGTAAGAGTATTTGTAAATTACACTAAATTTAGGAATGACCTGAAGTCAGCACTGGCTTTTCACTCGGAAGAGAGCGATGATAAAAAAGCACTGAAAATAAACGCAGTCATTAAACGATCCTACAAAAGAGCCGAATTTACTGTTGAATCCACAAAAAGAGTATATAGCCATTGGTGGAATAATGAATGTACAAGAGAGCACCGAAGACGTCAGGCAGCTTGGAAGCAGCTCTTACATAATCAATCCCCACAAAACTGGGCCGATTATAAATTCATTGCTGCGGGCTTTAAAAGAACGGTAGCTCAGGCTAAACAAGATTATGACAGAAGACATTATGAATACCTGTCGAAGCCTAAACATATGAAAGCACTGTTCCGATATATGAGAGCTCGGAAAATCTTGCCATCACCAGTTAATGTAGCTTGTGATAATCTGTCGGCACAAGAAATGACCACTACCTTAGAGGCTATCGGTAAAGGTCTGGAAAGCAGATTCACTTCAGTAGTGCCAAACAACTGGCACAAGTCTACGACAAAGTCTGACTTTGAAGAAGTGACACAGACTGAAGTATCCAACGTGATTAAACATTTACCCTGTGCATCTCCTGGCCCAGATGGAATCACAGTACCCATGATTAAAATTCTGTTCAATTTATCGCCTCGAGACGTCGCCAATGTTATTAACTACTCCTTAAAAAACTCATGGGTGCCGCAGGATTGGAGGATAGCAAAGGTGATTCCTATACTAAAAAAGCCGGGTGGAGGATTAACAGTCGATAATATCAGACCAATCTCTTTAACATCTAACATGGTCAAACTAGTTGAGAGGGTCCTACATAGCCGAGTAAGTATCTGGATGGCAGACAATTTAGTAATAAAACCGAACCAAATCGGCTTTCGTAGTGATTTCTCAATTTGGTGTGCCCATGCTGATTTAGAGAGCCGAATACAGCTCGCGCGTAAAAGAAGGCAATACGCTGCTTTAGTAACGCTTGACATAGCCAAGGCGTATGACAGTGTGGAGCACTTCATATTGTTAAATACGCTAGAGAGATTGAACTTCCCACAATATTTTATTGAGTGGGTGGCAGAATTCTTAAAATCAAGAGAATTCTACTGCGTCAAGGATGGATCTTCCTCATCTAGATTTAAACAAACGCGCGGAGTTCCCCAAGGAGCAGTCTTGTCTCCAGTGTTATTTAATGCTTTAATGAGCACAATTCCAACAGATCAAGAAGTTACTGTCTACATTTATGCTGATGACATCGCACTCTTTGCTGCTGACTGTGGTATTTACTCATTACAACTTAAATTACAAAGATATATTAACATGTTGGAAATTTGGTTGCAGTCGATTTCGTTATCGTTAAATGTCAACAAAAGCGCGCTCATGGCGTTTCCGCTTGCAGAACCAATTTCAATTTCAATTCTATATAAACAGGAACCCATCCAGCAAGTAGACTCTATAAAATATTTGGGAATCATTTATAATGACAAACTTAACTGGAGTCCACACATAGAGTATATAACTACCAAAGCACAGCGGGCTTCAGGCTTACTACACAAGCTAAGTAACCGGAAATATGGGTTACGGAGGCACACCTTGATAACGTTGTACAAGATGTACATGCGCCCCATCATGGAATTCGGCTGCATATTATTCTCGGGTGGCCCTGCTTATAAAACGAAACCTCTAGTTGTCTTGGAGCGAGAAGCACTGCGAATGTGTCTGGGACTCCCTAGATTTGTGGCTATCAACGTACTGTACCAGGAAGCGCGCCTGCCTACACTGCTTTGTCGATTTCGAATTTTGACCGTACAAGCATTTTTAAAATTTTATAGCTTACCGGCAAGAAGATCACAATATGCTTTTATCGCAAACCCAGACGCCTTCTTTCTTGCTCATTGGCCACGGTTTCACACACCTCAGATAATGTTTGTACAAAAAAATCTACAAAGTATAAATGTGAACATTAGAAATGTAATTGAGACTAATGACTCGAATTGTCATGTTATTATTGAGTATGATGATATATTCCCGCAAAACGCCAAATTACAATCCCTCAAATTTTTAAATAGCATATTATTAGATTACTTAGAGCATGCAAAAACTAAAAATATAATAGCCACAGATGCTTCCGTAAATAATCAAAAGGCAGGTGTAGGCATTGCCTCTGATTTGCTTGACTGGTCCTTTTCAGTGAGGCTGCCTGATTTTACTCCAGTTTTTGAAGCGGAGCTCTTGGCGATTATTTTAGCTCTTCGAAAACTTCCATCAAATCAAAACAATGCAGTAATAATGACGGATTCTCTTTCAGTTTGTGCAGCTCTGACAGCTTCAGAGAACTCTCGAATTCTAAGCACATTCAAAACATTAGTTCCGCCGCAGTTGAGACTCCTGAGATTACTATGGGTTCCGGGTCACTGTGGATTAAGATTAAATGAATTGGCCGATTCCTTAGCTCGAGCCGCACTTGATGGGCCAGTTTTGTCCATACTGCCAGATGTAGAATATATCACGGCTATAAGATATCGAAAATCGGCAATCTCCACTGATACGATAGAAAAAGTAATTACATGGACAGACTATAACCACCTCATGTTTCCATGGCAACCCCACTGGAGTCAGTCCAGAAAGATCGAAGTCTTAATCACTAAATTTCGATGTCGTGCCCCCCCCCCCTAAACCTATATCTACACAGAGCTGGTCAGACAACATCACCCCTCTGCGCATTCTGCGGAGAAATGGAATCACTAGATCATTATTTTTTGTATTGTCGCCGCTACGAAATACTTAGAAAAAGGTTACTAGTTATGCCATTTCGGAAAATAGGCCTTACATTGACGGCGGAAACGGCGCTAAGCTTTGGCGCCTCAGCTTTGGGACATTGCCACAGGGATGCTTTCAATGCCGTTTGCGATTATATTCAGGCAACCAAGCGTATACCTTTGTGATCTTCAATCAAAAACAAAAAAAAATTATTTATTACTCCCAAGGGCAGAGTGAAGTAAACGCAGCTAAGTGGTAAACATAACACCTCAAATCTCAAAATTGCTCAACTTGATTTTTTTTTCGTTTGCTCTTTTTATGTTGTTTTTATTTTTACATTAGTCTTATTATAATACCAATTCATTACACATAGTTAAAATGATTACAGATAAACTGCACTACACTTTCTTGGCCAATCCCCCTGAGTGGGTATGAGCCAACCTCCCAGGGAAACAAAACAAAACAAAAGTCCTCCTTACGAGCGCCTTTTATTTTTAATTAAAGTGAGCTCTTCTATATCGAACTCCTGCTGTGTCTGCGTCGTGACACTGGTGTAGGTGCTGGGTACATGTCGAGGACACCTTCCAACAGCCCGGGATCTAGTCCACAAAGACTTCCGCTCGTCGAAACACCCGTTCACCGCGCCAGCCGCCGCCTGTTAGGCCTGAGCCCAGAGTTCGGTCCTTGGATGGAAAACATGACCGCGCCGGGAAGCAGTTGCCCCACCATGACGAGCCCAAGCACGACACAGGTGACTGTTTTCACCCCTAAAACTCCCGTGGACTTCCATGGCAACACATATGAGGACGCAGATGACTGGCTTGAGGAGTTCGAGCGCACAGCCAACGTTAACGGGTGGAACGCCGCACAGAAGTTGGGGTACGTGTATTTCCCTCTTCAAGACGGGGCTCGCACGTGGTTCACGAATCGCGTGTGGTCAACGTGGGACGAGTTCCGGCAGAAGTTCCTGGACACCTTCGCAAACACCGAAAGGCGGGAGCATGCACAACGACTCCTTGAATCACGGATTCAAAAGCCCAACGAGTCTGTTGCTATGTTTGTTGAGGACATGGCTCGTCTCTTTCATCGAGCCGATCCCGATATGTCCGAGAACAGAAAGATCAGCCACCTCATGCGTGGTGTTAAAGAGCAGCTGTTTGCTGCTCTCGTACGGAACCCACCTTCAAGCGTCGACGAATTTTCGAAGGAGGCGACTGCCATAGAACGCGCACTACAGCTACGGTACCGCCAGTACGACCGTCCAAAGAACAGCGGACAAATCAGCGCAACTGCCGTGACCACTGTGACTCCTGACGAGCGTTCTTTGCGTGACCTGATACGCGAAATTGTGCAAGAAGAGGTGAAGAAGCTCGCCGCCACACCGAATGACTGCGCGATTGCGTCGGTCACAGAAGTTGTTCACCAAGAAATAAGGCAAGCGCTTTCACTTCCCGAGCCGAACACTGAAATAGTTAGGCCAACATATGCAGATATTCTCCGTCGACAGCCTAGATCTAACGTGCCGCCACCTCAACAGTACCACCAGCAACAGCCGCCGACAGTGCCTTGGTACTACAGGCAAACGTCGACGCCGATGCGACCCCCACTCCGCAAAACCGACATATGGCGTACCCCTGACTACAGGCCCCTGTGCTTCCATTGTGGGGAAGCAGGCCACATCGTGCGGTATTGTCCTCATCGCGTTGCCGGGTATCAAGGATTTCCGTCCACTACCCCTCGGCGCTATTTCGACGGAAGACGCAACGTTGAAACGAGCGCGACGATCCCGCGAGACGTTTCTCCTGGGTTCCGCTCACGCTCGCCCTCCCCAGGTCATTTTCCCCGATCTAATAGGGGTAGCACCACGGACATGGCGAGAGGAAGGTCTCCCAGTCCACGCCGGGGAAACTAAAATCAGCGACCTTAGGGGGGAAGGTTGCGAATTGCCGAAGATTTGAAAATCCCCCTTTACCGCCGCATGAAGTGCCGCACATTTTGAATGAACCGACGAAAGACGAGATTGTCACCGCCGACATTACACTTTCAATTGACGGTCACGACGTGACCGCACTGGTCGACACTGGTGCGGACTTTTCAACAATGAGTGCGAATCTGGCCGACCAACTCAAGAAGGTAAAAATGGAATGGACGGGGCCGCAAATTAGAGGAGCCGGAGGCCAGCTGCTGACACCTACCGAAAAGTGCACCGCACGAATCAAGATCGGGGATTCATCATTCGTGGCAACCTTCGTTATTCTTTCTGAGTGTTGTAAACAGGCCATCTTGGGTATGGATTTCCTGCGGGAGTACGGTGCCATTATAAATATACCGGACGGTGTACTGACCTTCTCAGCGGACCATAGCGTAGCGCTGCAGCACAAGCCCATGCGCGTGATTGACGACGTGACCATGCCACCTTTGTCATGCCGCCTCGTCTCTGTCACGTGTAACACGCAGCATAGTGGAGGTGTCGCGGAACAAATATCGACGCTTTTACTCTCTCGAGGAATCACTATTGCCAGAAGTCTCGTCAGTGTCGTGTCTGGGCAAGCGGAGGTCCTGTTGACAAACTTCAGCAACGAGCGTCGACACATTGCAGAGGGTACCACAGTTGCATACTTCGAAGAAATTGTAGAATTCCGCGAGTGCTTCGCAGTGCAACAGGCAGAGACGCCGGCCGCTTCAACACCACTGCCTGTCGACGTGAGCACAGATTTATCGCCAGCGCAGAGGCAGAGACTTCTAGATATTCTCGGCCAGTTTGAAGATTGTTTTTCGTCGACCTCGAGGGTAAATCAAACGCCACTGACAAAGCACCGAATTATAACGGGAGAGACGGCAAGACCAATTCGACAAAACCCATACCGCGTGGCACCGAAAGAACGCGAAGCAATCCAAGAACAAGTCCAGAAAATGCTCAATGATGACATCATTCAGCCGTCAAAAAGCCCTTGGGCATCACCGGTAGTGCTAGTTAAGAAGAAAGACGGCAGCTTACGCTTCTGTGTGGACTACCGCAAGCTGAACCGCGTGACAAAGAAAGACGTATACCCACTACCGCGTATTGACGATTCACTTGACAGGCTGAGGCATGCACGCTTCTTTTCGTCGATGGACCTGAAAAGCGGTTATTGGCAAATCGAGGTCGATGAGCGGGACAAAGAAAAGACTGCTTTTGTTACGCCTGACGGGCTTTACGAGTTTAAAGTCTTGCCCTTCGGATTGTGCTCAGCCCCATCAACATTTCAGAGACTGATGAATACCGTCCTATCAGGCCTTAAGTGGCAGACGTGTCTGGTATACCTCGACGATGTCATTGTTTTCTCACCAACATTCGAGGAACATCTAAGACGGCTGCTATTAGTATTTCGAGCAATACGGTCTGCTGGCTTATCGCTGAAACCTGAGAAATGTCATTTCGGTTTCAAGGAACTCCGATTCTTAGGACATGTGGTGAGTCATGAAGGTGTTCGTCCGGACCCCGACAAGATCGACGCCGTCCGAAAATTTCCGGTGCCAACAGAAAAGAAGGCCGTAAGACGTTTTCTTGGCCTTTGCGCCTACTACCGCAGATTTATCGCCAATTTCTCGCACATAGCGTCGCCCTTAACACGCATAACGAGAGACGATGTTCCATTTTTATGGGGCGAAGAGGAACAAGCAGCATTTGACGGTCTACGACAGCGCCTGCAGACACCCCCTGTGCTTGCTCACTTTGACGAGGACGCTCCAACCATGATCCACACTGATGCCAGCAACGTAGGTTTAGGCGCTGTACTCGTCCAGTGGCAAGACTCAGCCGAGAGAGTGATTGCGTATGCAAGTAGGACGCTTTCCCGTGCCGAGTCTCATTATTCCACAACGGAAAAGGAATGTCTTGCTGTAGTATGGGCAGTTCTGAAGTTTCGCCCATACATCTACGGCCGTCCCTTCCACGTAGTCAGCGACCACCACTCTCTTTGCTGGCTGACCAACTTGAAGGACCCATCCGGTCGGCTAGCGCGCTGGAGCTTACGCCTACAAGAATTCGATATGACGGTCGTCTATAAGTCGGGACGACAGCACTCTGATGCTGATTGCTTGTCCAGGTCGCCTATAAAGCAAGATGATGTCTCAGAAGATGATGACATGGCATTTTTAGGAGTGGTCAACACGGTCACCATTTCGTCTAAGCAGAAAGAAGACAGTGAGTTGCTCCCTCTTATTAATTTTCTTAACGGCCAGTCTACAAGCGTTCCCAAGATATTTGCAAGGAGCCTGCCATCATTCTGCTTGCGCAGTGGTATCCTATACAAGAAGAACTTTGCCCCCAGCGGAAATGCCCACTTACTTGTCGTCCCGACATCCATTCGCGATGAGATCCTGAGCGCTTGCCACGATGAGCCAACCTCCGGCCACCTCGGATACACGCGCACATTGGCCAGAATCCAACAAAAGTACTACTGGCCGAAGCTTCCAGGCACTGTAAAGCATTACGTCCGCACGTGCCTCGATTGTCAACGACGAAAATCGCCACCTTTAAAACCAGCCGGATTGTTGCAACCAGTTCAAGTGCCCATCATGCCTTTTGCACAAATCGAAATGGATCTCCTTGGACCATTTCCGACTTCGCATACTGCAAATAAGTGGGTAATTGTCGCTACGGACTATATTACTCGCTACGCAGAAACAAAGGCTTTATCAAGTGGAACCGCAGTAGAAGCGGCACGATTTTTCATTGAAAATATCGTTCTGAGGCATGGTGCTCCTAGAATTATAATAACAGACAGAAGTACCGCTTTCACGGCCATGCTCCTCAGGTCAGTGCTTGAGTTGAGTGGAACAGCGCATCGAAAAACTACCTCCTACCACCCACAAACCAACGGCTTAACAGAACGCCTCAACAAGACAATTGCTGATATGCTTAGTATGTACATCGACGTGGATCATAAAAATTGGGACGACGTTCTACCATACGTGACGTTTGCCTATAATACGGCGCAGCAGGAAACTACACGGAGCACGCCATTTAGTCTTCTTTATGGCCATGAAGTGATGACAATGCTTGATGCCATGCTGCTGCACGACTGCGAGGATACAGACACGGATGTTCAAGCCTTTACCCAACGAGCTGAAGAGGCACGGCAGCTAGCACGCGTGCGAATCGCCCGACAGCAGAGTTACGACGCACAACGTTATAACCTGCGACACCGATACGTCACTTATCAACCAGGCGAGAAAGTGTGGGTCTGGAGCCCTATTCGCCGACGCAGTCTTTGTGAAAAGTTACTGAAGAAGTACTTTGGTCCCTACAATGTTATACGGCGCCTAAGTGACGTGAATTATGAGGTCATCCCTGACAGTTCCTCGCGAGCTCAAAAATCTGAAATCGTACACGTTGTGCGGATTAAGCCATATTGCAGTGAGCCAGTTGCCTAATACGTCAACTACATACACCGCGTATTCTGTAGCCGAGCATCGGGCCGATGCTCTTCCTGGAGGGAGGCAAATGCCGCATTCAACCTGCAGAGGAGAGCTCGCACAGCCAGAGAGGAAGACGAAGCTCTTGCCCGGTCCTCTTTAGGAGCGCCTTTCATTTTTAATTAAAGTGAGCTCTTCTATATCGAACACCTGCTGTGTCTGCATCGTGACAATATATATATATATATATATATATATATATATATATATATATATATATATATATATGTATATATATACATATATATATATATATGTATATATATATATATATATATATATATATATATATATATATATATATATATATATATATATATATATACATGTATATTTAATGTAAGCTTTCTGATAGCGGCATTTTCGATGGAGGCGAAACGAAAATGTAGGCAGTGATGAGTTCTTTGCACACGGCACAAACATTCACGCAGTTACCTCAAAGAAAGGGTACGTATTTTACTCCACAAGGAGGACGTGCCCCTCCTTGCAATTCAGTGAGCAATGTTTTGCGCACATTTTGTCTTTTGCAGGAGCAAAGAGCCCTTTTTGTGGCAACTGCGTGGTTACACCGGAAAACTCTTTAGAGTGTATGTGCGCGTGTACATCTCTCTAAGCTTTTCCTTGCTGAGAGAGAGAGAACTAAGCAGCGCTGCGCGTGTGTTCTTCTTTTCTGTCAGAGTGGTATTGCGAGCTGCCAAAGACAATTCAAGTGGAATGAAAACTAACTTGCCCGGTTCTTAATTAGTCCTTCATCGTGCAAAAAAAAAAAAATGCGGTCTTTCACCTTCTCCCTGGTACGGTGGGTCAAGCTGTGGGGTAAGTTTAGAAGCTGAGCTTCCCACTGTACTCGAGTTCACTGCTCTATTCTTCGCCACTTTGCAAACTGCTGCCATCGCTCCTAGTTACTGTAAGCAAGCCTGATTAGATTTATCAGACTAAAGCGCAAACCTTTTTGTGGCGCTTCTAGTATACGGCAGAGATAAAGCATTTAAAAAGATTCTTCACAATCATCGGCTCACAGCAGCTGCGATAAAGCAGCGATGAGGCTATTCATTTTTTGGTGAAAGAAAACAATTTTCCTTAAGCAGCAAATGCTCCGACTGGTCCATAAAACGATTGCTTTTTCCCATCCATAACAAAGCAAGTACAAAACGCTTTCGTAAATTGTACTGTAGCCCGCTTTGCAATGCTCCAGTACAAGGCGCGAAAGAGTCGCATAGGCAGCCCGCACCACAAAGAACATTCAAGGATAATGGTCGCAGCAGAAATTTAGGAATGATTTTACTTAATTAAATCATTCCCTGGTAACATTTAAGAATATTCAAGGATAATGGTTGCAGCAGAAATTTAGGAAGAATTTTACTTCATTAAAACATTCCCTGGTAACATTTTCATTCCCTCGTAACAATATAATTGAGTTATTACTGTGGTGAATAAAAACTTCCCCGCCCCGCCGCGGTGGTCTAGTGGCTAAGGTACTCGGCTGTTGACCCACGGGTCGTGGGTTCAAATCCCGGCTGCGGCATTTCCGATGGAGGCGGAAATGTTGTAGGCTCGTGTGCTCAGATTTGGGCATCTTAATTGCGCAGCAGCGCCGCGCTCGACTTCTGCTAGGTGCGGCACAGAACACCTACCAGTTGGGCGCGGTTCATTCCGTTAAATAAAACGGCCAGCGTCGCTCATGCACTCGCGAAATGCACCACGGATAGCAACTCTTGCAGAGAAGCCACAACTACAGAAAAAAAAATTTTCAGCCAAGAAATGCACTGCGGATAGCACTAAACTCTCACGGAGAAGCCACAACTACAGGAAAAAACTTTTCAGCCAAATTTAGCTGCAGTCTGGCAACAACTACCCAAAAGTCTGGCAACAGATTTATGCAACGCCAAAAGGAACCTTGCCAAATATAAGACCACCTGATGTGCACTCAGTAAATTGGCATTACACTGCTTGAGCGAGGAATCCCGGCAGTGTGTCAGTATGCTTGTTTGGATTGCTTGATTATGTTTGTGACAATGGTGAGACCTACAGTCTGATAATTGTGTCCGCACATAAAAATAAGCAAACTAATCCATTCCAGCTGGTGTCGTGCAGTTAAAATCACCATTACAGGAGACTTAATAGGGTTGAGTAGTCAAACCCTCAGGGTTACAGACTGTTCATTAGCTCGACTCGTCAAATGAAGCAGTCCCTATTGTTTGTTATGGGGCACTGTAGCAGCACTGCATACTAAATACTGGGAAAAACTGAAAAACAGGTAACTTGCATCAACTGGTCTAATTTTACTACAGGTGTCGGCATCTGCATGAGGGTATGAACCTCGGTGAGAATTAAGACACCATATATTGCATATACTTTATATTTTGCCCGAGAATATGACCAACACCGAGAATGAAGCTGCAATACCTTGTTAGCAGCACCCGGTAAAAAGGGTTCCAGCAAAGAGTGTTAACCTTGTGCTTTTAATTTCAGTATCCAAGACTTTCGGGTGCCACATGTGAACAAGGGGCCTCCAAACTGCCAAAATCTTTTTCAATTAGCTAGCAATATATTCTCCAAAAACAGAGGCACACATGTATGCATGAGTTTCTACCAGTACATTTTCCTTGATCGAGGTGTGCCTACATTTGCATACTTGACACTGTATTCTCTAAAGTAAAATGCACGGATTCTTATGCTTCAAATTCCAGTGCCACATCTTTTCGTTGACCGAAACATGCGTTTACCTACAACTGGTATTTCCCTAATTATTAATTATAACCTACTGGCACATTTACTCGCGTATTCATGCACCGCTGTCTTAAGAGTTGTGGTGCACGAACATTCAAAGCTGTGTAAAAAAATGTCATACTATTCAATTTATTTTTTATATAAGTTATAATTGGCAGAGTATTTTTACAAACAAACCTTGTACACTCAAACCTCATTATAACAAACTTGCATCTTACATAAAAATAAGTTTGTTATAGTATTCAAAAATTCACCCTAAAGGTTTATTTTTAGCACTATATCTATTGCAACACTATTTTTCATTTATTTCGTTACAAGAGATATTTGGTTATATCTGGTTACATTAGAACGATGTTTGAGCATATATTTAAAATGTGAGCTGTCTACAATCAAGCATAATGACTGGAGGAAAAATTAATATCTAGTCTCAGCTGACATATGACGGTATTAACCACAAGAGTGCAGCTTATATACCTCAGAGAAGGAAACATTCACAAAATTTTGTGCACTTTACGCAGTCTGACATTCACCGACAAAAAAAAAAAAAAAAAAAAAAGCTTATAGATGCAGTGTGCGAATTTGTGCTAACACTGCCCAAATATCATTAACAACTACCTATTTCTGATCTTTCCGAAAATCCCATGACCTATTAGTGTTTTACAAATATTATTCAGTAATCTCACACAGATATTAAACAGAAGGGGCACCACAAGTCAAGTGTCAAGAGCCGCCGAGTTTTTCTCATGAGCAACTTGCACGGAGAAGTTTGCTTTCAAAAGTTGGTGTTCATATATACATACTCAAGTACTGAATCTCTAGTCTCACTTACACAACTTGGAGAGTTTGCCATATCAGCAAAAGCACTCTCGAGCTGAGGAGTGGTTGAAGTATTTCCTATATCAACTCTCGGAACTTGATTGATATGTGGGGTTTAACGTCCCAAAACCACTATATGATTATGAGAGACGCCGTAGTGGAGGGCTACGGAAATTTAGACCACCTGGGGTTCTTTAACGTGCACCCAAATCTGAGCACACGGGCCTACAACATTTCCGCCTCCATCGGAAATGCAGCCGCCGCAGCCGGGATTCGAACCCGCGCCCTGCGGGTCAGCAGCCGAGTACCTTAGCCACTAGACCACCGCGGCGGGGCAACTCTCGGAACTTCAAATCTTGAATAAACTGCTATGAGACATGCAAACAGCAGCCGTGAAGTTTTCAGCGTAGTCATGGTACTAAAAACTGATATTGTCTGCCTTGTGCCTATATTGCAAATAATAAAATGAAAAGACTAACCTAGTTCTAATTAAAAACTGTAAATTAAGATGTCTGCAGCAGAAAAAGTGGATGTGACCCGAATCGGAACACAAGTAGGATGCAAATTTGAACAGAACATTCAGTCTTAAGGCTACGAGGCCCCAATGAGAGCAGCAAGGAGTGGGAGCATGGGCTAAGGGAAAGAGCAAATAGACCAGGTAGTCCTTATGTGCATGAAAACTGCAGCTATTGTACTAAGTATTTGCATGCAACAGTACAAGCATATGTTGCAATAATGTGAAATGCCAGTTAGAATTTCCGTAAGACTGCCCTTCATTAGCCTTCAAAAGCTTCCTCCACATCTCCCCTCCCCCCTTAACAAAGTTTAGGGTAGAATTTTTTCACAATTACCGATAGAGTTCTGTTCCCAACAGTTTTTGGACACAATTTCAGGACCTCTTCCAAAACTATTTTAGAGTAAGCCCTTGCCCAATAAGTGATCGCACCTGCCAGTTCCCAGAATTCTTTTGGACATTTCATGTAAAGCCTAGTTATACTGGATTTATGCTATAACGTATTTGTCACTGAAATGCATGTTTCAACAATGCTTTACAAAAAAAATCCACGTATCTCCACAAAGCGAGTCATGACAAGCGGGCATAGCACTTGGGACTGTTCTTACCATAAATCACCGGCGACGTAGACCACTCGCGCATGTGAATGAGCGACCACGCGCTAGTTGTGTCGGTAAGGCCGCCGCTGCTTCTCGAACGCTGACGAAGATCGCAAGCTAGCGCGTCTCTCGCCAACGCGCTAGCTTGCAATCTTCGTCAGCGTCGCCTTTCGTGGGCAAAAGCGCGTTCACGTTTGTTTTCAACTTCGGCAGAAAAAATGTGTGCTCTGGAACGTGCTTGTTCCTCTTGGCATATAGTGGGTAATGACGCACAACAGACAAGATCATCAGCATCACCGACACCATGATGCATAGCAGGTACCTTGCATTGTTATCAGCATCACTCTTCACCATGAGAAGGGACAACACACAATGGACAAGCCGGGACCCTATGATGCTTCACCCTTGACCGGATTGCAAGATCTTGGAGCAGAGCTTGCACCCATTACCATTCGGACTCGGAGACATCAAAAGGAACATTTTAAAACTATCACTAGTTAAATATGGGACTTCCATATTGAGTAGCTACTTGCATTCGCATGTTGAGATGTGCAACGCTCACTTCAGAGAAGCTTTTCTCAAAGCTTAGCTGGACAGCAGCCAGACCTAGCTTTGCGAACACGAATAAGTTGCAGTGCACATTGGGAGCAGCCATGTAAAGGCAACATATTGCCATCTTTGTTATGAACACTGAAAACTAGCAACAAATGTAGAGGCCAAAGTCCACCAGGCATTTTTTCAAAGCAAGTCAACGTTCATCTATAACATCCATGGCATTGCGGGGAGCCCCTAACGCAAATGTAGAAATTACGTTACTCGCAGCACAGTTGCATTTCGCACACCTTGAGCTAGTTATCTGTAAGGCAAAAAAAGGCACATGCTTTACGAGAAGCGCAGAAACGGACGAGACACAAGACGAGATGAGACTACACGAGCGCAGCAGTTTTCTCTCTTCCATCTCATCGGTTCTTGTGCTCCAAGCTTTTCCGCAACGAACCAGCACGCCCAACAAAGCATTCTATAATTCTTCACGAAGACCGAAAGCATTGTTTACCTTCCATAAGCCTTCATAAACTGAGCTTTATTCTTGCCTTATTTTTGAGACATAAACATACAAAAAAGTGCTCAAGAAAAGTCGAGCAGAAGAAAATCTTACAAAAATGTTTTATTTTGTTCTTGAGCAATAATGACCGAAACCTGCACGCACGTCTGCGGCAAGGCCAGGCCGGGTGAAGCGCAACCATTTTGAACGTATTACTACTTTGCCACGTGCACAGCACATGGCAAAGGATCGCATGGTGCAAAAAAAAAAATAGTTGAGAGACCAGTTTATATCACAGTCACCGGCAAGGCAGCTTCGTAAGTGACACCGTAGAGAAACCAAGAAGCCAAGATGGCATTTCGCACAGGAAAGCACAAACTTGGCACACTTCTTCTTAGATGTGCCCAGAGATCAGACAGCCACAATCGACCTCACATACAGCACATTTTCGAGCCTCATGGAGCCCAACACAATGGACTAGTGCTCGCTCTCTTGGAAAAAAAAATCTAAAAACTTTGTACAGAAAGCATGCATGCCCTTATATACAGTCTTTTGTAAATCACAACGAACAAACTAAAGCAAGCAGAAAAACAATTGAAAGTAGACTGAAAACAATGTTCAAAAGAAGAAGAAAAAGAAGGCATGACCACGTGCAGTGTCCTTGCTGGAGCTGCAGTACTTTCAAGGAGATGCTGTCTCCACGGGCAGAATCTTCTGTGCTTATCTGAAAGTTTTTTAAAAACTTTCTGTAACACTCGTTCAAACAGCCTTTTTAGTGAACATATAATACACTTGTTTTGACATATGATTGAATCTTGATATGAATCTCATGGGTCACGAAAAATATTGCTATCAGCCAGAACTGAAAACAAAGCGATCAAGCCAAGTTAGTATGTTATTTCTATGCCTCTATGTTGCAAAAGCATATTGGTAAGTTGTTTATTAAGGGGGAAGAGGCACTTAGCCATCAGGCATCTTACTTACTATTCAAGCTAGGGTGATGAAAACTTACGAGATGCTGTATTTACATGTGCAGATGTCAAATATGAACTCAGTTTTTATGTACCTCTTACCATTTTGTTTTTAATTAGTCATTAATTGGAAGATCTTTTGATCACCTTTTCAGTTAATTGGCTGGACAGATCTTGCTTAATTAAATGTCATTGCATTCTACAATCTGCAAAGAGTGCAAAAAGCAAGTTTCATGTTCTAGCTTACCTACAACAAAAGTTATGAGGTTCAGAAGTTCATCCTTCCATTATTAAAAAATGATAATTTTTGTATTTCATTTTTTCTAAAAATTTATGGTGTCCTACAGTTGCATATGGCCCATTCTTGCACTCACTAAGCATCCAGCTTCACATCAAGACAAAAATTATCAATTATCAAATTGCAGAGTACCAAAGCTGAGAAGCGCTTATCAGAAGAATGAAAGACGGCCAAAAAACAAACAGAAAATGGCAAAAAACAAAGCTCGGTATTTTCAATAATTTCTACACAAACAAAAATGTTTCTCTTTGCATATAAATGCCTCAGAAAGCACCAGGGCAGTAGTCTGTCACACTTTTGTCGTTGCCGCTGCTTTGCTTGTAGCAGGAACCTGGAAGATGCTGAACGCTTTCGCTAGGCACTCATGATCCGACGAGAATCCTCTTCTGCCTGTTGCTCGCTTATGGAGTTTTGCTCTAGCTGAAGTTCTTTGAGGATACGTGTGGAGGCTTCTCTCATTCCTGAATTGAAGCGCATCACGGCCTCAGCAACTGCAGTCTCAACAGCTATGAGTGAAGCATGCTTCTCTCTAGGCCTTAGAGACCATATGACAGAATGGAGTGCCTCGTTTGCACTTTGCGTCTTGCCTCTTTGGCAGCGTTTTAGCAACTCCTTGTTATTAAGTCGCTCGTAGACTGGAAGTAGTGTATCACGGACATTTTGTGGAAAGCTGTAGGTGTGCCTTGGCAGCGGTACTCCCCTTGCAGCAGCAGCATTCTGCTTGCACCATGAGTCACTGCCACTTGGGCACAAGGTGTGGTTGGACCTTTCATCAGTCGATGTCACGTGATAATATGTGGCCATGGCTGCCCCGTGCATTCCATTTACGTCACCAACATAGTACTTCAGAGCCCAACCGTAGTATCTCGACAATCTCTCTATGACATCATTTGTCAAGTAGCCTCTTCCACTTGGTGTTGCACCAGAACCTTTATGCTTTTGAAAAAGACTGCATAGTGCAGTACCCATTAGTTTTTGGACATGGTTTATACAGTCCTCTTTTCGAACCTGTCATCATCATCATCATCATCATCAGCCTGACTACGTCCACTGCAGGACAAAGGCCTCTCCCATGTTCCGCCAGTTAACCCCGTCCTGTGCTTGCTGCTGCCAATTTATACCCACAAATATCTTAATCTCATCTGCCCACCTAACCTTCTGTCTCCCCCTAACCTGCTTGCCTTCTCTGGGAATCCATTCAGTTACCCTTGATGACCAGCGGTTATCCTGTCTACGCGCTACATGCCCGGCCTATGTCCATTTCCTCTTCTTGATTTCAGCTATGATATCCTTAATCCCCATTTGTTCCCTAATCCACTCTGCTCTGTTCTTGTCTCTTAAGGTTACACCTACCATTTTTCTTTCCATTGCTCACTGCGTCGTCCTTAACTTAAGCTGAACCCTCTTTGCAAGTCGCCAGGTTTGTTTCGGCTCCGTAGCTAAGTACCGGCAAGATACAGCTGTTATATACCTTCCTCTTGAGGGATAATGGAAATCTACCTGTCACAATTTGAGAGTGCTTGCCAAATGTGCTCCACCCCATTCTTCTAGTTACTTCAGTGTCGTGGTTCGACTCCGTGGTTATTAGCTGTCCTAAGTAGACATAGTAAATTCCAACTTGAAGTGCACTATTACCTATCTCAAAGCGCTGCTCTCTTCGGAGGTTGTTGTACATTGCTTTCGTTTTCTGCAGATTAATTTTAAGACCCGCCTTTCTGCTCTCCTTGTCTAACTCTGTACTCATGAGTTGCAATTTGTCCCCCGAGTTACCCAGCAATGCAAAATCATTGGCAAAGCGCAGGTTACTAAGGTACACTTCATTAAATCTTATCCTTAACTGTTTCCATTCTGTTGGGATGCTTGAGGCTATAAGAATGCGGCTTCATGGCAGTTTTGGCGTCATCATGAATCTTAGAAGAACGTTGTAGATTCGTGTTATTACAAAATTAGGTTTGGGAAAGGCTTCACTCCCATGTGGCCCGAACTTCACTGTATTTTTCTGCGCGCTTGCGGCCGGCACAAAAATTTGACAGGACAACGGTTTAAAACTTAGCCAGAAAACAGCTCTATAACAACACCTACACCAATGTGCGACAGGTGGCCTCTGGTTATCCATGCACCATCATAACAGATTGCCACATTACCTGGGTTGTCAAAGCACAGATCTTAGTATGATTTCACTGACATGGCGCAATCATGGAGGACCTTGTCTGCAGCTCTTGTTGACACAGGATTCAGTTTATTTTTCAAATGGCTCTGTTAGCTTTTGTGGTGAAGTCCCCTGTGAGAAATTCCAATTACAGAGAAGATGTCGTTTAGGGCTGCCTGGCTATTCCCTGTGCTTTGCACGGCACGAGACGCACGGATATTGACCTCGAATGCAGCGCATTTAGCATGACTGGGTACCCTCCCAGAGCTCCACTCACTGTCAAGTCCACAATTGCGGCACTCTGCAATCAGCTTCATCACAAGTCCATATTCATGCTCACCTTTTTCAATAGAAATGGTCCCACTGCATGTCCAGCATTTAGCTGTTTTTTCAAGAATGTTTATCGCGGATAAATCGACGATCCTGCAGGTAGCCGCAGACGGGTCCAAGTCCTCGCGCTCTGTCGCGAGCGTTCGCTTGCCGAAGTTGCTGATAAGGTGCTCATCTTATCAGCACTCCCTTTCTGCTGTTGCGCACAATCGGCCCTCATCAAAAAGGTTGTGTTTTTCCTTATGCGCTGCCTAGCGCCGACGTCGTCCGCAGCAGCCGGAGAAACAGGCGGAGATGTCGGTGTTTCATCCAACGGATCGTGTTCCGTTGCCGCGCCGTCCTGTACTAGCTGCGCATCAAATATACCCACGCCATCATCTCTTTTTGCCGTAGATTTCTTGCGCTTTTATCCAAACTTGTGAGCGGTGCGAACTTGCGATACGGCTTCGGCATGATGAAAGGTTCAAGCCAGGTTCAAAAGGTGGCCGAGAGCGTAGGCCTGCCTAACGCACTCGCCCAGTGGCTGCGGCGCGCTTCGTCAGGCTGGTTCGGCGGAGTGTCTGAATGTGCAGACTTGAGAAACGCTTGCTCCAATTTCTCGCTAGCTCGCGCGGTTTCAGGAAGCCGACGAGAACAAAGACATGTGAGCGAGATAGACTCGCCGCTTCACGTGCGCTCTACTGCCGCACGCAGCAGACAGCTCGGGAAAACGCAGCCGAGAGCGTAGGCCTATCGCACTGTCCCGGCGGCTTCGTCGAGCCGTTCAGCGCCGTACCAGTATACTGTCGAACGTAGAGACTATACAGAGATGCTTGCTCTAATTTCTCGCTAGCTCACGCGAGTTCAGGAAGCCGACGAGTACAAAGTGACATACACCCCCGAGCTGTCTGCTGCGTGCACTCAGCTGCCACACGCAGCAGATATCTCGGGAGGCCCGGCGATTCGGAAGGCGCGATTTAGTCCTGTGTGCTAACCACACCAATAGGCTCACGTGACGGGGCTTTTTTTTATATGGATTCATTTTTTTTTACGCGGATACTGAGTGGATGAAAACAAGCGTGACGGGATATGAAGGAAAAGGGGCGGCTTTTTCGAATGCGACCAAGACAGCTGCTGTAGCAAGCGTAGAACAGCAACACCAAGGCGCTAAAAAAGCCCGTTTTTTCACGCGTCCATCGCCAAAAATTCAACTCACTAACGTCGCATAAACTACTCTCATGGCTAAATTACCAGTCTAGGACGCGTGAAAATTGGCGAGATTATGCAGCGATAGTGGAAGAATCTAAATATAGCATTTTCAATAAAATTTACGGTCTCAGAGACCCGCTTCTCCCCTTAATTGCTTCTTAAGTACTTTGCAGTAGTATTTAACGTATTTAACTCCAAAGTTTCGTCACCATTTCCATCCAATTCCTGCAGATCGCTCTTGCAATGCACTTTATTCACAATGTCCTCATCCACGCACGGTTCTGCGGTGTCAGCATCATCGGCCATAATGAAATTGTTGAACAGATGTCCCGCCCGCTCTCCCATGTCGAAGTCGACAATGCGCCGCTACAAATCGCTGCCGGACTGGTCCTATTTGGAAGCTTCGGGCTGGCATCGGGCCTGACGTTGACAAAGTCAGCACGGCGAAAACAGTTTCGCACACATGTAGCCACCACTGACACTCCCAAAGCTTTCACCATCTTCACGGCTGAATACCAGCATGCCCGAAACGGCAATTTGGCTGCCAGATAGTTAACAGCTATGAGCAAGCACTTTACAACGCGGTACCTAACACGCGCATAACGCCCAAGCCAAGCTGTCACACTTTCGACGTTTTGTTGAGCGGTATGAAATAGCGCGGAAGGCCTACCGTCCGCCATCCTGACCACACACGCACACCAAACGCGAGTAGGACGCGCACACGCAACACACAAGCCAGAATGCGTGGAACTGCTCTAGTCAAATAACGAAACTCCGGAATTCGAGCCAGCGTGGTTGACGTCACGAAACGGTGGAGACGGGTGAAGTAGTTGCGATAAGCAGAGAGAAGCAGACCTGAGAAAGAAGGTCGAAGAGTTGCAACAGGGTGGAGAAAGGGGAGAATACGGCGGGAAGGCGACCTTGAAAACCAAAACACGCAGGAAAAAGGCAGGTTGGGTAGCTGCCTCGAAAGGTAGGTGAAATGTATAACTCACGTGTAGAAAAATTTGGGAGAAGTCAAAGAATCTTTTGGTGGTGCCGACGGGCT
Source organism: Rhipicephalus microplus (assembly GCF_043290135.1). Taxonomy (NCBI): domain Eukaryota; kingdom Metazoa; phylum Arthropoda; class Arachnida; order Ixodida; family Ixodidae; genus Rhipicephalus; species Rhipicephalus microplus. The sequence goes on from NC_134703.1 coordinate 40,637,667, forward strand.
TGTGCAGCCTTACCGACGCGATTCGTACCGTGTAAAAGCCATTTTTACACTTCCACACGCGTGCAAAGGGCTTGCTGAGCAGAATACGAAGTGAGCGAAAACAAGTCCTAAACATGGATTGAACCGAGAATTATCAGAGTAGATGGGCTAGCGTACGCGCTTGCACTGGAACAATACGACGCCAACCCAGACAAGACGCAGACGATCGGGTGCAGTCAGTGGCCGACGATGTTGGCAAATGGCCTGGTCACTCCAGGCTAACGACGCCAACGCGAAAACCAGTGATCAAAAACTGAGGGGAGACTAGTTGGCCAACCGGTCTTCGAAAGATTGATAGCAACGTGGAAACACGAGCCTCGTCTGGCGATGTGGGGTGCTCATAGTAGCGGGGCAACTAAGGACAGAGGGGTGCCTAACAAAAAACCGTTCGTGGAGAGAAACAACTAAAGAGGTGCGGAGGCAGGGTCGGCGTTTAACAATAAGAATCTATGGGCACCTCGCCGATGCCTTATCGATGGTCCAAAGTAGTTTCCTGTGAAGTCGCCGGAGTGCAAACTCCGTTCGCTGTAACCCATCGGGGACGCTCAGAGACGTTCGTTGTGTAAGTGCGATTTTGTGCCATTGAAATATTGCATATTTCCACGGTCAAGTTGGTATAGTTGAATTTGAGCGAAAGTTCATTTTAAGTGAGGCAGTTATATGTGGCCTCACCTGTATATTATCCCGCATGTAATTCCCTGTAAAAGTTGTTTCACTGCAGTGATGGGGTGCAAAGCCATGAAAGCATCTATCCAAGTGTACACACTTAAACCTCTTTATAACAGAATCGTATACTACACGAAAATAAGTTCGTTATATCCGAATATTCGTTATAAAGATATGTACTAACACTATTGCAAAAGTGTTCTTTTACTTCGTTACAACTAATATTTTGTTACTTCCGGATTCGTTATACAGTCGAGCCCGACTATATCGAACCCGTTTATATCAAATTATGCCGTATATCGAACAATTCCTAAACACGGTAAGTTTACATTGAGAATATATAGCAAAAGTTACTGTTTTATCGAACGAAAATAGCAACGACAACTGATATATCAAACTCCATGTGCCTCAAAAATGTCCTCGCAAGTTGGCTTTCCCTCGCGGTGGCAGGGAAAACTGCCGGCGCGACCCTAGAGAAAGTTGGTTAGACCCGGTTGTGCGCGGGCGAACACCCCCTTCAAGAAATGATCCTGGCCCGCTCGCAGAGCTAAGGCCGCGTTCACACTGAGCCTTCCGGCCGCCGAAAGTGCTCCGAATCCGGTTCGGCGTCGGCGAGATCCGCCGAAAGGGCCCTCTCCGCGCAGATCGCTCTATGACTGATTTTTGCGGCATCTGCCGCCGAATCGGTCACCGCGGACCAATAGGAGCGCTAGTCAAGGAATTTTGAAAAATGGCGGCCAAGCCCTACTCACTTGTTATACTGCAGTGCACGTAACTGAATGTTGAAACCAACGGGAGTTTAACCTACTCTGTGCCTACTTCGCCTCCGTATTTCGTGAAATAGGTGACCGAGCTTGCTGTTGGCTTGACCGAGCTTGTTGCGGTCTTGCAAAGCAAAACAAACCCACCCACGCCGCTGGCGTCGGTGGTTTTTCTGCTCTTCGTGCATTACAAGACAGCCACTTGCCAGCAAAGTTTCACAGTAGGGCACGCAAGTAATCCACCATATTAATAAAGTACTTTTCTTCAAGTTTGTTATGTGCCTTTGTGTCAGAACCTACACCAGGCCTATATCGAATTATGCCATATATCAAACTAATAAACGTTTTTTGGCGAGTTCGATATACCCGGGTTCGACTGTATGTGGATTTGAATATTCGTTTGCATGTAACCCCCTGTAAAGATGAAGGAAAGAAGTGGAAATTTAAGGGCTCATTTTCCTCGTTAGACAATAAGAATTTTTTTTTTATATAAATAGTTACAAATATGCCCATTTATAGTATACAATATATATTTGAATTTGATTCAAAGTGATTAGACTTTTTTAAAAACACTAGTATTTGCTTTGAATTCACTTCAAAACTTCATGAAATAAAGCTCAATTCTCACAGCACTACAAAAGGACACACATGGGACGAAGTGCCTTTTGTTGTCCCATTCAGGTGCTTCATTTCATCAAGTAGGCATCACAAACTGTCCCAAACCTCTCTTTTAAAGCCGACTATTCTCACAAGGCTAGTGACAACACATTTTGATGTCGTATATTGGGTTATTTATAGTTTCTAATCAGTAAAAATAAATACATCATTCTTTTAGGGGGCCAAAGAATTAATTTACAATGTTTCGGGAATTTCTTTGAGCCAATGTAGCCTAAGTACAATAAAACTTGGAAATCTGTGACATTGTGCACAAAATTTGAAAGCGAGATTCAGACCTAGATTTTCTCCTGCATTGACCAAGCTAGGATGGCAAAATAACTACATTAGAGTGGTAAATGGTACTCTGAGAACGCTCAACAGATTCCCTATTTCACTTATGTCCCATAAAGGGACACTGAAATAATGTTTACTTCAGAGTGAAAGATCAACATTGGAGAACTAAAATATTATTATTGTCAACAACAGTGCTCTGCGTATCGAAAAACTAAGGTAAATGCACAACACTATCCACGCCACGAATGGGACATTTTGATATTGTCTCAATGACATCAAAGCGTCCGACTACAATTAACTACTAGTAATCAAACTGGTCGCATTAAAAAAAAAGGTACCTACATTATAACACGTCTGCTTCTCCATTAGAACCGCTTGCGGTTACGGCGGGGGAACGGGGAAAAGCTGCTCTTGCTTACATATGAGCGTGCAGCATTTGCACTACCTCCATCTCCTCAGCTGTGAACTTCCAGTGGTACTACATGCATCCTGCCAGCACCCTCACTACACAACACTACGTGATGAAATGAGGGGTTGCGCACCATCAAGCCCCCCCTGGCAATACCAAGCATGCTGCAATGCTTTTTTGTCAGTACTTACTGCACGTTGTTTTGCATGTGGCCGAGCACAAGTGCCACGATGTGGTTGAAGGTCATTCGTGAGAATCCGCCCTGGGACTGGCGCACGCAGTCCACGTGCCTGCGTAGCTCTTGCCTGCACCCACAGGTCATAATTAGTTTCGGTACCCTTATTTCACCGACTAGGCGTGCACAGACAACTCTCGACAAAATAAACAGGACACCTCCCACCAAGCCCTCAAAAAACCTGGGACATTTAGGTCTCCGATCCATGCCACTTTCACAGAGTAGACATAGCATGAAGCAACATAGGGCTGACTAATTTTATGGAAAACCGATTTTTCGAAGCAGAGCTATACCCAGACATGAAGCATTAGCTTTGGATTCAGATCCGAGTAAGTTTTTATTATACAAAAACCAACTGATACAACAGCGGAGTTGGTATTTCCTCCCCAGGGCTAGGAATTTACTTTGCTTGAGAAATTTACGATGCTTGAGAACCATCGTCGCGGCCGCTGTCACTGCCATCCCAAAGCGCGTTAGCCTCCGTTTTGGCCAGCGCGTTCGAATTTCCCATTTTATGGAAGCTTTTTCTCGAAAAAGCTGGGAGAAACTAGGTCCCACGACACGGCGATACCGATGAACCTGAGCGTTCGCACATAATTGAGAACGCCTTCTTCAGCACCAGGGAACCTTAGCAAGTGCGCACTCTTTCGCTTTCTTCCATACCAATCGCGCCGGTCGACACACGTCGAAGAACTTCATGCTGGAGTGCTTGGCGGTGGCACGATTGCGGTTTTCTTCGGCCATCTTCACAACAGCCAGCTTAAATTTTGCTGTATACATTATTACTGTAGCTGATCGCAAGAGAACAGTAAAAATGCGAAGGATGAAGGGCGAAACCTAAACTTCCAAAATCAACCAAGCACGCGTTGCAGAGCGGACACAGAGAGCCAGGGGAACAGTTGGCACAGCAGGCCGAACTGGCGCTCGCACGCCTCCGGTGCCATAGTTGCCCGTGTCGTGATGCAAGCGTGCATTATCACAGTGGTAGAGATGGAGAGAAAGGGGGCAAACACTCAAGCAGTTCTGGCTACCCGTCAACAGGTTTGAGAGTTCGTGCACGGTATTCTAGGAACCCTAGTTCGGAGGAACGCCTCAGAACGAGGGACTTCGCACTCGCAGCCCATTTGGCTGCGCTCGCCTCAACGGGCCTGCCCACCTAAAAAATCCAAAGATCCAAGGTCCCTTCGTGCACGTGCCGGCGAGCTGACTCGGGCGGGTTGGGGAGCGCAAAATGTGCGAGTAAATATTTTTTTTCCCCGTAAACATGACAAAATATTAGGGGTGCACAAATCATGCAAGTAAGTACGGTACATCTGTGTAGTTATCAGCAGAAGTGGTAGACAAATGTCGCGACACACAACAGTGTCAACGATACAGATTACACTGTCGCCAATGCTTCCCCCCCAAGAGTACACAAAAGTGAAAGCCAAGTAGTTTTTCTCCTCTATTAATTGTGTTGCTGAGAACTTCACGACATAACTTAGCAGGGCTTAGACAGCCAACTTTTTCCGACACTCCTTTCTCTCTCACCGAGTACTCTTTGTACTGTAGACAGCCAACTTTTGCCAACACTTCTTTCTCTCTCACCGAGTACTCTTTGTACTGTAGCAAGAGCGTTTTCGCAGCACTTCCACAGTATCACTGGCGCATCCACTAGGCTGACTTGACGGTCGAGATCTGCTTTCAACCCGGCATCAGCAATGTGTCCGAAAATGCTTTCAACATGAAGTCTACATAATATAACAAACTTGGTTTTCTTTTTACAATGAAGTTGTATACTACTATTACACGGTTTCTGAAAGCGGTTTTCTAGGGGTTTAACAAGTCCCTTTTCAGACTTCTGCAAGCCACTGATAAATTCCCTGGTTACGTGCTCATCAAGTAACTTGGATGGCGAACCGAGGTGTGATAGATGATCTAAAAAACTGCTATCACTCACACTCACATGTGAATGAGCACGTCACGAAGTACAAAATGAACGCGCGAGCTACGCAATAATCCTCACTAGCAGCTTGTAGTGAGTCAGACTCCGAAAACGAGCCAAGTGGTCAAGTTATTGCACAAGAATATCCGAGGTTTTGTATAAACCCAATGCGCACTTCTGTTTGATGATGGGCGCCAAAGATAAGGCAGTAGACATGCAGCAGTCATTTCAACAACATATGCTCATCATACTAGAACATTATAAATTCAGCAGTGATCCAGCCAGTTTATAATTTGGAGCAATTTTTGGAGCAAAAAAAAGTGTTTTGGAGCAGATTTGGAGCAGGAGGAACTGTGTTTTGGAGCAAATCTGGAGTAGACAAAACAAAATTTAGGATCATTTGATGCAAAACATTCATAAATATTCGGAGAATGTTCTTATTAGTGCGCTGAAATTTAGACAAGGCCGATAAATGCTGCTGTAATTTGGACAGGGCCAACAAATGATGCTGAAGTTTAGACAAGCCAGACATCCAGAGAGCAGCCATTAATTAGGTTTTTAGCACCCGAGTGTCACATTCTGGTTTCACAGCACTGCACAAGATGTCACTAAAGCTTCACTTTCGCACATCTTGAACAAAATCGGTTACGCGTGTTAGTGACAAGGTAAGCATGGCCCATACTGTTTATGCGATATCAAAAGGTCAAAAGGTCATTCCGACAAAAATGCATTTATTGGCCCAGAAGTCAAAGAATCAAAGAATGAAGGCAAAAAAAACTATCGTTGCAAGTGAGAACATACTCTCATTATCTCAGCAGCCGTCAACACGAAAATAATGTCAAAGAGTGTTCCTGGAGCGGCCATACTCTTAAAGGAGAGTTTTGTAAGTACAGTTGCGTAATAATGGTTCCCAAAGAGTGAGCTGCCAACCTCATTTCTATAACATTGCAATTTGTTGCTATCGCATTCACTGCTTCACCCTTGTGGTGAACAGACTTTTTTTTTGTCATATGGCGACAGCACGGATTGTTCTAACGTCGTTGCAGATGTGTCAAAGCACTTCTTTATTAGTGACTGATCTCACTACTCAATTTATATTTGCACTGGCTAGGCATCAAGTTCAGTTGATTTCTTTATAGAGATGCGCGACGAGCGCTCGCATATGTGCGAGAAACATGTAGCACCACATTGCGCTAGATGCGTTATACGTAGATATTTAGGCTTAACTTTACGATAGGCATACAAAAGAACGTTGAGCAGCGCAATTAGGAGGCATCAACTTCTTTGCGAAATATCGAACAAATTGTTTTACGGCCAATTTGCTTGAATAGGCCGTTCATAGCGCGCAGTGCTGATACCTGCAGCCAATTGCCCACAGTGGCTACGTTAAGGTATGCGAAGTTAACTCGTGAACGAGGGGGGAAAATAATAAAAAGACGTTACGCGATATCGCGGGTTCCGTAACAAACAAGACAGGCTACCAATGGCACAATTAACTTTCACTAACAGAAAAACACAGCGGCACCGATACTTCAGTTACGCTGAATATAATGACAAAAAGCACATTGCTGGAATGGAGCAAGTAGAGGGCATCGGCAGCATTATGGAAAGACGCTAGTTGCGTTTGTTACGACCAATATTTTTAGGCCAGAAACGGTCCAATGTAAACAGGTAAACCAGTAAACTCAGCCGCAGTAGGCGCAAGCTGTACTTGAATGTGCGCAGCAAGGTGCAGGGATAGGGAATTGTAGCAAAATGGCACAATTGAAACTGTTGGATCACCCCTGTGAATTGTGCACATTGCAATAGGATCTTTGAATAAGTATATTAAACATTCCCATTATTTTGCCTATCTCGTTCACCTATGAATTTAAATTGTTCATTAGTACCTGTGAAAGCTGTGCAGTGTTCATGCATTTTCCACACTGGAGCACACTGACAGGCATTCTCTACATTAGCCTACATGACAAATGAGCACAGGAATCTGCTGAATCTAGCAGTTGACAAGTGACTGGGCCTGACCGTTACTGAGCCTCACATTGATTTGTTGGTTCAAGAGACTTCAATTGCAAGACAGAGAACAAATTTTTCATATACTATTGATTTTGAACTTTTTGCATGTGAAGGTAGCGTTAGCCAAACTAAAAATGCATGAAAGCTGTGGGGGCGAGAGGGCGGATCCCTGAGATTAACATGCTCGAGAACCCCTCGGCTAGAAGAAAGAGCCCCTGAATGAAAACATCTAATGTAAATTGCTCCTATCCTCTCCTGCGCTTTCCTTTGACACCCGGTGCTGCGATTGGCCAAATGCCATCACATGCCCATTGGATGCTTTTTCTTTTCTTTGTCTTTCTTCTCCTAGGGCTCGACCTCCAAAGTGGTGCCCAACATTATGAGCAATACGATTAGCATAGAAAAATAGCAAAATGAAAATAAAACTCACTCTGAATAGTCCGGCTTCTTCTTCTTTAACATCAGTACTATTTTTGCAATCTGCAGTTCCGTCTGAAGCAAAAAAAACATTACATTGCATTAATGGCATTCTTGAATTTCATACACGACACACAAGAAGAGAACAGCTTCAGTTTTTTAGGCATTAAAATTTAGAGGAAAAAAAAAAACTTGAACGAATATAGTGGGCAACTGCAGTGTTAGTCTCGGTAAGACTTTTAGGATTGAAAGAGCACTGAAAGCCTGAACAGAAAAAGAGAAGAGTCTTTACAGAAAAATGTTCTGCAAGTGCCAAACTTTGTGCTGAAGCTACCATGCGCAATACACAGAACATGTCACAGGCATTTTGGTGATGATGCTGCTATAAGCAAAAAGAATGAGATTCTCCAGGCTTCTTTCCAACAAGACAAACAATTGTGGTGAATGACATTTCCCTCAAAACACCAGTGTCTAAACATGCAGGGCCATGCTTTACCCTGCGGTGAGATTTGGGAAGCCAGCAAAAACCCAGACAGCAAATTTTCACACGAATGTGAAAGCATGCAGATTTTTCGATTTCACAAAACTTTTTGCTTTATCTTTTGTGATGACAAACAATTGTGGTGAATGACATTTCCCTCAAAACACCAGTGTCTAAACATGCAGGGCCATGCTTTGCCCTGCGGTGAGATTTGGAAAGCCAGCAGAAACCCAGACAGCAAATTTTCACACGAATGTGAAAGCATGCAGATTTTTCGATTTCACAAAACTTTTTGCTTTATCTTTTGTGATGGTCATTAGAGGCAATAGTGCATCTGCCTTCTGCACTTCTTGAACCATTCTACATAAACAGACGACGACCGTTCGTGGGACCCCTCAGAAAAGTCAACTTCATGATTCTGCATTTAGGTCATCTCCGATTATAGGTCCACTCCCGAACTTTGGAAGGCCATTTTATGAAAAAAAAAAAAAAAAAAGACTTATAATCTTCAACATATGGTAGTAGTTGCTAATAATGTAGATAGCATAAATTACTACATTTCTTGGCTTATTAGTAACGTAGCATATGTTTAACCCAAAGTAGTGGTGCCATAGTGGATCAATTTCAGACGACTTTGTGAGGGCCAAGTAAGTAGATATGTCACAAGAAGTTTCCATGCCTTGTTTAGCAGAGTTGTAGACAGTTTACCTGTGCAGAGTTGCAATGAGATAACTCCGCACAGCTCAAAGTAAGCTCGTCGAGAGAGAAAAAAAGTGCCTATAGCTTGGCATGAGCCAAAGTGAAAAATGAACAAGTTTTCAGATTTCCCTCAGATGTGAAACACCACGAAGGTAAACCCGCCCTCTCGCTAGCCCATCAAAAGCATGGCAGATGACCTTGCTCTTGGTCGGGGATCCTCCATGGCTGGACCACATGGACTCGACATCCGAGGACGCGCCAGCCTGCTCCATGCGCCAGTAGAGGTCGTAGAACTCCGGCACCCGAGGCCGCTCTGCTGAAAGAAATTTTATAGAACAGCTACAACATCAAATTTTCCAGCGTTCAGTCTGCCTTGTATGTCAGATGTACGTGTTTGACAGCAACTATTCAGGCACATTTGGAGAGTTTGTGATTAGTCATCACAATAACATTAGTCCAGTCTACTAAACTAGATGCACATGAACATGTATGTATGGAGCGTTTTGCAAAGCAAATATTAATCCCCGGTTCGTGCCACTTTTGTCGCGCAAATGAGTGGAATTCTCGGCACAAATTGAACGCCATTCTTGTTATGCCTACAAATCTTTTCACAGGAGACGAAAAAAAAAAAAAATATTGCTATGTTGGGCAAAGCCAGACAACGCTGCCTCGGCAGTGTGAGTTTTATGGAGTCGCGCCTACTAAGCGCAGCGTAGAGAGGACTATGGTGGCGCCCCGGGGGCAGCTTGTGAAAAAGGTTTATACAAAAGCAAAATCCGACAGAAGCAACGCTCAATGAAGAAGTACAGCTCATATTCCTATACGTGCAACAGGAAGCTTTAAAGAGCATTAGGCCTAACGAGTTGCTACAACTGTAAACCAAAGTATGCCCGAAAAGCAGCCACGAGGACACAGTTCTTTGAATTGCCCTACCCCGCTCACTGCACGAAGCAGCTCAGCACAGTCCCAGCTTTATGTTGAGCCACAACACTAGAAAGCCTGGAACCCCCTCTTGTAGAGCTAAGGGACAGACCCATTTACAGCAGTTGAGCGAATAGCAAAAATGTCTGCGCAAGGCGAATTGAAGTATTAAATTTGAGTGCAAATCAACATATTTTATGAATAGCTGTCGAATATTTTTCAAATGCTTCTAGGTTAACAAAGCGCTGGCGGGGTGGTGTTTCGTAGTTGTGTTATCAAGAATAAGGCAATGCAGAGGCCGAATTGTACTTCTGTACCCAATTTTGTGCAACCAAAGTGTTTCCAACAACATTTTACAAGTGAAAGGCACTGATGTTATTTGCTCAGCCTATCCCCCTCTTAGAACTTTCGTGGAAGCCCAAATTATTTGGCGAACAAGGGCATGGTCCCTTCAAGATCAGACTTTCTCATACCTTATAGACGTTAATGTATAAAAACATAAGTTTGGATCCCGAAAGTCATCGTCCGACTTTTTTCAGATTTTCCACACGAGAACCTTCCGGCCATGGATTCTGCGACGTTACACCAACAACATCCACAGATTGCATGCATACCACCCCACAGCATACAGAGACATATGCCCGTGGTATGAAAGCACACCGATGCTCTACCGCATCACGTGGGAAAGTACGGCACACATCGAAGAACAGGAAGGGGACAACAGCAGAGAGATGTGGGAGGCAATGCTGTCAAGCCCGGCCCTTGAGGACCAGCGGAGGCTGGTCAGGAGGGCTGAAAGGATGGCAAGAGCCAGCGGTGCCTTGGAATAGAGGCCCAACCATGCGGCGTTGCCCCGTTTTAGTGGCAACGAAGTCTTTTTCGCAAATGAAGTTTTGTTATTCTGGCCCAAAACTACATTAATCAAAGCCCCCACTTCGAACACACAGGTTCAATGCAGCGCTTTTGTGAAATGATCCGCTTACAGTCATAACCGAGCCTTGAAACTTGCTTTGCCACAATACCAAAATTTAATGCGGTGAAGTATATAAAAATATGAAGAGGCCATTGTAATGGCACAGCGCATCTCAAATGTCGGAACCAGCATTTTTTTATGTTAATACATTTGCAATTAAAGCAGAATCTAAAAGGCAGCTTTGCCACCGTGCAAAAGTGCGATGGGCTTAAGCATATAAAATAATCTGAAAGGGCCACTGCCAATCTGACGATTGTATTTGTCTGAGAGGTTTGAGTAATTATAGTGTGAATTGAATCAAATAGCAAACACTATTAGAAAAATATTCGAAAGTTTGCATATTCGCGCACCCCTACTATCTACATAAAAACTGGCCACCCACAAAGATATCCGACACCCTCAATTCAAGCTTGCCTATGCACTATGGGCTATGTACTTTGATCTCTAAGACTACAATTATGCAACTCGCCATAGAGATGTGCAACTCAAAAACAAAGGGCTCAACCTGCTAACAAGTATAAAAAACCATTGCCTAGCTGTAGTGGTGTAGCCATTATTTTTCCTTTTTTTGTGGTGTGTGTGTGCACGTGCACATTTGCATATGTTCTCAGGAAGACTTTTGTCCCCTGAAATGAGACGCACCTGGCCTCTTGACCTTGTGGTCAACTGAGGGTGCCTGCTTGGGCCTCGGCTCAATGGAAAGTGCGTGTAGCTCCTCTTCGAGCTCTATGCAAGCGGGTGGAGATCTCCGAGGGAGCATAGGGGCTGGCTGTTGCTGTCGCCGGTCTTGCTCTCTTTCGTCTTCGGCCTGGCCAATCTCTGGGGCTGCTTCCTCGGGCTCCTCATTTGCCTTTTGTTCTTCCTCTTCTTCGCCCACCTGCACCTTTTCCTCAGAGCTGCTGCTGCTCCTTGACTTCTGGTTCACCTGCACACGAGCACAACTCATCAATGATTGATGTTCTGCATTTGACGACATGGTGGGAAAGACAACATAACAAAACACTCGAGAGGTTCCAAATACGATAACGAAAGACTAGGTACAATGAGGCTATAGCGAGCAGGCAGTAAGAAAAATGCAAGCACAGCACCGACAACTTGAACACTCTTAACCTTAAGGGGACCTGCAACAGTTTTCCAAGTAACCATGGAATGGATTCACCAGAGGAGCTTATAGCCTCACGAATTCACCGCCAAAAATATTTTAGGATCTGTCCAGTACAAGCGGAGTTACAAGGATTCTCTCTTCTGTCGTCCCGACGAAGTGTAGGAAGCTAAGCAGGGAGGGATGGCACAAGGGAAGAAAACACTTCAAGCGTGCCTCGTGACCTTGAGCACCTTATTGTTCCTCAAATGCACGGCCTTCCAGTGTGATCGTACACACAAAGGTAAACAAGTCGCAGCCTCCTGTAGCTGTCCCAGTAACAACCAAGCATGCCATGCTCAATTGACCTGCGAATGATTTTTGAGCCTGTAGCATCATCTGTCGAGAGAAAAAGCGATTTGTCGCTGACTGAGAACAAATGGTCAGTTCCAGGCCGCAAGCTGCACTATAGTATTTGGCTCGTGTGTTCTTGGGAGTCGTGATTGCCCATCGGCAGCCTTTATTGCAAAAAATGTTTAAATGTACAATTTTGCTATTTCAACAACAGTCCAGGAGATGTTTTTAGTTAACTCTATTTCAACAAAAACATCTGATCCTGAAATGAGCAAACACCTCATAATTCAAACATAGCTAGCCGTCTAACACGCATTTAAAACCAATGGTGACAGCAACCCGCCACTCAAAAAGCTGCAGTGTTGTGTCTATGGGGTGCTTAGCACTGGATGTATTGGAAGAACCATTGTAGTCAGTCCTATCGGACTCAGACACACGTTCGAATAATTTGGGAAAGGCTAATTTCAGGATTGAAATAACACTTTTGTCTCATGTGTAACAGGCAAGATTTCCTAACAAGGTCAAACTAACCTGGGGTGCTATCGCGGAGCAATGCCTTCGATGCCCTCTATGCTTTCCACTACTGATCAATGGCCCTATTGATAAGCAGACGATTGGTGAGCAAGAGTGAAAAGCATAACACAAGGGGCGCTGTTGCTCCATGATTAAAAGTACATTTACCTTTAAAATGAATTGCTGATTATTCCTCACAAAAGCATCGTTTCACCAAGCTCCGCACTCTTCAACTTTCTTAAGAGTTTCCCTTGACATCTCACACTGTTAAGAAGATTCATTCGTGCACACGCAAGGATGAAGAAACAGCCACTAACCTCATGCTGCATTGTTGGCCCAAGTGATTCGTTCTGCAGCGTCTCATATCTGAGATGAAGCTCCTGCATCTTACGGCTGCAACAAAGAGTTCCAAAACACACCAACACACAATTCTAGGAATTCACAATCTGCTGACACTAGCAAAAAAATGTCATGAAATAGAATCACACATTCCCTTTCTTCCCGCAGCATCGAGCGAACTGAATATTTTTGTTTTCGCAAGTGCATGCTCAGGTGGCATCCAGCCTGCCTAATATAAAAACACCAGGCCTGTGCGGAAAGTGCAGCACAGTCACAGCGAAAGCTAGAAGAGCAGCCTTTCAGAGCGCCTTCTAAACACTCATTGGGTAACTGCTGCAAGCACACAAGCTTGATACCCACTACAGCATTAATAATAAAAAATTTTAGTTTATTAGTAGGCCGGCATTCCCTATGCTATTTTTCGTGATTCTCAGAAGCATGGTATACGCAAAACATTTGCCAGGAATTTCGTGCCAATTGCTCATGCAGCAGCTGACGACGATGAGAAATTATGCCTGAAGTAGGTGTGCGCTACAGTTAATAGTAGAACAAGAACAAGCTTTTGTAATGGGTTGGAGCATTGACGGCCCACTCGTTATGCTACTCGCATTGTGCAACGACTGGGTGTTCTTTCCTTGTTTTAAAACGCTTTGTAAGTCGTATTACCGCGATTGCTTTGCCGACAGCAAGCCTGCCTAAGGCAAGTTTACCAACAAGTCACTAACACCGGCGTAGCTCAGTGGTAGACTACTGGGCTGGCCCCCAGCAGACCCGGGTTCGAATCCCACAGTGTCATTGGTACTAGGGTTTTCTTATTTCCTGCGACAAAGGTTATGGACACCGGCGGAGGTGGCGCTGCGAGAGACCTGAGTTGTGATCTAACAGCTTTCGCTGTAATACGCTGTTGCAAGACAATGGTATGCAATAAACAACATTTGCTCGAATGTTAGTAAAATGATTGATATCACAACTCTACTTTGCAACTGCTGCAATTTTCGGCGGCGAATGAATGTTTCATGCATGCCATTGTCTTGCAGCAGGGTATATATCGGGCAGACTGGATGCTGCCTGAATAAGCGCTTGAGAGAGCACTACAACGCGCACCAGGTTTGCACTTGTCTGCCCATTGCCAAATGTGTGCTTGCGCACCAGAATTTTCACACACACCTGTTTCGTACGTCCATCATGGCACGAATATTAGAGACATTGCTGAAGCCCCTTTTTAGATTCGAAGCAGCTCTTCGACTCGTGTGTAACAGCGTATGTATGCACATCCTTATGAACGCGCAGAAACGCGTGCCCCTCGTCACAGGTGTTGGCACGGTGCCAAGTACCGTATAAACTGGAACATAAGTCGATATTTCCAATAAAAGAACGAGCTAAAGTTGCCCCTCGTCTGATTTATTGGGTGTCTATCCGACAGTGCGCTACTGTCTGGCAACATGTGGCTTGCATGTGCATGAGAAGCCGGACACGGCTATATCCGCATCCAAATCTAATAAGTTGTTTTTTCCTTCTCTCTTGTCTGTTTTTTTTTGCGTTCGTGATTTGCCTCCGATCTGTCCCAAGTTTTCCCTCTGCTTGACAGTGGGTTTTATTTTTAGTATCTTTTTTTCGTTCACTAAATACGAGTAGCGGTACGAAAAGGCGGTACTCAGCTGCGTTTAAACTAGAGGTTGTTGAGTTTGCAGAAGCAAATAAGAACATGGCAGCTCGGCGCCACTTGGGTGTATCAGAAAAAAGCCTGCGCTATTGGAGGGTGCAGAAAGGAAAGCTGAAGATGTGCAATCCTCGGAAAATGTAATTTGGTGGGCGAAGTGCGGTTCATCCACAGCTGGAGGATAGGCTAGGCAACTTTGTGTGGGAAGTTCACGCATGCTCGCTGCCAAAGACCGTAGATACCATTCGCAAGAAGGCTGTGTAACTCGCTCGAGAAGCTGGGCTCACTAGAGAAGAGTTTCATGCACCAAACTCTTGGGTGCGTCGATGCATGAGATGCAAAGAATTTTCTTTCCGGTGGCGCACATTTATCTGTCAGAAGTTTCCAGACGAGTTCAAGGACAAGCTTATAAACTTTTAGGGCTTCGTGAACAGACTTCAAGAGCAAAACAACTACATGGTGGGGCAGATTGACAGTGCTGATGAGACCCCCAAGTGGTTTGACATGCTTTCAACGACCATGATCCTGCAGCGTGGCGCCAAGGATATGAAGCTGTTGTCCACTGGCAACGAGCACTCGCGCTTCACCATCATGCCGCAATGCATGGCAGATGGTAGAAAGCTTCCGCTCTTCATCATTTTCAAACGCAAGACAATGTTGAAGAAAGTGTTCCCAATCGGTGTTGTCGTTCGCGTTAACGGGGATACATGGACGAGGCCATAATGCTCGAATGGATAGAGTAGTTTGGAACCATCGGCCAGGTGCACTGCTCCGTCTTTGCAGCGTGCTGGTGATAGATGCATTTTGTGGTCATTAACTGACACTGTGAAGCGTGCAGTGGGCGATAGAAAAACTGACCTCACCATGATACCAGGTGGTATGACGTCCACCCTCCAACTGATTGATTGATATGTGAGGTTTAACGTCCCAAAACCACCATTTGATTATGAGAGACGCCGTAGTGGAGGGCTCCAGAAATTTTGAACACCTGGGGTTCTTTAACGTGCACCCAAATCTGAGTACACGGGCCTACAACATTTCCGCCTCCATCGGAAATGCAGCCGCCACAGCCGGGATTCGAACCCGCAACCTGCGGGTCAGCAGCCGAGTACCCTAGCCTAGACCACCGTGGCGGGGCCCCTCCAACGGCTACTAGACCACCGTGGCGGGGCCCCTCCAACTGCTCGAGGTTGTGCTAAACAAGCCGTTCAAGGAACGAGTGCGGCTGGAGTACCAAAAGTGGATGTCCAGCGACAACCCAAAGACACCGACAGGCTGCCTACAGAGGCCTCCGCTTGCGACTGTTTGTGGCTGGGTGCTTTCCGTCTGGTGTTCCTTGCCAGATTCCATGGTGGAAAATGCTTTTAAGAAATTTTCCATCAGCAACTCGCTGTACGGCACGGAAGACAACGCACTGTGGCAGGCGGCCAGCTACAAACTCTCATCTTCAGAAGACAGTGGTGCTTCGTCTGATGAATAGGAACAGTTGTGATAGTGGTTGAGGGGAGCTCCGACGATCGGGGGTGCGATGCGCCCAATTCGCGAATAAACCTCGTTTGGCAGTTCTGGGTTGTTTTCCTTTTTTTCATTTTCGGTAACCTGAACTTGGGGTGTCGACCTGTATTCCCACTCGACCTATAGTCCAGTTTATACGGTAGCTCAGGCCACAGCTGCATATAAACATCACTCTCCCTCACCCGTAGCATGCTCACCACAACGCGCACACCTGCAGGCTACTCCGCCCGCTCGCAACACCTCTCGCTTCGCCCTCTCCACCACCTGCAACGCTCGACCGATTGACAAGTGGAAACACTCTTTCTGCTCATTTATCTGCAACGAAACTTACATGAAACCCAACCTACCACCTGCCATGTCTTTGCATTTCAAACAAACGCTTACTCGAGTAGATGCTACACTGGGTTTTGCTTCAAACCATTCTTCCAGCACCCGCGTCGACGCCCGTTTTAACGGGTCAACGCCGTGCACATCACTGCTGCTTCGCATCTTATTAGGGTTACCTTCGGGGAGATAGTCGTAATTTTTTTTTATAGAACACTGATGTTTGCGTCTTTTCGCACTCTATAGCGCTTTTAGATTGCATGGTTGCATTTCTGGACAGCAGCTGACTTCAAATGACTCTTCCTCGTGTAACCCTCTTTCCTCACGTGTTTTATTATATATATATATTTCTTCTACGAATAAACCAGTTTCAGTCTGCGCTTGTTTGTGAGCCATTTTACTTTGTTTGCACTGCCAAGTTGTCATAATGAATCTACACCAATCATGTCCATCAATTTTTCTGAACTGCATGTGTTAATTTCAGATCCCCCCCCTCCCCTTTCACTACCAGCAGCAGAGGACTCATAACTTTCACTAGTCCACAAGAGGTCTCCAAAACATCCATCTCCAAGAACCACTGCTTTATACGATGCCGGGGAGCATTATAGGCAAATTAAAAAATAATTTTAGACTATGTAAAACAAATTTTCTGACAGGTGCCGATCAAATTTAGGAGCTGAATCTGGCCAGATCTGACACGAGCGTAACAAATGCAAGCAAAATGAGTTTTTCATAGAAAGACGGGAAAAAGAACACCACTGGTTGGACTTGCAGGGGATGATGCAAGATAACATGGCTTCAGAGATGAGGGGGCAAACAAACACCTGCGGCATGCCTCAACCTGTATTTTGTAGTACCTACAAAAATCAGGTGCAAGTTGGCTGGCGCAATATGTGCTCTTTACAGAAAGGATTCGTCTAAAAAACTTTCCTGCGCCAGAACTACCATTAACAGAACTGAATAAATAAGCATTCAGGGCTTTTCCAAATACTGTAGAATCTCTACAATACAAATTCGAAGGGAGTCTGCAAAATATTCGTATCATCCAGAATTCGTATGAACCAAGAAGAAGTTAAAGTTGATAATGAAGATGAACAATAACGTTATTGGCAACTACTTCTTACTGAAAAATGTCCACGATGTTCTTGTGAACTTCCTCGCCTTCACTGTCTCTCAATAATGTGCTGCGGTTCCCTCACTCATGCTGCTGGCGCAACACGTTCACACTTGACATCAAAGAGAGCGAAAGCGGCGAAGCTCACTATAAATTCACTCGCATTGCCGCTTAAGACTATTAACCTTGCCGCAAAGTCGACCAAAAAAAAAATCAGTCCTGGAGATTTCGCACTGGATAATTCAAGCGAAAACGCCACAGCAGCCGGAAAACCATATCAGCGTAAGTCGAAAATGCTCAAATTTGTTCTGCCCCTCGAACATGCCACCATCGCTGCATGAGAATTCATTCCATTTGGCACATTTTCTGAGCATTAAAGTTCGTACAGAGTTCTAGTTATGCATGGAAAGCATTGAAGAGAAACAGTTTAGACCTTTACAAACGTGGTTTCGATAGATACGCGAGCAGAAACGAAACAAGCAGACGCAGTGGCAGAGACGGATTCAGCTGGCAGTGCAAAAGTGAGACACAATGGGGCATGCAGATTCGCTGCTGCTGCACCTTCTATATCGGTGTTCTCAGCGATCGCAATTAAAACAAGGCTCTCAATGAACGTGTCTTTGTCAAGGCCATAAGCTTTGACGTGCAGCACAGGTAGTTCGCAATAGCCCTGACGTGATCCAATGCCGACGCCTTTGCCACGATGTTTAATTTGTGGCTGGTTGTTTACATGACTTGGTTTGGGAGCCAGAGCAGCCGGTGTAGCCAACGATGCGACACAAAAAGGCAATCTGCTATCGCGTGGCTGGAAAACTGGTCTCAAAACTGTTTTATATAATGCAGTGGCAGATCCAGAGGCGGCTGTAGAGGCGATCGCCCACCCCCCTTCCCATAGCCTGTCAACACCCCCTCCCCCTCTCTTCAGTGCTTGCCATTCATCTGCTATCACCAACTAAAACAAATGAGCGGGACCACACTGGGAGCACACATTAACAGTATTTATGCCATTACAGGGTTTTCTTGCTAGTAAAAACAAAAAGTAATGACCACGCCCCCCTCCCCCTTTCCTGTGTTAATTCAAGCGACCGCCCCCGCTAAAATGGGCGGCTGCATCCACCACTGATATAATATAGTCCATCCAAAGCAACCTTAAATTTCATATCACGAAATTCGCATCAACCGTAATTGTATCATTTGAGATTCAACTACACGTTCAGCCCAAACAAACTGGAATTGTGCTTCGATTGTAAAGTCCAACTGCGGTGTTACAGCGATTAATGAGCTCGGCCGTGGGTTAGATTCAGACAATGGAGGTTGTAGTAAAAAACAAAAACAACAAGGAAAGAACAGAAGAAACGGAGAAAGGGCTATTTTGTTTCATCCTCGTCATTTTCGTGCTTTTTTTTCACTATGCATTTGTACCCACTCGCCAATGCCAACAATAGCGGTTGCATTTCAATGAAGGCCAAATGCTAGACGCCCTGGTACCAAGCTTTAGATGCATGTTAAAGAATCCCAGATGATTCATATTTCCGGAGCCTCCCACTACCTGAACCTCATAATTGAACTGTTGCGCCTTGTTTCAGCCCTGGCCAAGACCCCAAAAACTTACACGTGCTCTTCCTGGATACATGCCAGCCTCTCCTGGAGTTCAAAAATTTTGGCATCTCGTTTTCTCAGCTGTAGCTCCAGCTCAGTAATCTGCAAATTAAGAAAATGCAGCTCTAACCACGACAAGAACGTTGCCATAACAGGAGAGTCAAGGGCATGCTAAATTTTTAATCATCTTTTTGCTCAGTTTCAAGGCTGCAATGGCAGCAGCACATGCTGCTTCTCAAGCGACTTCCAGTCACTTCAATTATCATTCTGCAACACCGAAGCAAAAAGGTTGTATTTTCAAGTTGTACTGGTTAAGAAAAACTTTCCCCTTTCAGGTAAAAGGAAGGCACTTAAAGTCAATGACTAATTCAATATGTGTGTAGCTAGGAATAAAATTTAAAATATTTGGCCACTCACAGGAAAAAAAGTTGTAAAAATCAGTTATTCGCTGAAGCTTTCGTTCCTTGCAATTGCTACTACGTTACAAAACTCAGGAGGCACCCAGCACCTGTGTTTCTAGATAGTGCAAGGGCCTATAACCTTATTTCTGAACCTGCTGCATACTACACTAATTCACCTGGTTCCATGAAAAAAAAAATGAATGTCATTCCTATCCTAGAAACGCACTCACTAATTCTCTAGCACCCGTACAAAATGTCTATTTTTTAAATAATCTAAAAGTCTGTTCACTCACATCATTTCCACGGAACTTACCCTCCCAGCCTGCTTAAGAAACCCCTTTAAGACATGTTTTTGCAGAAACGACTGCCGGCATTGCCGAAGCCATAAACTATTGCAGAACGAATCGAGGCCGAATTACAAAAACTGCACATCAGATACAGTTCCACAACTTACAATGACCATCGACAAACCTACAATCCCGTAATTCCCAACATCCAATGAAGTCTGAACTACTTCTGTGAAGACTGCTTTTCCAAAAGTGATTTTGAAAAAAAAATAGATTAATAGAAGTCATCACTTTCAATGTTCAGTTCCCTAAAAGACCCTGCATCCATTCCAGCCCGCAATCTGTGCAATACCCTTGCCAGCTCAAGCCACCCACCTGGTCAAGCTCTGATCCTTCAGTCTGGGACTCTGCGTTGTGTGTTGGCTGTACCACCTGTGTGCCTAGTGACTGGCGATACGGCAGCAAGGGTGTTTGGGTACTGTCATCTTTGCAGCCAAGTTTCTTCCCCTTCTCATCGTCTTCCTCCTCATCCTCTCCTTCAATGGCAGACAGGTACGAAGTGCTGCAGGGCGAGCTGGTACGCACACTCTGGGCACCACTGTCGCTATCCACCGGGGAGTCACTCTGGCACCCAGCAGCATTCTGCGAAGCAGATGATCAAGCTTTTTACTGCTGCTCCTGTTGCACAAGTGTTCAACTGATGCGACATTTATTTAGATTATTAATGACAACCGTACCAGTCTGTTCGTTGCACCTATTTAAGAAAAATATACAAGCACCACCTCCTGAACTGTGCACGACTGCCATTCATTTGTGCGAGTCATGCCAGGTGTTTCCTGCCACCATACATACATTTTCCTTTCTAATGTAAGTACTAAGCAAACTAATAATGAAGTTTCCCTAAGCACTTATGTCAGAATATGTACCAACGTTTGCTAGCAATTTGAAGTTTTCCAACTGGAAACCAGCGACACGACTATGCAACTAAAGGTCCAGTAGACGAATACCGTAAAATTGAGAGCCGCCCCTTCTGCGAATAAAAAATTACCGGGCAAAGTGGAGAGGATCATTTTTCCGGAACGACCAAAATTTCAAGACGGCAGTAGCAAAATTTTGTTGCAAAAAAAAAACAGTGCATGTGGGCTTTAAAAAGTCTTCTTGTTAGTGGCACAGTGGGTTACAATGATGGCATGAAACAATGGCAGTGTGGAAGCATGGCAAGGAAGCACGTCAGATAGGCCAACGTAACAGCTATAAGCAACAAACACTGGTCTTGGAGACTAAAACTTTGCCTATTTCATCATGGTACCACCTTAGTACACAGACATCAAGGGTCGCACCTTTGCTTGCAGGACCCTGTAAATTGTCAGGTTCATTGAGATTGAGCACCTTTATACACTTAGTTCGGTGGGCAACCTTTATGCAGGGCTGATATCAATGACTAATTTCAGGTTCAGGTGCTTTGCATGGGTGCATCGTATGATCGGGGTGCCAAGTTAGGGGCGGGCTTTCATAGAAAAGAGTGTAAACTTGGAATTGGCAATTTTGGAGGTGGTGATTGCCCCGAATGTCCCTTTATGTAAGTCTTTCTTGATCATTTACTAGCACAAGAGCCTACTCATGTAAAGGGACCTTATTGAAGAATAAGGATAGAGTAAGTGCATATTTGGTGGGCATCTTAAATTCTTGAACGGCAACTTGCCACTGTCACTGCTCACCACTAAAGAAAAATCTGCAAACAATGTATTCTGATATTTCTAGCATGTGAAACGAAAATGTGGAAAATCGGGAGCCCTTCCCTAATCGAGGAAAAGGGGGTAAGAGGCCTAGGCATGGGTATACTTGACATACTGCTTTTCTTTTTCCGTAAAGGCCTCCACCTAAACGCTGTTTTTTTGCTGAATCAGCATGGAGTCTCATGATGTAGAATGGGCCAACGAAAATACGATCACACGATCATAGAAACATGGGTTAGAAATTGTTTTCTTGAAGTCGATATACTCTTCACATTTGGACTTCCTGGTATCGACTTTACACTTTGTCCAGAGGATCACTTTAGATCATAACATGAAATATTTTAATTGCAAATGAGTTATGCGGAATCCTGCAAGGTGACAGAAGGGTTAAAGGGCCCTTTAACCATCGGTCAAAATGTGGTGGGCAAGTTATGCATGAACTACAGTGAACATGTCTCCACGAGAATTTTTCGAAACTGCGCCATAACGCACGTTTGATGATCCGAACCCGGCAATCACTCCTTTTGGTTTTTTTCTTCACCACGCTCTACTGGTCACCTCTCCCAAAGCCACTTTGGCCTCCTTGCAAAGAGTCCCTCCCAGGCTCGAGAGACATAATACTAGACACGTGCTGTTCGAAACACCGTCCTATTTCAGCTGGCACGACTATGCCAACTCCGTGCTTGTTTGCTGACCGCTGTTGTCTTGCTGACCCGTGCTTTTGCACACACACATTGAAAGGATTGCCGACATGATAAATCTGTATGGCGACACGCAGTGTCATAGCACGTCCGCGCAAAATTAGACGCCGTTTCTTCTGCAACGCGACTAACAACAAACGAAGAGTGCGGGCGGGTGCGTGCAGACTAACCAGAATACGTAAATTTGCGCATGACCAATCGCAGCATGACTTGCGCTACGCATCACAGATTCAACTTCTCGATGCGAAACGGAGGTCAGAAAGACCTACAGAAGAGGTGGGGAAAGGGGGGGTGGTCTGTGGCGTGCCTGCAGCTCATAGCATTGCCACGTGCGGCATAGGTCGTGACGATAATCTTCCCACAATGAGAGTGGTTACCCTAAATGTTTGAAAAAATGTAAGATTGTTTAGGGGCTCTCTTAGGAAATTTCAATGAAGCAACATAGCGAATTACTGCTCCCAAATTATTTTTTATAGTTAGAAATGCATTATTGTGCTTTAGAGTACACAATGAGCAAGCATGGGTGGTAGCCTAATATTATAGGCACTTATTTTGGGTCATGGGGACCCAGGTTTTGAACCCCAGCCTTGCAAAGAAAATTTATTTGATTAAAATTTGGTGCACACTAGCTGCGTGATTGAGCAGGATTTTTTTTTTGACATCACTATCATAAGCTACACAAGTCAGTCAATAAAAGCTTCACTTAGAAACTTCATAACTGAGGGGGTTTAACAACCCCCAACCACGACTACGAGAGATGCCAATACATAGTGTAGGGCTCCGAAAATTTCAACCACCTGGGGTTCTTTACATGCATCTAAATTTAAGCACACGGGCCTCAAGCATTTTCTCTAATAAACATGCAGCCGTATTTGATCCCAAACACCTATGGGTCAGCCAGGGAGAAAAGCAACCACTAAACCAGCGCGGCAGGTGCTTTAAAACGTGAGGGGACTTTCAGAAGATACAGTGTTGGGTAATATGAAAAATATCTCCAGAAAGAATGCTTGATTCATTCGGTTTGGTGATGCCATTACAGCGCTCATTTTTCCACATATCCTATTCCACCAACACGGACTAATCAGAACCAAAGACTTAGTTTGCTGCAGCGCTGTGGCTGCACAGCCTAAACATAAAAGTTTAAGGCAGTATTGGTTCTGTTTGTACTTTATAAATAGAAAGATAATGCATACGAGGCAAAAGAGTTACTTTTTTCATCCCTTGCTTGTAACAACACAAGCAAGTGGGAACTGTTTCTTCAATTTCTATAAAGCCACAAAAATAGTTTCATACCGAAAATGTGGCAAAATCACCGTACAAATCACAGCTACAACACACAGAAAAGTAAAAATCCTGCGATATTGCTCGTAAAGGTCACAAGGACAAGCAATGGGCACCACGCATGGGCACTGCATCTCGCTTCGCAGCAACGTGTGCTCGAGAATTATGTTGAATTTGCTCTTCTGTGCTAGGGACACATGAAACTGAGTATAGAGTTTCTGAATGCATTTCGAACAGTCTGGCAAACAAAACAAGAAACTATGCATTTTCAGTAAACATGCTTTTTTCTTTTGATGATCAAAATCTGAAGCAATGACAATTGTTAGGGTGAACATTTCAAAACCACAATATGATTACGATAAAATTCGTACTGGAGGGCTTTAGAAATTTTGATCACACTGGGTTCTTTAATGTGCACCTAGACGTAATCTCAAGCATATTCTTTAAAGTATTACAGTACACTGTAAAGGTGTAAAGACATAAGAACAAGGAAAACTGACAACTGCAAGGTTGCACTGTAATTGCCTCCTCTAGATTGTTCAGGCAAATTATTTGTTGGCCGCCAGCCCACTCCACTCTATTTTGCAACAGACGGAGGCTTTCCTGCGTTTGTGCTACTGTTGGTATTTCGTGAGGTTGTTGGTCTAGTGGCTCATCTTCCTCTAAGGGCCTCGAAGCAAGTCTACTATTTCGGCCGGCTAGTCGACCAGGACTTTGCCACCTTCCCCCGTATCAGCAAAGGGAGCTTGTCCTCCCCGTTGCATTAGCACCGAACAGCACTGTATTTCGTCCTTTGCTTTGTTTACGTCTTGATGAGGTTCCTCATGATGTAATGTACATGAACTTCGGCAACAGTTTGTAAAATAATGCCCCCTCATTCAAATTGTAAATGTTTCCATCTTCATAC
This sequence comes from Rhipicephalus microplus, assembly GCF_043290135.1. NCBI lineage: Eukaryota > Metazoa > Arthropoda > Arachnida > Ixodida > Ixodidae > Rhipicephalus > Rhipicephalus microplus. The sequence continues at coordinate 40,661,968 of NC_134703.1, forward strand.
TGCTAAAGTAGGGCACTCAGCTGATGCTTGCGCCATCCGTCTACGACGACGCTGCCCACGGCTTCACTTCCCCAACAACAGACTTTGAAGGCACTCAGTGCCGTTTCATTAAATGTTCAAGCCAGCCCTTGCTGGACTTCAAATCTTGCTCTCCCATTTAGACGACTAGGGCTTCGGCTTTTGTAGTCAACGCAGGCCCATTTAAAGAAGGTTTGTACTTTTAGCGTTCTTCAACCATTCGAGAAGCGCTCTTTTTACTTCAGGATACATACAATGATGTTTCGCTTCTGTTTGGCTGAGGAACTCTTCTCGAAGCCTTCCAGCATGACATTCTTATTCTTTAAAACCGTTGATAATAGTGATGCTGGTATTCCGAATTGTCTTGAGATTCCAGAGTTCTGCCGGCCTCCTCCTTCCGCCTCCCGTATCAGTTGTACTTTCCACTCCAATGTCAGACACATCCGTGCAGGCATCACCAGTGCCATTTTCACTCGATCACTACACCCCCACCATGCGCACGCACAACATCACAGGTTCACACAGACCTCGCCCTAAACACGCGCATGTACGTCTTCCTAACACGGATGGAAATAAACCAGGGGCCAGGGAGCACGCCAAGCCTCCATGCTGGTCACGTGAAACAACCGCTTAGGCGCTACCAGCGACGTAGGGGTAAGCAGCCAGCTAGAGTGCCTCGATACACTTGTCCGCCTCCGAGTCATCGAGGCACTCTTCAGCTAGCATGTTGGCGAGCGCCTCCATTCCCAGGTAGGGCGTAGAGAGGGAGGTTTAAATCCACGCCGCTGGAACTCGCGCCATTTGCATCAGTCGGCACTGGCGTGCTTTAGCCTGGCGACGCTAGCACAAACATCGCTCGCTCAGCGCAAGAAAGGCCACTCGGCTCGGTGGCGGTCGCTTGCTCGCGGCACTGAATGCAAATTCGCAACTTGTTACTTTGCTCTAAGCAGAGCAAGCTATCGACATGCTCAGAGTAATCGGGTCTAAAATACACATATTGGGGCCAAGACTGCGTGACACTTCGATAAAAGCGATCATTTAAATAAAGCCACTTCGTTGTAACGAGGGTTTACTCTACAGTGTATGTACAGGTGTGGCATGCACAGGAAGCTCCCCTTGAAATATCAGACTGGAATTCGGACAACTTCAGAAGCATGATATCAAGCAACTTCTAACTGCACCTTGGCACCGACTGCCAGTGTGGAGAGTCCGTTGCAAAGATCGGCCGCGGGGGAGGTGTAGTAGCAATCATCATCGCCCTCATCATCGTCGTCAGGGTCTACATAGTAGATGAACGAAAGTAGGTCCTCATCCTTGCGTTTGAATCCTGGGTGCCCATCCAAGAAGTCTGTCAAAGTGTTGTATGCAGCCAAAACCCCGCGAGCTTGCTCAGGTTGCAGTGCTTTCAGCAGGTCCTCCTCCTGGGATGGGCCATTCTCCAGCAAGACTGCTTGCAGGTGGCTGCACAAAGCAGTAACAATAGTTGATATGCAAAGCCAATGTGGTACAGTATAATGGGAAAGCAGGCAAATTAGAAATCGCACATTACATCAGACAGTGCAGAGACCATCGACAGACCCAAAAAGGTGCAAAGGTCTTGGTCACTTTCACACTAAGCTGATCCCAACGCCACTGCTTGCATAGGTGTTATACGAGAAACGTGCAGCCTACCTGGTGCAACATTCCACAGCACCCATGTGTCGCCAGCGTCGCAAGTCGCCACTTAGGCTTTCACTAGCATGCTATGAATATTCTGTGCATCTGCTATGCCCGCGTTGTATGCGAGGACATCCGCGCGAAGGGGACATGGATAATAAACGGCAGTGGGGAATTGTTTTGGGGCCTCAAAAGAAAAGACAAATTATACGGAGTCAATCGTATTTTCGATGCAACAGAGCATGGGCATGCGATGGTGTTTCGAAAGGGAGATTTATGCAGTCAACCTGCGTAAGTCTGGAAGCATAGCCCACTACCATTCATGTTTGAAGGCATTCTTTTTTTATTCAGCCCGTTTATGCTGAGTAAACGATGGCATTTGTGTGTGAAACGTGTTAGACAACCTATTGTGACGGCTGCAAGTAATACATACAATTGCTGAACTTCACGTGATGCATTTAGTAATGTGTGGCAGTTCTGCGAAGTTTTCTGTGCAGTAGATATGCTTTAGCTGTCACGTAGTGCAGCCTCACTTGTGCACGTGGTGCTATTAAGAAAGAGAGGTTGAGGAAAGGAAAAGACGCAACTTCTGCAGCCCTAAATTGGAGCACAGCTCAGCGCCTGTAGGGGCGGGGTGAGGGTATTAAATATGTGGACTAGATAGAAGAAGAGAAAAGGCGTCCATGACTGAGGACGTGTGTCCCCAAGGAAGCGAAGAACCCCCTTGAAGAGTGGTGCCACGCAGGAAACAGGAGGTCCGTCTGTGTAGCCGCGGGCAGACCAAGGCGACAGAGTGCCATGGTCTGCGAGCAAGAGTACAAGGAGACAAATTTTTAAATTCCTGCAGTCCACAACACATTTTGCAAAGCATGCAGGGATTCTGCCTTGCAGTTTCTGTCCATGAACTGCACCACTAGACAAACTGCAATACAGCAGAAAAGTAGCATGTGAGGGAGAATTGTTCGATCTATCAATGGCTTTCCCCTTACGAACGGTAGACTGCAAAAGCAAGGAAACATTGACTGCTGACACTCTGTTCCGCTAGCACTGTACAAATATTTCATTTCTTTTATTTACCACATCACAGAGTAGAAGGCATGGGAAGAAAAAGCTCAGCAGAGCTTGACTAGGTTTCAAAGCCTGTTAGTCCAAGTCCTGCAGTTACAGTACAGACATTTTCTAAACACACACACACACACACACACACACACACACACACACACACACATGCGCGCACATGCGCGCACACACACACACACAAAATACAAACATTCATTACATACGGTATGCCAAGTCATCAATGCATGAAACAAAATAAGCCCTCAAATTATTTCATCAAGAACACTCCATGTCATACATCGATCAATGTGACATTCTGTCCTCAACCTTTCAAACAGGAAAGCGTCATTCTTAACATTTGGTCCATAAACTGAAAAAGGCTAGTTCAGCTGTTTAGTTAAGACTTACATTATTTCATATTTATGTCGAAGAACTAGGCACAATTTACACAGACTAAAGGCTTTTAGAATACGCAGCAACAGTTCGGAATCGCTGTGCAGGAGGATAAACTCTAGGCAAGTCATAAATAAGGCATGAAATTTTCTTTTGCTGAAGATATACCCTTTCTAAACTTGCGAGCGTAGTAGTGCCTCATAAGAGCTGGCTAAATTAACCTGTGACAAAAGCAGATTTGATAAGCAACAGTTTGATTTTTGGCAGAAAGGACATGATTATTACAGTTTAAAAGAACAATGAAGCATGACGCAGCTAAGCATACATTATTGACATGAACATCCCACAGCAACTTTTCAGTGAACCAAACAGCAAAGGTTTTTAAAGCTGACAATTTCTATGTTTCGGATCCATAGCTTAAAGAGGCTCTTTGGAGCACGTTCGCACAAATTATGCACTCCAGCAGGTTCAACTTCATGGTGCAGTTTGGCGTAAGTGCCACAGTGATTGTAGTACCTTCCAACCGGCGCCCTCCTTGCCATGGCCTTAGAAAGAAAAATCAATGAATTCCAATACACCGAACTACAGTTAAACCTCGTTATAATAACACGGGCTGTAGCAAAATAATGGATATAATGAGCGAAATGTTATTCCCCTTGAAAGTTCGCACAGAAACCAATGTATTCAATACCTTGTTTCAACGAGGTAACATTTGCCTGTTATGGGATATGAGGAAGAAATTTTTTTAGGAAATAAAAATTTGAGCCAATGTAACGACAGCGCACAATGCAACATTGAAAAAATGCACAACGCGACTATACTGTATTCAGCAGTTCAAAACTCCCACCCCACATACTCCAGCAATGCATGCTTACAAAGCTGACAGCGCGCACAGTTTCTGAAGAAGAGAGCATTGCACGTGCACTGCTGTTCTGAAGTCTGTTTAAAACGCCAGCAGTGTATTTTGAAATGCAATAAACGGGTGCATGAATTTTGTTTTTTATTTGTGAAATGCAGTTGTTTTGTTGCGTGCTACCTTGGGGGGGTATGTTGCGTAACACATTGGGGCGAGACGCTATTTCACCCACTATTCGTTTTGGGCAATTACAAAGCATAACATTTGCAGTAAATGCCAGCTGCAGCTATAACAATATATTGGTTATCCAAGAAAATTGTGGCAACCCTCCAATTTCGTTGTAACGAGGTTGTACTGGATCTTGCCATCACTTTTGTATCGGATGTGTCCAGTCTATTCAACAACTACCAATAAATATTTCAAATATACCAAGCACTAGCAATGGGTGGTTTGCAAGTCACTCGAAAAAGTGACAAACGCATTTTAAAGAGTGGCGCAAGCAAACTTTAACATTGTGCCAAGAGAAGCAGATCATGCAGATGAAAGTTAGAAAAGCTACTGCTTCACCACAATGTGTTGCTCGAAAATTCACAAAAAGACTAACAAGAGACTGGCTTCTGTGACAGTCATTACACGCATTTTTAAGTGATGAATCTGAACCAACTCGACCAGTTTTCAATAGTGCTATATGTGATTTCACCATTATTGCACACAGCTAATGTTATTAAAAATTAAAACGAAGCACACATTTAAAGAATATGAACGAGACTGACCAGCTCACCTTACGATATCAGCGGCATCATCGTCAATTAGAGGTAGGGGTTCTGGTATTTGATCCACACTGCAAAAACAGAAAAGAAGAAATTTCAAGAAATCAATTTTTATACCTCTTTCAATAAGTGTTTGAGGCGATGTTTAGTACAAAAAATATTTCACATTAAGCTCGTAGGCTGCTATTCATATAGGTAGAGTTCGTTTTCTAGCTTTTCTTTTAAGAACAATGCATTAGCTCAACTTTGTACCACCACTTGAGGGCAGCTACAGAAAACTACAATGAGGGGGATTGGCACATAGGCAAGCACACTCTTGGCAGCATATTAAAGAAAGAACAAATGCAAGTTCACTTTCTCAAAAATTGGTCAAGTAACTATGCCAATTGTTTTATGAAAACAACATAGTTGGCAAAAATGGAAGATTTCTGCCAAATTTGAAAAAATCAGAGTAGCAGTGAGCATGAAATCTATGCTCCCTGACTTACTCCTGCGTGGAAATAGCCACGCTTGGCTAATATGTTTAGTTTCGTCCATTTCATTTCTGCTGGGCTTGCATTAAGGACTGCGCTCCTCTAAAGGATTATTGGTGCGCCATATTTCTTGAAAACATACAAAGGACAAGCAACAGTAGTATAAACTATCAAATATTTCTTTCAACTACACCTATATTTCAAAATCGCTGCTCTGACCATTATTTTGTTTGGCTGTGCACAAATAAGAACTATCGGTTTAACATGGCTTCAGTGCATGAATCGCAAGCAAAAGAGAAAACTTTAAAATGGCATTTACTCTGACTTCACAACTAAACCAATCTTTATGTACAATAAATTAGGTGAAAAGCTGCACTTAAAAAATGAGCTTCCCCAAGAAACGCGTTACTGAACTTGTACATCTTAACGAGCATGAAGCAACAATCTCGCAAGGCAGAGACTCGAAAAAAAAAACAAGAGATTCCCATGTCCAGTTTCCACTTCCCCTTATGCTTCCTTGTCTTTTCCTTGTGCAAGTGTTGTGAAGATGTATACTATTAAAAGTTTCAGTTGCAAATAACTAGCGCACATTTTTTTGTTGAATTGTTGAGCAACATCGTAACGATGCGGCATAGAGCTGCAGATCAATGTGTACCTTAGCTTTGGTTTATATGTTTTGCCTTATGCATGAAAAAAATGATGCTGATTCAACTGAAATTAACTGTGGCCTAGTGCTCAGAAAACTGTCGTCTCTCTCATCACATCATGAAGTTTCTTAAAATTAACGAGAGGGAACTCTGGTGCTGCAATCGTTCAGCAACCATGAAAATGATGGGCAGTACACAGATTTGCCTAGCCTTCATACCTGCATGTGGCAAATCGCACTTGTGGCTTCATTTATTGCAGTGTACCGGTTGTGCTTCGAAGTGAAGAACTAACCCTTTTGAAATTCATGAGCCGATTTGAAATGATAAGGCTAAAGAAATAACGTGGTGAAGGGCAACTGCTGAACATTTTCCGATTTTTTGTTCCGTAAGAAAACAGCTCGAAGTCGCATACACAGAGCCAGAAGTACAAAGATTAGACAAATCCCTGCACTAATCACAATACCCATGCTCGCTGAAGCGCCGTGCGTTACAGCTCCCATAGACACTACCGCCAGAGTTCCCTCTAGTGTATATTAAGGAAACTATGCATCACACCAGACAAAGTAGAAAAAAAGCATCACTACTATTGCAAAGCAGGAAAGCACCTACAGCCCTACTGGTTCACCTAAAAACATTAATTTTCTCAGCGAATAGGCTTGCATGGTGCTCAACAATCTATTCAACTTGCATTAAGTTAACTGCGACATAAGCGTGTACTCACCAAATAGAAGTGGTTCCATTCTCGCGATCTCCTAGGATGTTCAGTTCATATTCCTTCCGACAATTCGAAGAACCCAAGACCCACCTCGTGAAAATTCTTAACTAATTACCCAACACACAGAAATGTTCAAACACACACATTTATATTAATTGTTAGCAAGAGGGGAAAAGAGTGTTCTTTTGCGGCTGTCATAATTACACATTACTTGTCAGCTATTGCTTGTTATACTTAGACAAAAGTATGTGTGTATAAAAGGAACATGAAATACAAGGCATTTACAAAACAGCCTAAATCTAACACAACCTGCCAATTTGCAAACATGTTGCCAAAGAAACAACGTTTTTACTCACAAGTAATTGAAAGTTGTGCTACTGCAGTCACAGTAATCTAACGACATGTTTTTTCTATGCTGGTATATTGGCATGGCTGATGCAACCAGGGTAAACGAATGCCAAATACAAGTACTACAGCGAAATTTTTTCCCAAGTTCAATATTTGTTCAATAGCTTAACTAGGCCAATAGTAAATGGTAATGATCACGTGTGCTTCAAAATCTCAGTTATTTGATTTTATGCACAATGACCGTCCCATCACCAAACACGACTCCTGGGGATGATCACGACAGCAAAAACCCTTTGCAAATGCACAACGCTTGCAGAAAAAAAAAATGCTTCCTTAACACAATACGTTTTGTTTTCGCAAATAGTCTAGTATTTAACCTATCAACTTTAAATTGATGGCTGACCTATAGTCAAGATATTTTATTAGCCTCAAATATGCTTAGACAGGTTTTGTGGCTTGAATACAGCATTCGCCCATGTATGCTTGAACGAAATGGTCCCTATAGCAGACTTCATACCAAACACAAGGGCACTGCACAGCAATAATGTAAATCTCATGGAACCTGTTCATTTGCACACAGCTTGCAAAAAAAAAGGGGCAAGATTTTTATTGACAAGTAAACTCAACTTATGACACTGCTATTGCGGCTATTTAACGTGTGTTTGGTATGAACATCCATAAAGGAGGTTGCAATTACCTATAGGGCAGCACAAGTTTGACGACAGCCGAGCAAGTAACTAACAAGTGGCTCACCTGTCCAAAACTGAGGTGCTGTCTGGCGATGACCAATCACTGTAGGGCGTACTAGGCATCCTTGCAGGTAACATCGGAAGCTCGCCCTTTCTGCAGATAACCACCCAAATAAAACCACTGGTCTACCTTTGAAACGCCACTTTGATGCTGCTGATCATCCCTCAATCTATATGCAACTATTGTATCAAAGCATGGCAGAGGACAACTGCATTTAGCACATGACGGGCAGCAATGTTAGACTGTCGTAATTTAACAATTTTGCGAAGTTCGTGAGGTTTTTCTCTATCACTACATCCTGCACACTGCTTAGGTTAGGCATTGACCTGTCTATGGCAAGCATGAGCCAAACTATAAGGCCAGTGCAGCCCATTGAAGTTCCCGTGATTCGTCAACAAAAATTTCCACAGCATGGGAAAAGACTCAAATGCACGAAAAGAGTGCTGACATGCACAAGCGCCAACTTTACTACCGATTGTTATTCAGAAAAAAACACACATGTAGCGAAAGATTGCACAGCTCTTAACAACACTCGTCTACAACCATGCATGATCACTTACAAGTTAAAAATTAAAACAAAAGAAAAGACTATCTCGCGAAAGCATACCCCTAGAAAAGATACTTCTTTTTCGTGCAAGCAATGGAAAGCCGATGCACGTTAATCTGAAGCAAGCAATGGAAAGCACGTCGATAAACGTTTTTCTGAAGCAAGCAATGTGCGCCACCTCTACGATTTCTGGTGAGCCAATTATCACTTGTCTAGATTACCTCAAATTGTAGGCAGGCAGGCAACCAAACCCCTTACAATTCGCGCTAAATTATCTAGAGTTGCCGCTCTGCCCATTCCATCAGTGTTCCTGTAGGCGTATATTGAGGCATCTTCATGTTTGGCCAACGTATTCCGTTCCGCGCGACACTAATACATACACCACGTTGTCAACAACATATTTTGCCGTAATTCATTTTTTCCACAATTTTTTCCCATGATACATTTATAGCATCAACATTTTGTAAGGGTACCAAGTTTCCCTCATGTGCTAGAAACCAAAATTCATGTGTAAACATATCACAAAGACGTAGTGTGATGCAGTTATGACCTGGCAGCCAAACTAAATTTCACTGCAAAAAAGAAGCAAAAAAAGTACAAGGGTACTCACAGTGAGTGCTTGTGAGCCGACCACCCAGTCATGCAGCCGTTGGCCTCAGTGTCACTAAGAGCTTGTTGTCTGCACAATGGCAAGTTTCCATTAACAAAAAAAGATCTCTTGAAGATGTCATAAAAAGGATACATATGATTCAACACAAAAGCACAAGAGGACGCGTCCACTTGCACAAAACACACAGTTGGCCAAAAGACCTGGTGTGCTAGGCCAGTTTATGTCTTAGTTTGTCGAGAACTTTTTTGGTATGCGCTGAAACAGTGCAAATATTACCTCAATCTGTCATACTATTGTCGAACACTAAGGTGGGCCTATCAAATAAAATGCTGATATGTATCAACCAATCCTTGCATAGTTTTGAACAATTCATAAGCAGTCTCTTAAAAGGAAAGTTTTTTTTATTCTTTAATAGAGGGAAACTAGTCAAACTATGAGCAACACCAAGATGTCGCACGTGTCTTGTTTTCATGCCTCCACCGTTCACGTTAGCAGAGGCCTTCAAAATGTACAGATAATAAAACCACAGCAGATGGAAGATAGCACGGGCAACGTGGAAGTGATGCAAAATTTTACATTCGAAGGAGAGGTGAGCAAGGTCCGCACAAGAACTTTTCATACCAACACTAAGGGAGAAAAAAAAATCACTCTCCACAAGTGACAAATCAGAAGGGCATCTACAAACACAGCTAAGCATGACCTCTGATATACAAAATATACCATATCTCTGAGGCAGCTCAATCACCTCAGCAATGATAACCATGTCCACAGAATGTTACATTAGGTGCTATTTTAAGGCTCCTAACTAGGCTAGCAGCCTGCAAAGCAATCTCTGCAAGCTAATGAATTTAGTTAAGTGCTATTTCTCGGCAGTTAATTCACGACATCATCAGTGCTAGTGCTATGTACATGCTTTCTTAAAATACTACGCCTTTTATACTCACTTCATCCTAAGTATTGCAAAGAGTTCTGGTAGGTTTGCCTCTATGTTGCTGCAAAGCAAAAGCAAAGCGAATCTTCAAACAATGCAAAGCAAGGGTCTTCTTGCAGAGTGGCAAGACATGCTGAACAAGGTAGGAAAGCAAGTGAAAAGGCATAGCCTGTAGTTTGAAAACTTTCCACATACTCTGAGCGTTATGTACACACCATGCCGCAGAAGCTTGTGCAGCATGTTCCAGCCTGTAGTAGTCGCAGACGTAGTTGATTGATACGTGGGGTTTAACGTCCCAAAACCACCATGATTATGAGAGACGCCGTAGTGGAGGGCTCCGGAAATTTCGACCACCTGGGGTTCTTTAACGTGCATCCAAATCAGAGCACAGGGGCCTACAACATTTCCGCCTCCATCGGAAATGCAGCCACCGCAGCCGGGATTCGAACCCGCGACTTGCGGGTGAGCAGCCGAGTACCTTAGCCACTAGACCACCGCAACGGTGTATGCAGACGTAGTTACCTGCTAGATTAGAGATGCCTTACACTAACCGAGTATTTTTCCAGCACGTACCATTGGCATTTTGGCGAGCACTAGATATTTAAAATTTTTCTAGGCAGTCTGTGCTCCCACGGGTTGCATTTTTTATGCTACTTTCATTATAATGCTTTACCTCATTTACACAATTAAAAGCAGCAAATAGTTTTGATTAAGCCTTCCTTGGGTCCTGTCACACAATTTCTTAGGAAAGGTTTCCATATTTCAGCATCTATTACGGTAGATTTTTCTTTGCAGCAAGACAAAAAATTGTTTCCAAGTAAATACATCACTATTTTCCATTACATTACGACTGAAGGCCATGTTTCATGTATAGTAAGTATCACAAAACTGTCATAGAAGCCAAAGCATGCATAGACTTGACAACATGTGCAAGCTCACTTTTACATACATGTACATTTGTTGAGTGCGAAGAATAGCTTGCGCTGGTCAGTACGAACTCAACCAGTTGGACTAGCTCATGTGACCATTAGCCTGAAGCAGCAGTTAATATGCTTTCTCCTATACCTGTCCACATGTGCACTCATACTAGGCCTTGGTTCGGAGCAGCCTTTCATTTAATCTTTCAGCTTATAGACAACTTCCAATTGCTTATCACAAGTGCTATGAATAACTCGGTAAGCGTGAGTCAAGCAGCGGGTTTCCAGGCGCATACCGTCTAGTAGAAGCGTGCCAGTGTGTGCAAGCACGCATCGCTTGCCGATGCGAAACTGCCAATCCACATGAGGCGCAGCAGGCACAAGGCGTGTAAGCAAGCGCTCCCATGAATCAGCAAACAAAGACATTGTTTGGACTTGCAAGGCTAAAAACGCACCCGTTCATCGCCGCATGTAGTTTATCTCTTAGCTGAACAGTTTTCCAGAACAGAATATTGAAAACGTTCACCGACAAATAAAATAACAGTGCCATAACTGAAAGAAGTGGCCAAGTAGCAACATTTCTTATTCACAGCCAGCCATGCCTAGGGTTATCTAGCATATTTTATCACTATGGGAGGCTGGAACCTCCCTTACTCAAAGTATACTTGTAGAGTTAAGAAGCAAAAACATCTGTTTTGGTGTTTATAGATGGATAGGTATGCTTGTTAATTTTGAATAATGTTTCAAGGACATTCTCACATTTCGCTAACAAGGTGTCAGCGGCTTCTTAACCGGCTTTGTCGTAGTGGAATTCTCAAACTGTGAAAACCCAATGCTACTCTCAATTGCAACCTGAAAAACTCATTTCTGAGGAAGAGAAAAAAAAAGACGTATTTTGAAACCGCTGAAAAATCTTGTACATTCAGGATTTTTCAAAGCCTCCTTCGTACTTTTTATAAAGAACCAAGGTTTCAAAAAAATAATACACATTACAAAACGCAAAACCTACGGCTGGGTCACCTTAAAAGCAGCACCCAGAAACTGGGATGTATTTCACCAATAGACGTGTGCATGAGCGAAGTTTGATAGCATGGAAAGTTCAAATAGAAATTCTTAAGCAGTAGATATATCAGATTTTCCCACTCAGGATCACGAGTTCCAACACATTTATTTTCTTCCGATAAAATAAGCAGATTTGGTGCAACTAATTTGCATGTACAAAAACAAGGGAACTTCAAGAGCTTTTTCTTCATTATACAGTATCAATGAGAACTAACAGAGTCTGTCAATGCTTTCTTGGTAATTAAATTCCACCCACAATTTCATACAGAGACAAAGGCAGCCGCGAGGGTCACAGTGATCAATAACGTGCCCTCCGTACGCACGCACTCGATTCGGCCCAATGCTGTGCTGGTTCGAAGCAACAGCTTGTGTTGCGCCAAACCGCAATAACTGAACTACCATTCATACTTCACCTGACAAACAACGTGATTAATGCATAAGGAGGTGAAAAACTTTCGCATACATTTTACAAATAGCAAGACTACAATGGATCAAGCCATGTCGTTCCAGTGCGGTCTCCCACTCCAGAAAACGGAGTGCGAGAGAGTTTATTCCGAGCAAAGGATATTTACATAAGACTTCCAACACTGGGCAAGTCTTCTAAATCTACAAACTCGCAAAATGCAATCTCACACAAGGGTTGAGCCAGCACCGATCGCGCTGTTTACATTCAGACTGTGGGAGTTTGATACAACCATATAGCAAATAAGAAAAGCAGTGCATTCATGTTAACATTTTGCGAAAACTTCATCCATTTTGCCGCGGCCAACCTCGCAGCATCGGCAACACTTTAAATGGGGAATAACAAAACTTTCGCAAGGTAACGTCCCTGTGCCGTGTGAATTATTGTTCTGTTCATTTGCTACATCAAAGCTTGACAAGTTCACGTCACATAGACATTGCACGTGTAAAAGTGTCACACTTCACATTACGCAACTACGCAAGGACACTCTGGTATCTCATATCTATGCACTGGTGGCACTTTCACAAATGACACGAGTTACTAGGACGGGCTATGTTTGCACTGCATGATCCAATAAATTCATTTTATTCAATAAATTCAATAGCTTCATTCGGAACCGGAGAAGTTGCTGCATTGCACTTAGGAGCTCGCCTTTCACAGCCTGCTACTTCATCTGTTAGGCTGGCTGTGCCCGTGCACAGTTCGACGTGCGTCGCATCTGAGGGCGTGATACAAAACACAATTTAATTGCCCAAGGCATTTGGGAGCAGCAAAAAGATGGGACAAAACAAGCGGCGAGGCTATGCAGAGATATTTAGCTCACCTTCATTGCCAGATGCAGTTGTATCGGATGTTGCCATGCTTGAAGTTACCAGAATGTCTACTCTTGGAGAGTCGGCCGAACAGTCAACCCCTTTTAGCCGCTGGCTTCGTTCTCCCTGACCGAGATCGTGGCCATCGTGGCTTCGGCTTGCTTACATATATATATATACACTGGCAATCCTTTGAACAGGCTAGGAAAGACCCCGGCCCGCAACTTTGCCTTCTCGGGTTGCAACAACACGCCTTCATCATTTACGAAGTCATCAGTTCGAATAAAATCCGTGGTGTCAAAATGTTTCTTGCACACACTCGCGTGTTCACATTCGAAGTTAAATCTGCCAGCTTAATGTCACGTTACCATACGTTTCCGTTTCTCTCTATTGCTGCCTTCCCTTGGTAAAGAGAACGACACCTTTTCACTCCTGCTTCCTTAGCGGGAGCGGCAACCCAGTACGCAGCAAGTCTTCGGCATCATCTCTTATGTGCACAATCCTTGTCCTCGCACATAATTAGCACAGTCAGAGAGCACTTGGCATTGTCGTAAGCCACACAAATTTAGAGAAACCATGAAAGCTAAACATCGATGCCACCGGATTCAGCTCTCTCTATGCAGCAAAGCCAGTGAACAACCGCGAAGCTATCCTGAAAGCCCCCAACGTGCTCCTAGTGCTGTCATGTGAGCAGCCGTGGCGACACAGCAAGCTCTCATCATAGCGTTTTGTGACCGGAAAAGCATTGAAGGACTCTGACTAGACCAAGAAAGTATAAGGGGTGATACATGTAGTGCAGCTGAAGACAAACTGTCGCCGGAATAAACCAAACCTTCAACCTTCAAGCACCGCTTCCGATGCTCTACCCCTCAAGGTACACCAGCCGTCATCGTCCCATATACTCTATTGACTATACCTGAGCATTTGGATATGGGAGTGTAGGTGCCACTTATAGCCATGACAGTGAGTTAACTTCCTGCCTGCTGGCGTCATGTAGCATGTGGTCTTTTTACAAGCTGGCAGCTGACTTATACCTCCATGCGACACCAGTAGGCAAAGTAAAATATGTTCCATACTCACAGTCACAGCTTTTAACAGCCCTGAACAACACTCCAGCATTGATTGATTCATTTGTGGGGTTTAACGTCCCAAAACTACCATACGATTATAAGAGACGCCGTAGTGGAGGGCTCCGGAAATTTCGACCACCTGGGGTTCTTTAACGTGCACCCAAATCTGAGCACATGGGCCTACAACATTTTTGCCTCCATCGAAAAGCAGCCACCACAGCCGGGATTCGATCCCGCGACCTGCGGGTCAGCAGCCAAGTACCTTAACCATTAGACCACCAACGCGGGGCCAACACTCCAGCATTTCAATTCAGATAAACTCAATAAAATGTGTGAGATGACAACCACCGCTGTAGCTCAATTGGCAGACCATTAGACGCAGCATTCAAAAGTTGCAGGTTTATCCCTGCCAGCACGAAATTTTTCTTTTGTCCACTAATTCTTCCTTTCATGCATGTCATTACTACCACTAACAACACCTACACTTTCCTTCGCTTGATTGACAGTTCGAAAGAGCTTTTCAAATTCCCCTTTGTCCAAAAATAATGAGAATGTCAACATGTAGAAATCAATTACAACATGTGCATACATGATTTTCCCCATTTTGTGCAGATTGATTTTCCCCATTCTGTGCAGATTGGTTTTCCCCATTTTGTGCAGAACGAAAAACAAGCGATTCCTTTCAGAGGTGCAGAGAAGCGCGGAACTTATGAGCGTGTTTCGAACGTGCTCGCTCTTAGAAGGGCAGAAAAGTTGGGGAGGGGGGCAGGCGCGAACCCATTCCCCTCGCCAACACCGCCCCTGGCATGTGTCTGGCGTAATTCAACCGAAGCACTGCGGCACTCGATATAGCAACACAGTTCGGTTAACCTAATAAATGTTGAAACTGATAATTGTTAGAATTTTACGTCCAGAAACGCGATACTATTATGATGGACGTAGTAGTGAAGGGTTCCGGACTTCGACCACCTGGGGTTCTTCTGACGTGCACCTAAAAGCACACGGGCCTCAAGCATTTTGTCATCAACCGAAAATGCGGTCACCACGGCTGGAATCCGGTCCCGCGAGAGGGGGGCGTGAAACAAACCTAAACTACGCCTACTATTTGCATTGGGTGACTTTTCAAAGATATAAAGGAACGAAGGGGTACTGACACGCGATAACATTGCATGTCGAATATGGCGGTGTAAGCGTATTGTTGCGACCGCACAATACGGAAGGGGTTGAGGAAAGGTTCCTTCTGGCATTGCATAAGTCAGTTGCCAGACTTTCAAGTGGTTGTTGTCAGACTGCTACTAAATTTTGCTAAAAATTTTTTTCCTTTAGTTGTGGTTTCTTCGAAACAGTTTGGTGCCATTCCGCGGTGCATTTGGCGAGTGCATGAGCGACGCTGGCCGTATTAATTAACGGAATGAACCGAGCCTAGCAGAAGTCGAGCGTGGTGCTGCCGTGCAATTAGGAAACCGTTTTAATTCCGTTTTAATTAACGGAATGAACAGCGCATTACAGAATTCGTTTTAATTAACGGAATGAACCGAGCCTAGCAGAATTCGAGCGTGGCGCTGCCGTGCAATTAGTACCCCGATTAACCAGCCTTGGAACGCTTATTCATCACATGTATATACGAGTCCGAACGATATATCTTGTGCTGATTCAGCTAGGGGAAGCGTAGCGTCCCCCGTCGTAGCGCGCGGTCGACGCGACACGATCAGCTGAGAGAAAAAAAAAAAAAAAAGTAAGGGGGGAGGGGGGGCAACGCATCACCTCCTGCGACTCTATGCAGTTTTCCCCGTCATCCCTAATACTGAGACGCGATATCTTAATCGCACAGCTGCGCACACAGCAAGAGAACGCGCCTCGACTTGTGCTAGGCGCGGTTCATTCCGTTAATTAAATTGGCCTCTTAATTGTGCAGCAGCGCCACGCTCGACTACTGCTAGGCGTGCTTCGTTCCGTTAATTAAAACGGCCAGCGTCGTTCGTTCGCGAAATGCACCGCGGATGGCTACAAATTCTCACGGAAAAGCCACAACTACAATAAAAAAATTTTCAGTAAAATTTAGCGGCAGTCTGGCAACACTGACCCATAAGTCTAGCAACCATTTATGCAACGCCTAAAGGAACCTAGCCAGAGTTGAAGGAAATTGCGAAACGTCCTTCAAGGGCTACACTTACGAAGGCAGGTTAGCAGAAGCACCGCTTGACGATCCAAACGAAAACGTGGCCTTGTGTTTTTTTCTTCGATCACGTTTCGTGGCGAACATCTCCGTCCTGCATTCGCCATTAAAAAGACGGCATTACGGAACAATACGGTGAAAACACTAAACTGCACCTCTGAAGAAGTTACGCGACAGCTATAATATGTTCTTAATGAGTAAATAGCAGTATTCAATAAAAGGGCCACGTCCAGGGCCCTCCCGTTTCCGGCAGTACAGCCAAGACACTTTTCTTTAGTTTTTGAATACGCCGCCTATGCGAGTCTCGCCTCATTGCGTCTCGGAAGGGTGAGCCGCTTCCCTAGGCGAATAACTGTAAGCCGTAAATGAGATTGTCGTGTCCTGGGTTTTCGGTTTCGGAATGACATGTGAGGATGCCAGGGGGCGCCGCTCTGGCATCTAGGATTTCAAGGCGACTGTAAAATAAAAGGAGTGTGTGTTGGGTAACCGTGGAGTGCGGTTGTTCTTCTCTTAGGCGCTTCGCGCCAACCCGCGTGTTCGGGCTGGCTGGTCGGAGTCCCCGCCGGCCGTGTACGTCTCCGTCGGCCGTCTTTGTCTTCTGCTTCGTCGACGTCGACTTGAGCACACGTCATAGACGCACCGACGATGTTGATGGACAAAGCCCTGATGGCATCACGTCCCAAAAGCGAGCTGCCATTGGCAGTTACATAAAAAGTAATGGAAGCAGTGCGACTGCGATAGGAGACCTGAGCTGTAAAATGACCTAAATTATCAATCATTTCCTTGGAATATGTTTGTAGAACGACGTGTGAAGGCAAAAGCCGAATGTTGGAAAAATGACTATGAAAGTCAGCGGCACTGATTAAAGAGACTGAGGCACCAGTGTCCACGAGAAATGACAAGGGCACATGGCCCACTGAAGCTACGATGCTGGGCTCGGACGTAGTGTGGAGGCCATCCACATTTAAAACAGTTACCGTATTGGTCTGTGCAGTGCTCGAAGGAGCGGACGAAGAAACTGGTTCCGGAAGATTTGCTGGACGGCAATCGCATACGGACTGAAAATGTCCGATTTTTCCACACGCAAGACAAGTGCGGTTTCTCGCGGGACACTGCGCAAAATTGGCTAAATGCCGAGCCGACCCGCAACGAAAGCAATGCGCGGTTGCGCTTGGAGAAGAAAATTGCGAACGCGAGTTAGGAGCTCGGTGCTGTTCTTGAAAACCAGAATTTGGAGGAATAAGGTCGCCATATTGCCGGCTTCCTCGCCCCCGCGACGCAGAGAGGCCGCCATGTTGGCCGCCACGGAAAGACTGTGCAGGCGGGCGTCTATGTTGGCCGCTGCGCCGAGACGAAGATGAAGGGCCGCAATGTTGACGCGTCCCGTGAAACAAAGAGCCGCCGCCTTGGCCCCCCGCAGCAGAGAGTTGCTGCACTGAATGCGGAGCGAATCGTTCCAACTGGAAGCGAATAAGCTCGTCCTCTCGCGCAATCGAGAGGGCTTCGGATAATATCGAGGAGCCCTTTTGAAGCATGCGGCAGCGGACGTTTCGCGAGGCTACCCCGGTGAAAAGCTGATGGCGGATCATATCGTCCTCGAGCGCGCCGAACCCGCTCGACGCGGCGAGCGTTCGAAGAGAAGTAATGAACTCGGCGGCTGGCTCCCCAGGCAATTGTCGCCTTTCTTGGAATTTTACGCGTGCGAGATAATCGCACGAGAAATCTTTAAAATGCTCATCGAAAAGAGCAACAGCATTCTTGAAGGCATCGCCCGACGCTGGCGTCGGCGACGCGTTGGTGGCGTCCAAAGTATAGAAGAGCTTTAACCCGGCGGGGCCCAACGCGTTGATCAGCAGGGCCTTGCGACGCTCGGGCTTGCTGGCGTCCTCCCCGGCCGCGTCTGCGTAAGCCTGAAACACCAATTTCCAGTCTGTTCACGGAAGTGGCGGGTTTTCAAGCAATTTCAAGCAAGAAGAATGGAGAGTTGCAGACGAGAAGGAAATGACGCCAGTACACTGTTTGAAGAAGACGACAAGGGCGGCGTAGCTGAATGAAGAAGGAATGAAGCGACGCAGCACGCAGTAGCCACCTTGCTGGGAACAGAGAGCGTCTAGGGTTAGCAGGTAGGTCCGTTAGAAGCAAGAAAAAGACAAATGGGTTCTTACACGTCCTCGTCGCCATTGCTGTGTTGGGGCTGGCCGGTCCCAACGAAGCAGAAGTCGACGGCCGACGGAGACGTACGCGGCCGGCGGGGACTCCGACCAGCCCGAACACGCGGGTTGGCGAGCGCCGAAGAGAACAACAACCGCACTCCACGGTTACCCAACAGAAATAAGGAAGAGCTCACCTGAACTCGGTCGGGCTCCGATGGGACAGTACTGCAAGCTTCTGGACGATTGCGTAAGACAGCCGCGTAGACGTTCCAGATGGGGATGCCAAACGAGGCTCGTGCAGGCTCAGACTCGCGCTCACGATCCACGTACTATCTTCACTTGCAACCACCGGCCAATCAGACGACGCAAAGCGGCAAGCCGTGATACGCGTTTTGTTTTGTTTTGTTTCCCTGGGATGTTGGCTCATACCCACTCAGGGGGATTGGCCAAGAAAGTGTAGTGCAGTTTTTCTGTGATCATTTTAACTATGTGTAATGAATTGGTATTATAATAAGACTAATGTAAAAATAAAAACAACATAAAAAGAGCAAACGAAAAAAATCAGGTTGGGCAATTTTGAGATTTGAGGTTAACCTCCTTGCCTTTCTTTTCCCTCTATTTTCCTTCCTTCCTTGGGGAGTAATAAATAATTTTTTTTGATTGAAAATCACAAAGGTATACGCTTGGTTGCCTGAATATAATCGCAAACGGCATTGAAAGCATCCCTGTGGCAATGTCCCAAAACTGAGGCACCAAAGCTTAGCGCCGTTTCCGCCGTCAATCTAAGGCCTATTTTCCGAAATGGCATAACTAGTAACCTTTTTCTAAGTATATCGTAGCGACGACAATACAAAAAATAATGATCTAGTGATTCCATTTCTCCGCAGAATGCGCAGAGGGGTGATGTTGTCTGACCAGCTCTGTGTAGATACAGGTTTAGGGGGGGGGGGGGGGGGACACGACATCGAAATTTAGTAATTAAGACTTCGAGCTTTCTGGACTGACTCCAGTGGGGTTGCCATGGAAACATGAGGTGGTTATAGTCTGTCCATGTAGTTACTTTTTCTATCGTATCAATGGAGATTGCTGATTTTCGATATCTTATTGCCGTGATATATTCAACATCTGGCAGTATGGACAAAACTGGCCCTTCAAGTGCGGTTCGTGCTAAGGAATCGGCCAATTCATTTAATCTTAATCCACAGTGTCCCGGAACCCATAGTAATCTCAGGAGTCTCAACTGCGGGGGTACTAATGTTTTGAATGTGCTTAGAATTCGAGAGTTCTCTGAAGCTGGCAGAGCTGCACAAACTGAAAGAGAATCCGTCATTATGGCTGCGTTGTTTTGATTTGATGGAAGTTTTCGAAGAGCTAAAATAATCGCCAAGGGCTCCGCTTCAAAAACGCGTGCTCGAAGCGCTTCTCCTTCTTTTTTGCCGACGCCGTTTCATTTCAATACGTCAGCGACTAGCAAAGGCACACTGTGCCATGGTAAGGAACTATAGTTTAAAGTGTTCACACACCTTCTGTAGAGTTCAGCCACAGAACACCTATACACTACCGTTCACCCACAGAACGCCAGCCGGTTCAGCCGTTAAGCCAAGCTGTCACTTCACCGGTTCGCCCTCGCCTTCGCTAGGTGTGCCATAACTCTCTAGATGTCGCAGCAAGCGCGTGGACAGTTTCGGTTTCATTTTTGTGAAACTGAAACTTCTGACAAGTAGTTGCCTCCTGGCTGGTTTTCAGAGCGGTGATCAGCTGCAGATCTGCATATTAGTCACAGTGTATTAAGCATGTGCCAGGTACTTGCGAAGGTGTCATAAAAACGGTACGGTCCACGTTGCGCAAGAAACGTCGTTCAAGCGATCGAAAATAAATATATGAGTATGGTCAGATACGATCAATCGCAACCTGCGCGTGATCGACAAGTGTAAAAACGCTCTAAATAGCTGTGAAGTCGAACAAAGGCAATTAACAAATGCTACAGCCGAAGCGCAACGTCTCTAAAGCAATGGCCCACACCCTTCCCGCATACTGTTGCATTTAATACTTTTTTTTTACATCGCTTCGTCGCGGTGGCCTAGTGGCTAAGGTACTCGGCTGCTCACCCGCAGGTCGCGGGTTCGAATCCCGGCTGCGGCGGCTGCATTTCCGATGGAGGCGGAAATGTTGTAGGCCTGTGTGCTCAGATTTGGGTGCACGTTAAATAACCCAAGGTAGTCGAAATTTCCGGGGCCCTCCACTACGGCGTCTCTCATAATCATATGGTGGTTTTGGGACGTTAAACCCCACATACCAACCGTTTTTTTTTTTACATCAACAGCTGTTTTCGGCTAAGCTTACGACTACTGACAGTGTAACAAACCTAACAATTGTAAAAAAAGAGAGAGAGCACTAAAACTTAAAAAAAAAACGTATGGCAACACCATCACTGTGAAACACGAGCAAGTGCGTACGTCACATGGCGAGCGCCTCGCCGCCGTTCATTGAGTTCACTCTATGTCACTCGTCAGGCGATGTATATATATATATATATATATATATATATATATATATATATATATATATATATATATATATATATATATATATATATATAAGGCAGAGTTATTATATATATAGTGAGCAGACGTGTGCAGTGAGGACGTCTGCTCACTGTACACCAACATGCCCCACCATGACGAAATAACGGCTATGGTTTCTGAATATTGTTAGGGAGGAGGTGTCGGGACATGACGCCACGTCCGTGACTGTGGCGACCTTGGGTAACGCGGTCCCGGCTGGAGCCACCCGAGTGCCGAAGAAGACGAGTCGAGGAGCCAGTGTAGATGGGAAGAAAAAGTTTATGTAGAATATTTACTTGTTGAGAGTAGCGTAGAACAGCATGGAACAGATGAAGCACCCCCGAGCGTCTCTGCGCTCGCGTTTTTATACACTGCCTTCCCAGGATTCACTGGGAGGGAAGACAAGTCAGTTCATGTCCCTCCTTTAGGATTGTCCTCCTCCACTCCGACCCTCTGCAGACTAATGCGCCAAACCAGTTTCTAGAAAAGTGCAAGGACATGCACACCCGGTGGCACAGGGAAGAGCAATAGGGCACCGCTGGCTCAGCTAGCTCCTTGCAAGCCCCGAACACAATGCACCAAGGCGCGGTCGCTGGCCTAGGAATGGTGAAAGCGTGCTCTTGGCATAAGTCTAGATGCGAGGCCCATTGTTCGGTGCACCACCCAAAGGAGGAGGTGGAAGCACAGGCTGCAAAGGTCCCTCCTGGTAGTCAAGTGAAAAGGGTTTTCAGGTCCGCGGGCCCAGCAGACTCACCACCATTGTAATTTTAAGCCGCCCTGGAATGTCGCTCCCGGCATAACAATATGTAAATTCTGACTCATCAACTGGTGTAAGTGGCGAGGTACTGTTTACACTTCTTGAACTTTTATTAAATTATAACCATTTTGAGTTCTATGGCAAGCACTTCCTTCAGGTTAGTGGCACTGCAATGGGCACAAAAATGGCCCCAAACTTTGCGAGCACCTTCATGGCATCATTTGAAGTCATATTCATTAAGGGACACACCTTGAAACACTTCTACAACAGAAGATACTTAGACGATATACATCGTACGTCGTATATATATGATGTATGAAGCCATAGTAGTAGAGGTGGATGAGGAAGAAGTCCGAACGGAATAAACATAGTGTATGAGTCCTGGACTAATACTAAATGAAGCGGAGGACACACTGGTGGCAGAATCAATTCAGGGCCCCATCCTGAATATTTTGAAACCCAGCTGCTTATATACAATCACGCGATTTCGGAATTTTTGTATACGCCAGGAACACACAAGTTTCAGTGGTACAGCGCTTGGTGTGAAACAAGACAATTTGAAGTGACATTCACTAAATTGCGATGCAGGATTCCACCTTTAAACTTTTATTTATACAGACCTGGTTTTGTTCCTTCCCCTCATTGTCACTATTGTACACAAAGAGAAACTACAGAGCACTTTTTCACAAAATTCCGCAGGTATCAAAATTTAAGGAAAACAAATTCTAATACCAAAAATGCCGCAAGTATCAAAATTTAAGGAATAAATTTCTAATACCACATTTCCAAAAACACGGGCTTGAGCTGTCTGTAACGGTACTACTCTCCCTAGGGGCTTCGGAACTAGGGCATTATAACAGGGACATATATGAAGCCATATATAACTATATAAAAGAATCAAACCGGCTACCATGCTAATCTCATAAGTACATACTCATTACTTATTTTCGTCTTTAGTATATTTCCTATATTTTACTGTATTTTATTTATTTTGTATACCACCGCCGCACGATTCATGGCCGATCCCCCAAGGTGGGTTGAGCCATTCCTCTTGGGACCAACACACCAAACAACCAAGCTTATGAGCCAGGCCATGTCTCCCGCATCTAGCGTCACACGAGTCGACAGGATGAAGACCTGCCAGCCCCTTTACCAATCGCCCATCATCGACGCAGTTCCCCACAAGATGCCCTGACCATACATTGACTACCGAATCATCTCCTAGCAGTACACAGCGACCAGCAATATGACAAATGACGGAACCATCAGGTGACCTTGACATCCCCAAGTACACCGGATCAGCGGACGACGGACCCGTACAGGACTGGTTCAGCCTATTCGAGCTCCACGCTGTCGCTGCATCATGGTCAGAACGGGAGATGATCACCAACTTCACTGACTACATTCCCTGTGAGGCTTTAAAGTTTTACTTGACACACATATTCGATAACGGCGAATCGTGGCAAAAGATCAAAGAAGAGATGATCGCCCGTTTTCGCGACTATGATGAAGACTTTCTTATTGCCAACCATCTGGAAACAATTGCACTCGGTCGCCACAGTCATAAGAGCTGCTCACGCATTGGGACACCAAGAATGAATCGGCCTTTGAAACAAGACCAATTAAAGCAAAGGCAGTCAGATCTGTTTGCAGGAAGAGTGTACCCTCCACCGCACCGCGTTTTGCAACTGCTCGATCGAAAACCAACCTTTACGTCATCACATCACCGTATCACTCGCGTTACAGAGCCAACCTGTGCACTGTACTCTCCGTCTCGGGCACTTCAACAACATCGTGCTTTTCCGCTGCTTGGCTATTCAGTTGCTCACAGCGCTCATGTCGCAACTCACATGCTCACTACGGTTGATATAGAGGCGAGGAACTCAGAAGATACTCAGCCAGGCTCTGGCCCTTCTGTGCAGATGCATGTGTCACAACAGCTTAACTCGTTAGTTACACAGAAAGACAAACATTTCTGAGTGAAATATGACGAAACCACGACTGCTGCGGTGTCACCATCCAGTGCACGGACACAGGAGGCTCTGAAGCATCAAATCGCACCCGTTGTCGAGAGCTAGAAGCGTCCATTAGAAAGGGCGTCATAAGAGCCTCCGAAGATCATTCAGTAAATTCTAGCGCACAATCTTCATCACCCGAAATGTCGCATAACAGTTCACATACTACCATCTGCTTACTGGATGCATGCAGTTGCCCAGAAAATCAGAGTCATGGTCAAAGAGTGCTGCCACCTCAGCTCTTTCCGCAGCAACACCATCAATGCCAGCAAACGCAAGCCCTAACACAGTCTCCAAGGGCTACACCAACAAAGATGACGGCGAACGGAAATATTTTAGAACACTCAAGAATTGAAGCAAAGGCATCTACAATAGACTCAAGTGAAGCGTTGACAAATTCAAGGTCTCCCTCGAGAGAAAGAACGCATCAGATTCAAGCCATTTTCCCGAAAATAAACATCACACAAGTTTTCTCCGGCAGAGATCAAGACGGAGTCAGATATCCGAACATCGCCCGAGAACATAACCGAGAATTCGGCGCCTACGACATTTGACCTTCAAATGCTACAAGGACTTCCAACTTTGTTCGTTCCTCGCAGCTGCTCAAGTCGTGTCATGGTCAGTGCAGTTTTTCAAGACGCGATTACCTTCTCCAGAACGCCACAGCCAGTCTCGCCCACCAGAACTCCCCCATTTACCGGACTGCTGCACTGTTTTCTGAAGTTTTGAGAGTTTACGGAACACCACTGGGCCATGAAATAATTGTGCATTTTGACATTTGTGACTTCTCAAACTCTACTTGATTACTTTTTCTTGTTTGTAACTTATGCTTCTTTCGGGGCGAGGGGGGAGAGTGTATGTGCACGTGTACATCTCTCTAAGCTTTTCCTTGCTGAGAGAGAGAGAACTAAGCAGCGCTGTGCGTGTGTTCTTTTCTGTCAGAGTTGTATTGCGAGCTGCCAAAGACAATTCAAGTTGAATGAAAACTAACTTGCCTGGTTCTTAATTAGTCCTTCATCGTGCAAAAAAAAAAAAAACAACCGCGGTCTTTCACTTTCTCCCTGGTACGGTGGGTCAAGCTGTGGGGTAAGTTTAGAAGCTGAGCTTCCCACTGAACTCGAGTTCACTGCTTTATTCTTCGCCACTTTGCAAACTGCTGCCATCGCTCCTAGTTACTGTAAGCAAGCCTGATTAGATTTATCAGAGACTAAAGTGCAAACATTTTTGTGGCGCTTCTAGTACACGGCAGAGATAAAGCATTTAAAAAGATTCGTCACAATCATTGGCTCACACTAGCTTTGATAAAGCAGCGATGACGCTATTAAATTTTTGGTGAAAGAAAACAATTTTCCTTAAGCAGCAAATGCTCGGACTGGTCCATAAAACGATTGCTTTTTCCCATCCATAACAAAGCAAGTACAAAACGCTTTCGTAAATTGTATTGTAGCCCGCTTCGCAATGCTCCAGTACAAGGCGCAAAAGAGTCTCATAGGCAGCCCGCACCACAGAGAACATTCAAGTATAATGGTCGCAGCAGAAATTTAGGAAGGATTTTACTTCATTAAAACATTTTCTGGTAACATTTAAGAACATTCAAGGATAATGGTCGCAGCAGAAATTTAGGAAGGATTTTATTTGATTAAAAGAGTCCCTAGTAACATTCTCATTCCCTCGTAACAATATAATTGAGTTATTACTGTGGTGAAGAAAAACTTCCCCGCCCCGCCGCGGTGGTCTAGTGGCTAAGGTACTCGGCTGCTGACCCGCAGGTCGCGGGTTCAAATCCCGGCTGCAGCGGCTGCGATTCCGATTGAGGCGGAAATGTTGTAGGCCCGTGTGCTCAGATTTGGGCCTCTTAATTGCGCAGTAGCACCGCGCTCGACTTCTGCTAGGCGCGGCACAGAACACCTACCAGTTGGGCGCGGTTCATTCCGTTAATTAAAACGGCCAGCGTCGCTCATGCACTCGTGAAATGCACCACGGATAGCACCACACTCTTGCAGAGAAGCCACAACTACGGAAAAAAAATTTTCAGCCAAGAAATGCACCGCGGATAGCACTAAACTCTTACGAAGAAGCCACAACAACAGGAGAAAACTTTCAGCCAAATTTAGCGGCAGTCTGGCAACAGCCACCTGAAAGTCTGGCAACAGATTTATGCAACGCCATAAGGAACCTTGCCAAATATAAAACCACCTGATGTGCACTCAGTAAATTGTCATTACACTGCTTGAGCGAGGAATCCCGGCAGTGTGTCAGTATGCTTGTTTGGATTGCTTAATTATGTTTGTTCAATAAAAATTTAAAAAGCTCTCCACAATGGTGAGACCTACAGTCTGATAATTGTGTCCGCACATAAAAATAAGCAAACAAATCGATTGCAGCTGGAGTCATGCAGTAAAAATCACCATTACAGGAGACTTAATAGGGTTGAGTAGTCAAACCCACAGGGTTACAGACTGTGAATTAGCTCGACTCGCCAAATGAAGCAGTCCCTACTGATTGTTATGGGGCACTATAGCAGCACTGCATACTAAATACCGGGAAAAACTGAAAAACAGGTAACTTGCATCAACTGGTCTAATGGTACTACAGGTATCGGCATCTGCATAAGGGTATGAACTTCAGTTAGAATTAAGATCCCATATATTGCATATACTTTATATTTTGCCCGAGAATATCACCAATACCGAGAATCAGAGCAGCTTTCGATAAGCAACAACTTAGACTCCAAATTGTGCTCGTGAAATAGGTTGCCCAATAATGAAGCTGCAATACCTTGTCAGCAGCACCCGGTAAAAAGGTTCCAGCAAAGAGTCTTAACCTTGTGCTTTTAATTTCAGTATCCAAGACTTTCGGGTGCCACATGTGAACAGGGGGCCTCCCAACTGCCAAAATCTTTTTTGATTAGCTAGCAATATATTCTCCAAAAGCAGAGGCACACATGTATGCATGAGGTTCTACTGGTACATTTTCCTTGATCGAGGTGTGCCTACATTTGCATACTTGAAACTGTATTCTCTAGAGTAAAATGCACGGATGCTTATGCTTCAAATTCCAGTGCCACATCTTTTCGTTGACCAAAACATGCCTTTACCAACAACTGGCATTTCCCTAATGATTAATTATAACCTACTGGCACATTTACTCGCGTATTCATGCACCGCTATCTTAAAAGTTGTGGTGCACAAACATTCAAAGCTGTGTAAAAAAATGTCATACTATTCAATTCATTTTTCATATAAGTTATAATTGGCAGAGTATTTTTACAAACAAACCTTGTACACTCAAACCTCATTATAACAAACTTGCATCTTACATAAAAATAAGTTCGTTATAGTATTCAAAAATTCACTCTAAAGGTTTATTTTTAACACTATATCTATTGCAACACTATTTTTCGTTTATTTCATTACAACAAATATTTGGTTATATCTGGTTACATTAGAACGATGTTTGAGCATATATTTAAAATGTGAGCTGTCTACAATCAAGCATAATGACTGGAGGAAAAATTAATATCTAGTCTCAGCTGACATATGACGGTATTAACCACAAGAGTGCAGCTTATATACCTCAGAGAAGGAAACATTCACAAAATTTTGTGCACTTTCCACAGAGTCTGACATTCACCGACAAAAAAAGAAAAAGCTTATAGATGCAGTGTGCTACATTTGTGCTTTCAGAAAGAATGCCCGACAATGCGCAATATGCCATACTTCTATTGATAAAAGATGTGGACATTGTTCAGTATCAACTTCGAGAACAATTCTTTGTTACTCTAAAGCTATTTAATATGAATTTCATTCTATGAACTTCAAACAAATGCTTTAAAATTATTAACACTGCCCAAAATCATTAACAACCACCTATTTCTGATCTTTCCGAAAATCCAATGACCTATTAGTGTTTCACAAATATTATTCAGTATTCTCGTACAGATATTAAACAGAAGGGGCACCACAAGTCAAGGGTCAAGAGCCGCCGAGTTTTTCTCATGAGCAACTTGCACAGAGAAGTTTGCTTTTAAAGTTGGCGTTCATATATACATACTCAAGCACTGAATCTCTCGTCTCACTTACGCAACTTGGGGAGTTTGCCATATCAGCAAAAGCACTCTCGAGCTGAGGAGTGGTTGAAGTATTTCCTATATCAACTCTCAGAACTTCAAATCTTGAATAAACTGCTACGAGACGTGCAACCAGCAGCCGTGAAGCTTTCAGCGTAGTCATGGTACTGAAGACTGATGTCTGCCTTGTGCCTATATTGCAAATAATCAAATGGAAAGACTGACCTAATTCTAATTAATAACTGTAAATGGAGATGTCTGCAGCAGAAAAAGTGGATGTGACCCGAATCAGAACACAAGTAGGATGCAAATTTGAACAGAACATTCAGTCTTAAGGCTACGAGGCCCCAATGAGAGCAGCAAGGAGTGGGAGCTTGGGCTAAGGGAAAGAGCAAATAGACCAGGTAGTCCTTATGTGCATGAAAACTGCAGCTATTGTACTAAGTATTTCCATGCAACAGTACAAGTATATGTTGCAATAAAGTGAAATGCCAGTTAGAATTTCCGTAAGACTGCCCTTCATTAGCCTTCAAAAGCTTCCTCCGCATCTCCCTCCTCCCCCTTAACAAAATTTAGGGTAGAATTTTTTCACAATTACCGATAGAGTCCTGTTCCCAACAGTTTTTGGACACAATTTCAGGAGCCCTTCCAAAACTATTTTAGAGTAAGCCCTTTTTAGAATAAGTGATCGGACCTGCCAGTTCCCACAATTCTTTCGGACATTTCATGTAAAGCCTAGTTACACTGGATTTATGCTATAATGTATTTGTCACTGAAATGCATGTTTCAACAATGCTTTACAAAAAAAAATCCCCGTATCTCCACAAAGCGAGTCATGACAAGCGGGCATAGCACTTGGGACCGTTCTTACCATAAATCACCGGCGACGTTGCCCACTCGCGCGTGTGAATGAGCGACCACGCACTAGCTGTGTCCTCGGGGTCTCCGCTGCTTCTCGAACGCTTTAGAAGATCGCAAGCTAGCGCGTTTCTCGCCAACGCGCTAGCTTGCGATCTTCGTCAGCGTCGCCTTTCGTGGGCAAAAGCGCGTTCACGATTGTTTTCAACTACAGCAGGAAGAATGGGCGCTCTGGAACGTGCTTGTTCGTCTTGGCATATAGTGGGTACAGACGCACAACAGACAAGCTCATCAGAATCACAGACACCATTAGCAGGTACCTTGCATTGTTATCAGCATCACTCTTCACCACGAGAACGGACAACACACAATGGACAAGCCGGGACCCTATGATGCTTCAACCTTGACAGGATTGCAATATCTTGGAGCAGAGCTTGCCCCAATTACCATTCGGACTCCAACACATTAAAAGGGACGTTTTAAAACTATCACTAGTTAGATATGGGACTTCGATATTGAGTAGCTACTTGCATTCGCATGTTGAGATGTGCAACGCTCACTTCAGAGAAGATTTTCTCAAAGCTTAGCTGGACAGCAGCCAGACGTAGCTTTGCGAACACGAATAAGTTGCAGTGCACATGGGGAGCAGCCATGTAAAGGCAATATATCGCCATCTTTATTATGAACACTGAAAACTAGCAACAAATGTAGAGGAGAAAGTCCACAAGGCACTATTTCAAAGCAAGTCAACGTTCATCTATAACATCCATGGCATTGCGGGGAGCCCCTAACGCCAATGTAGAAATTACGTTACTCGCGGCACAGTTGCGTTTCACACACCTCGAGCTAGTTATCTGTAAGGCAAAAAAGGCACATGCTTTACGAGAAGCGCAGAAATGGACGAGACACAAGATGAGATGAGACTACACGAGCGCAGCAGTTTTCTCTTTTCCGTCTCATCGGTTCTTGTGCTCCAATCTTTTCCGCAACGAACCAGCACGCCCAACAAAGCATTCTATTATTCTTCACGAAGACCGAAAGCATTGTTTACCTCCCACAAGCCTTCATAAACTGAGCTTTATTCTTGCCTTATTTTTGAGACATAAACATACAAAAAAGTGCTCAAGAAATGTCGAGCAGAAGAAAATCTTACAAAAATCTTTTATTTTGTTCTTGAGCAATAATGACCAAAACCTGCACGCACGTCTGCGGCAAGGCCAGGTCGGGTGAAGCGCAACCATTTTGAACGTATTACTACTTTGCCACGTGCACAGCACCTGGCGAAGGATCGCATGGTGCAAAAAAAAAAAAATAGTTGAGAGACCAGTTTATATCAGTCACCGGCAAGACAGCTTCGTAAGTGACACCGTAGAGAAACCAAGAAGCCAAGATGGCATTTGGCACAGGAAAGCACAAACTTGGCACATTTCTTCTTATATGTGCCCAGAGATCAGACAGCCCCAACCGACCTCACATACGGCACATTTTCGAGCCCGGTGGAGCTCAACACAATGGACTAGTGCTCGCTCTCTTGGAAAAAAAAATCTAAAAACTTTGTACAGAAAGCATGCATGCCCTCATATACAGTCTTCTGTAAATCACGACGAACAAACTAAAGCAAGCATAAAAACAATTGAAAGTAGACTGAAAACAATGTTGAAAAGAAAAAGAAAAAGAAGGCATGACCACGTGCAGTGTTCTTGCTGGAGCTGCAGTACTTTCAAGGAGATGCTGTCTCCACGGGCAGAATCTTCTGTGCTCATCTGAAAGTTTTTTAAAAACTTTCTGTAACACTCGTTCAAACAGCCTTTTTAGTGAACATATAATACACTTGTTTTGACATATGGTTGAATCTTGATATGAATCTCATGGGTCACGAAAAATATTGCTATCAGCCAGAACTGAAAACAAAGCGATCAAGCCAAATTAGTATGTTATTTCTATGCCTCTACGTTGCAAAAGCATATTGCTAAGTTGTTTATTAACGGGGAAGAGGCACTTAGCCATCAGGCATCTTACTATTTAAGCTAGGGTGATGAAAACTTACAAGATGCTGTATTTACATGTGTAGATGTCAAATATGAACTCAGTTTTTTTATACCTCTTACCATTTTGTTTTTAATTAGTCATTAATTGAAAAATATTGTGATCCCCTTTTCAGTTAATTGGCTGGATAGATCTTGATTATTTAAATGTCATTGCATTCTACAATCAGCAAAGAGTGCAAAAAGCAAGTTTCGTGCTCTAGCTTTTCTACAACAAAAGTTTAGAACAAGTTTAGAAAAGTCTACAACAAGGTTTAGAAGTTCATCCTTCCATTATCAAGGAACGATAATTTTTGTATTTCATTTTTTTTTTAATTTATGGTGTCCTATAGTTGCATATGGCCCATTCTTGGACTCACTAAGCATGCAGCTTCTCATCAAGACAAAAATTATCAAATTGCAGTGTACCAAAGCTGAGACGCGCTTGTCAGAAGAATGAAAGGCGGCCAAAAAACAAACTGAGAAAATGGCAAAAAACAAAGCTCTGTATTTTCAATAAATTCTACAGAAACAAAAATGCTTCTCTTTGCATATAAATGCCTCAGAAAGCACCAGGGCAGTAGTCTGTCACACTTTTGTCGTTGCCGCTGCTTTGCTTGTAGCAGGAACCTGGAAGATGCTGAACGGTTTCGCTCGGCACTCATGATCCGACGAGAATCCTTCTCTTCTGCCCGTTGCTCGCTCATGGAGTTTTGCTCTAGCTGAAGTTCTTTGAGGATACCCGTAGAGGCTTCTCTCATTCCTGAATTGAGGTGCATCACGGCCTCAGCAACTGCAGTCTCAACAGCTATGAGTGAAGCATGCTTCTCTCTAGGCATTTGAGACCATATGACAGAATGGAGTGCCTCGTTTGCACTTTGTGTCTTGCCTCTTTGGCAGCGTTTTAGCAGCTTTTTGTCATTATGTCGCTCGTAGAATGGAAGTAGTGCATCATGGACATTTTGTGGAAAGTTGTAGGTGTGCCTTGGCAGCGGTTCTCCCCTTGCAGCAGCAGCATTCTGCTTGCACCATGAGTCACTGCCACTTGGGCACAAGGTGTGGTTGGACCTTTCATCAGTCGATGTCACATGATAATATGTGGCCATGGCTGCCCGGTGCATTGCATTTACGTCACCAACATTGTACTTCAGAGCCCAGCCATAGTATCTCGACAATCTCTCTATGACATCATTTGTCAAGTAGCCTCTTCCACTTGGTGTTTCACCAGAACCTTTATGCTTTTGAAAAAGACTACGTAGTGCAGTACCCATTAGTTTTTGGACATGGTTTATACAGTCCTCTTTTTGAACCTGTCATCATCATCATCATCATCAACCTGACTACGTCCACTGCAGGACAAAGGCCTCTCCCATGTTCCGCCAGTTAACCCCGTCCTGTGCTTGCTGCTGCCAATTTATACCCACAAACATCTTAATCTCATCGGCCCACCTAACCTTCTGTCTCCCCCTAACCCGCTTGCCTTCTCTGGGAATCCAGTCAGTTACCCTTAATGACCAGCGGTTATCCTGTCTACGCGCTACATGCCCGGTATATGTCCATTTCCTCTTCTTGATTTCAACTATGATATCCTTGACATGGTTTATACAGTCCTCTTTTTGAACCTGTCATTATCATCATCATCATCAACCTGACTACGTCCACTGCAGGACAAAGGCCTCTCCCATGTTCCGCCAGTTAACCCCGTCCTGTGCTTGCTGCTGCCAATTTATACCCACAAACATCTTAATCTCATCGGCCCACCTAACCTTCTGTCTCCCCCTAACCCGCTTGCCTTCTCTGGGAATCCAGTCAGTTACCCTTAATGACCAGCAGTTATCCTGTCTACGCGCTACATGCCCGGTATATGTCCATTTCCTCTTCTTGATTTCAACTATGATATCCTTAACCCCTGTTTGTTCCTTAATCCACTCTGCTCTCTTCTTGTCTCTTAAGGTTACACCTACCATTTTTCTTTCCATTGCTCACTGCGTCATCCTCAACTTAAGCTGAACCCTCTTTGTAAGTCACCAGGTTTCTCTCCGTAGCTAAGTACCGGCAAGATACAGCTGTTATATACCTTCCTCTTGAGGGATAGTGGCAATCTACCTGTCATAATTTGAGAGTGGTTGCCAAATTTGCTCCACCCCATTCTTATTCTTTTAGTTACTTCAATCTCGTGGTTTGGCTCCACGGTTATTACCTGCCCTAAGTAGACACTCTTTTACAATTTGAAGTGCACTATTACCTATCTCGAAGCGCTGCTCTTTTACGAGGTTGTTGTACATTACTTTCGTTTTCTGCAGATTAATTTTAAGACCCACCTTTCTGCTCTCCTTGTCTAACTCCGTAATCATGAGTTGCAATTCGTCCCCTGAGTTACTCAGCAATGCAATGTCATCGGCAAAGCGCAGGTTACTGAGGTACTCTCCATTAACTCTTATCCCTAACTGTTCCCATTCTAGGCTTCTGAAAACCTCCTGTAAGCACGCGGTAAATAGCATTGGGGAGATCGTGTCCCCCTGCCTTACACCCTTCTTGATTGGTATTCTGTTGCTTTCTTTATGAAGCACTATGGTAGCAGTTGATCCCCTGTAGATTTCTTCCAGAATGTTTATATATACTTCATCTACGCCCTGATTCCGCAGTGTCTGCATGACGGCTGATATTTCTACTGATCAAATGCCTTCTCGTAATGTATGAAGGCTATGTATAGTGGTAGGTTATATTCTGAGCATTTCTCTATTACCTGATTGATAGTATGAATGTGGTCGATTGTTGAGTAGCCTGTTCGAAATCCTGCTTGTTCCTTTGGTTGATTGAATTCTAATGTTTTCCTTACTCTGTTAGCAATTACCTTCGTAAACAGCTTGTATACTACAGAGAGCAAGCTGATCGGCCTGTAATTCTTCAAGCCCTTGTCGATAGATTTGATTGATTTGTGGGGTTTAACGTCCCAAAACCACCATAAGATTACGAGAGACGCCGTAGTGGAGGGCTCCGGAAATTTTTTAAAACCCTTGTCATCTCCTTTCTTATGTATTAAGATGATGTTAGCGTTCTTCCAAGACTGGTATTCTTCCCGTCTAGAGACATCTCGTAAACAGGGTAGCTAGTTTTTCTAACACAATCTGTCCTCCATCTTTCAGCAGATCTGATGTTACCTGACCCTCACCAGCAGCTTTGCCTCTTTGCATGCTCTCCAAAGCTTTTCTGACTAATTTATCATTACTGATGGGGTGTCATATGGGTTACTGCTAGTTCTTATAGTATTAAAGTCGTGGTTATCCCGGCTACTGTACAGATCTCTGTAAAACTCCTCCGCTATTTCAACTATCCTATCCATATTGGTAGTTATTTTGCCTTCTTTGTTCCTTAGTGCATACATCCAATTTTTGCCTATCCCAAGTTTCCTCTTCACTGCTTTGACAATTCTTCCGTTTTTCAGAGCGTGTTCAATTCTCTCCATGTTATACCTTCTCATCGCATACCTTACACCTATTAATCAACTTTGAAAAATCTGCCAGTTCTATTTTACCTGCTGTACTTGAGACTTTCATGATTTGACGTTTCTTAATGAGATTCTTCATTTCCTGGGAAAGCTTGCCAGTGTCTTGTCTAGCTACCCTGCCTCCAACTTCTACTGCACACTCCATAATGATACTCATCAGATTATCATTCATTGTATCTACGCTATGGTTGGTATCCTCACTAAGAGCATAGTACCTGTTCTGAAGCGAGACTGAATTCCTGTACTTTCCCTCTCAGTGCTAGATCATTGATTGGCTTCTTGCGTATCAGTTTCTGTTGTTCCTTCTTCAAGTCTAGGCGAATTCGAGACTGTACCATTCTATGGTCACTGCATCGTACCTTGCCAACCACTTCCACATCCTGCACGATGCCCAAGTGTGCACTCATTATAAAGTCTATTTCGTTCTTATGCAACTTTTGAACCTGTATGAAACCATAAACTGTGGAGTCTTCAACAGCATGAAATGATCTACTGTCCCCATCACATGCCATCGCTGTGTACCGCAAGCCGTGACGGGAAATTGAGCGCTCAAAGAGAGTGACTGCTGCCTCCACTCCCATGTGGCCCGATCTTCACTGTATTTTTTTGCGCGCTTGCGGCCGGAACAAAAATTTGACAGGACAACACAGTCTAAAATTTAGCCAGAAAACAGCTCTATAACAACACCCACACCAATGTGCGACAGGTGGCCTCTGGTTATTCATGCACCATCATAACAGATTGCCACATTACCTGGGTTGACAAAGCACAGATGTTAGTATGATTTCACTGACATGGCGCAATCAGAGAGGACCTTGTCTGCAGCTCTTGTTGACGCAGGATTCAGTTTATTTTTCAAATGGCTCTTTAGCTTTTGTGGTGAAGTCCCCTGTGAGAAATTCCAATTACAGAGAAGATGTCGTTTAGGGCTGCCTGGCTATTCCCTGTGCTTTGCACGGCACGAGACGCACGGATATTGACTTGAATGCAGCGCATTTAGCATGACTGGGTACCCTCCCAGAGCTCCACTCACTGTCAAGTCCACAATTGCGGCACTCTGAAATCAGCTTCATCACAAGTCCATATTCAAGCTCACCTTTTTCAATAGAAATGGTCCCACTGCATGTCCAGCATTTAGCTGTTTTTTCAAGAAGATTGTTTATCGCGGATAAATCGACGATCCTGCAGGTAGCCGCGGTCCGAGTCCTCGCGCTCTGTCGCGAGCGTTCGCTTGCCGAAGTTGCCGGTAAGGTGCCGATCTTATCAGCACTCACTTTCTGGTGTTGCGCACGATCGGCCCTCGTCAAAAAGGTTGTGTCTTTCCTTATGCGTTGCCTAGCGCCGACATCGTCCGAGGCAGCCGGAGAAACAGGCGGAGATGTCGGTGTTTCATCCAACGGATCGTGTTCCGCCGCCGCGCCGTCCTGTACTAGATGCGCGTCAAATATACCCACACCATCATCTCGTTTTGCCGTAGATTTCTTGCGCTTTGTTCCAAACTTGTGAGCGGTGCGAACTTGCGATACGGCTTCGCATGATAAAAGGTTCAAGCCAAGTTCAAAAGGTGGCCGAGAGCGTAGGCCTGCCTAACGCACTCGCCCGATGGCTGCGGCGCGCTTCGTCAGGCTGGTTCGGCGGAGTGTCTGAATGTGCAGACTTGAGAAACGCTTGCTCCAATTTCTCGCTAGCTCACGCGAGTTCAGGAAGCCGACGAGTACAAAGTGACACAATCCCGAGCTGTCCGGTGCGTGCACTCCGCTGCCACACGCAGCAGATAGCTCAAGAGGCCCGGCGATTTGGAAGGCGCGATTTAGTCACGTGTGCTCACCACACCAATAGGCTCACGTGACGGGGCTTTTTTTTTAGCAGATTCATTTTTCACACGGATTTTTTTACGCGGATACTGAGTGGACAAAACAAGCGTGGAAGGATATAAAGGAAAAAGGGCGGTTTTTTCGAATGCGGCCAAGACAGCTGCTGTAGCAAGCGTAAAACAGCAACACCATGGCGCTAAAAAAGCCCGTTTTTTCACGCGTCCATCGCCAAAAATTCAACTCACTTACGTCGCATAAACTACTCTCATGGCTAAATTACCAGTCTAGGACGCGTGAAAATTGGCGAGATTATGCAGCGATAGTGGAAGAATCCAAATATAGCATTTTCAAAAAAATTTACGGTCTCAGAAACCCGCTTCTCCCCTTAATTGCTTCTTAAGTACTTTGCAGTAGTATTTAACGTCTGCCACCACACTGGAACTTTTATATCATACATGCATGCATCTATTAGACAAAATTTACTGTGTCCGGTTCCCCCTTTATGTCCTGTAAACCCTTTACAATGCAAGTATTCTTTCACAAGAAACCAGTGTCCTGTGGTCAAAACGAACGACTTCTAGAAAGGTTCCACATACGCTAGACCATAGTTTGTTACTGGTTCAGGTCCTGTTAGCTCCAGCATTTACAGTTGTAAATGCATAAAAACAAAGCTTTAAAGAAAAGTTGCCAGTGAACACACAATTTCTTTCCCCAAAAAGTCCGCGACCCATGTGATTCAAAGAGCAGAGGCAATAAGGATGGCCTCGAGTTTATTTGAGCAGCATTCTGCTTTTTGCCGAGCCCGTGGCGTATGCAAGCTGCCTGAGGCTATTAATGTAGCCGATTGGTACAAGCACGTTTGTGGGCACTTGCTCCAAAGTTTCATCACCATTTCCATCCAATTCCTCCAGATCGCTCTTGCAATGCAGTTTATTCAGAATGTCCTCATCCACGCACGGTTTTGCGGTGTCAGCATCAACGGCCATAATGAAATTGTCGAACAGATGTCCCGCCCGCTCTCCCATGTCGAAGTCGACAATGCGCCGCTACAAATCGCCGCCGGACTGGTCCTATTTGAAAGCTTCGGGCTGGCATCGGGCCTGACGTTGACAAAGTCAGCACCGCGAAAACAGTTTCGCACACATGTAGCCACCACTGAC
Organism: Rhipicephalus microplus; assembly: GCF_043290135.1. Taxonomy (NCBI): domain Eukaryota; kingdom Metazoa; phylum Arthropoda; class Arachnida; order Ixodida; family Ixodidae; genus Rhipicephalus; species Rhipicephalus microplus. Next base: position 40,699,163 of record NC_134703.1, read on the forward strand.
GCTCCCAAAGCTTTCACCATCTTCACGGCTGAATACCAGCATGCCCGAAACGGCAAGTTGGCTGCCACATGGTTAACAGCTATGAGCAAGCGCTTCACAACGCGGTACCTAACACACGCATTACGCCCAAGCCAAGCAGTCACACTTTCGACGTTTTGTTGAGCGGTATGAAATAGCGCGGAAGGCCTCCCGTCCGCCATCCTGATCACACACGCACACCAAAAGCGAGTAGGATGCGCACACGCAACACACAAGCCAGAATGCGTGGAACTGCTCTAGTCAAAAAACGAAACTTCTGAATTCGAGCCAGCGTGGTTGACGTCACGGAATGGTGGAGACTGGTGAAGTAGTTGCGATAAGCAGAGAGAAGCAGACCTGAGAGAGAAGGTCGAAGAGTTGCGACAGGGTGGAGAAAGGGGAGAATACGGCGGGAAGGCGACCTTGAAAACCAAAACACGCAGGAAAAAGGCAGGTTGGGTAGCTGCCTCGAAAGGTAGGCGAAATGTCCAACTCACGTGCAGAAAAATTTGGGCGAGTGCAAAAATTTGGGAGAAGTCAAAGAATCTTTTGGTGGTGCCGACGGGCTTGTGCGGCCTTACCGACGCGATTCGTACCGTGTAAAAGCCATTTTTACACTTCCACACGCGTGCAAAGGGCTTGCTGAGCAGAATGCGAAGTGCGAGAACAAGTCCTAAACATGGAATGAACCGAGAATTATCAGAGTAGATGGGGTAGCGTACGCGCTTGCACTGGAACAATACGACGCCAATCCAGACAAGACACAGACGATCGGGTGCAGTCAGTGGCCGACGATGTTGGCAAATGGCCTGGTCACTCCAGGCTAACGACGCCAACGCGAAAACCAGTGATCAAAAACTGAGGGGAGACTAGTTGGCCAACCGGTCTTCGAAAGATTGATAGCAACGTGGAAACACGAGCCTCGTCTGGCGATGTGGGGTGCTCATAGTAGCGGGGCAACTAAGGACTGAGGGGTGCCTAACAAAAAACAGTTCGTGGAGAGAAACAACTAAAGAGGTGCGGAGGCAGGGTCAGCGTTTAACCATAAGAATCTATGAGCACCTCGCCGATGGCTTATCGATGGTCCAAAGTAGTTTCCTGGGAAGTCGCCGGAGTGCAGACTCCGTCGCTGTAACCCATCGGGGACGCTCAAAGACGTTCGTTGTGTAAGCGCGATTTTGTGCCATTGAAATATTGTATATTTCCACGTCAAGTGGGTATGGTTGAATTTGAGCGAAGGTTCATTTTAGGTGAGGCAGTTATATGTGGCCTCACCTGTATATTATCCCGCATGTAATTCCCCGTAAATGTTGTTTCACTGCAGTGATGGGGTGCAAAGCCATGAAAGCATCTATCCAAGTGTACACACTTAAACCTCTTTATAACAGAATCGTATACTACACGAAAATAAGTTCGTTATATCCGAATATTCGTTATAAAGATATGTACTAACACTATTGCAAAAGTGTTCTTTTACTTCGTTACAACTAATATTTTGTTACTTCCGGATTCGTTATACAGTCGAGCCCGACTATATCGAACCCGTTTATATCAAATTATGCCGTATATCGAACAATTCCTAAACACGGTAAGTTTACATTGAGAATATATAGCAAAAGTTACTGTTTTATCGAACGAAAATAGCAACGACAACTGATATATCAAACTCCATGTGCCTCAAAAATGTCCTCGCAAGTTGGCTTTCCCTCGCAGTGGCGGAGAAAACTGCCGGCGCGACCCTAGAAAAAGTTGGTTAGACCCGGTTGTACGCGGGCGAACACCCCCCTCCAAAAAATGATCCTGGCCTACTCGCAGCCAATAAGAGGCCGTCGTGCTTTCTCACAGGGGCGGAGGCGGTAGAAGTGAGCGCCATTTTTTCTTTCTTTATGCTTGTGTGCCTGCTGCTGCCGATTCAGCGTGGTTTGTGGTGTTGCCTGTTGGTGCTCTATGAACTGTATTGGCGTGCAGTCATCGTGGCTTGCGCAAAGAGGCGAAATTTGCCGTTCGCCGTGAGACTCGAAATCATCAATCGGGTTGAGCGCAGTGAAAAGAAGTCCGACGTTGCCGCCGCGTACAAAATTCCAAGGAGCACCTCGAGTACTATCCTGAAGAACAAGGCAGACATCAGGGCCAAGTCGGACAAAAAGCCAGGTGCCCGTGGCGCCCGCGACGTGTGCGCGCTGCTGTGTACGAAGATGTTGAAGCGGCCGTTTACAAGTGGTTTGTGGACGTTCGGTCGCAAAACATCCCGGTGTACGGCCCTAAGATCGAGCAGAAAGCCAAGGACCTTGCTTTTCTGCTTGGCAGGAATGATTTCCAAGGCAGTTCAGGCTGGCTTCAGCGCTTCAAAGAACGGCACGACATCGTTGGCAAAGCTGTTACCGGTGAAAGCAGAGCGGCGGACCTGGACAGCGTAGAAAAATGGCTTGAGGAAAACTGGCGAGATATCGCAGCAAGATATAGAGCCCAAGATAGCTTCAATGCAGATGAAACCACTCTATTTTGGCAAAAATTGCCAAACAAGACACTTGCGTCTCGTGGCGACAAGACAAGCGGCGGCAAGGCAAAGAAAGCTTGTGTGTCCGTGCTGTTGGCAGCTAATTTAGACGGATCGAAAAAGCTTCGTCCTCTGGTTATCGGGAAAAGCACGCCACCGCGGTGTTTTCGAAATGCGCTGTCGCTTCCAGTTACCTACCGAGCAAACTCAAAAGCGTGGATGACCGGGGAGCTTTTCAGCAGATGGCTATCGTCGTGGAATGATGATTTGGTAGGGAAAAATCCCAAGGTGTGCCTGCTCGTGGACAATTGTTCATCGCACCACTGCTGTACGACTTTCAGAAACATCGAGCTGCGTTTTTTGCCCCCGAACACTACGTCTGTACAGCAACCACTGAATCAAGGCGTTACACGTGCAATGAAAGCCGGCTATCGGAAGAGCCTGGTGGAGAGGCTGCTGCAGAACCTTCTTGTCGGCAGGGAGCTTAAGATCGACTTGCTCAGAGCTATTTCTATGTTGAGTAGATCGTGGGCAGATGTCAAGAAGGAGACGATCCAGAACTGCTTTAGGCATGCTGGCTTCCGCATGCCTGGTGATGACACCCCAAATTCTGACAGCACTGAAGACACCGCAGGTGTTTCCGCCGAAGTTTCGAACGAGCTGGCAGAGTTTCCGGGTGCTATCGACGGATCGACATTCGACGAGTTCGTCAGTGCGGACAATGATGTCCCCATCATGGGCCAATTACAGGATGAGGATTACATTGCAGACATCGTGCCGAGCACGAGCCAAAGCGAGAGTAATATAGAAATCGACGACGGCACATTGCCTACATCCTCCGAAGTGATTAGTGCACTTGAGTTGGTCCGGCACTATTGCTTGAATGTGGAAGGTTGCGGCCTCAGCTGCTCCGACTCGGACAACGTGGAGGCGTGCGTGCTGTCGCAGGCAGCGGAGTTGTTGACACAGAAAAAAATCCGGGACTATTTTGTTCCACAGTAGAGCACGCAAGTAAGCCACCATATTAATAAAGTACATTTCTTCTAGTTTGTTATGTGCCTTTGTGTCAGAACCTATACCGGGCCTATATCGAATTATGCCATATATCAAACTAATAATATTTTTGGTGAGTTCGATATACCCGGGTTCAACTGTATGTGGATTTGAATATTCGTTTGCATGTAACCCCCTGTAAAGATGAAGGAAAGAAGTGGAAATTTAAGGGCTCATTTTCCTCGTTAGACAATTATTAGATTTTTTTTCATATGAATATGTGTCTTTGTTCTCATTATTATTGCCCCCATAAAGGTGGTTTTGCCGCAACAAAGAAGCGTAACGAAGAAGCCAAGAGAACACTTATCCATCGGAAATCCACCCTGCAGTGAAGCCCCACTTCAACATTAAGTGAAGATATTGCTCTTACATCAATTCACTTCCACTGAAGCCAAAAAAAAAGGCATGTGCACAGGCCTTCTTTTAATTTTTCTTTAAACATTATGCAGATTAGTTACAAATACGCCCATTTATAGTATGCAATATATATTTGAATTTGATTCAAAGTGATTAGACTTTTTTAAAAACACTAGTATTTGCTTTGAATTCACTTCAAAACTTCATGAAATAAGGCTCAATTCTCACAGCACTACAAAAGGAAGCACATGGGACGAAGCGCCTTTTGTTGTCCCATTCAGGTGCATCATTTCATCAAGGAGGCATCACAAACTGGCCCAAACCTCTCTTCTAAAGCCGACTATTCTCACAAGGCTAGTGACAACACATTTTGATGTCGTATATTGGGTTCTTTATAGTTTCTAATCAGTAAAAATAAATATATCGTTCCTTTAGGGGGCCAAAGAATTAATTTACAATGTTTTGGGAATTTCTTTGAGCCAATGTAGCCCAAGTACAATAAAACTTGGGAATGTGTGACATCGTGCACAAAATTTGAAAGCGAGATTCAGACCTAGATTTTCTCCTGCATTGACCAAGCTAGGGTGGCAAAATAACTACATTAGAGTGGTAAATGGTACTCTGAGAACGCTCAACAGATTCCCTATTTCACTTATGTCCCCTAAAGGAACACTGAAATAATGTACACTTCGGAGTGAAAGATCAACGTTTGACCACTAAAATGTTATTATTGTCAACAACAGTGCTCTGCGTATCGAAAAACTAAGGTAAATGCTCAACACTATCCACGCCACGAATGGGACATTTTGAAATTATCTCGATGACATCAAAGCGTCCGACTACAATTAACTACTAGTAATCAAACTGGTCGCATTAAAAAAAAGGAACCTACATTATAACACGTCTGCTTCTCCATTAGAACCGCTTGGGGTTACGGCGGGGGAACAGGGAAAAGCTGCTCCTGCTTACATATGGGCGTGCAGCATTTGCACTACCTCCATCCTCTCAGCTGTGAACTTCCAGTGGTACTACATGCATCCTGCCGGCACCCTTACTACACAACACTACGTGATGAAATGAGGGGTTGCGCACCATCAAGCCCCCCCTGGCAATACCAAGCATGCTGCAATGCTTTTTTGTCAGTACTTACTGCACGTTGTTTTGCATGTGGCCGAGCACAAGTGCCACGATGTGGTTGAAGGTCATTCGTGAGAATCCGCCCTGGGACTGGCGCACGCAGTCCACGTGCCTGCGTAGCTCTTGCCTGCACCCACAGGTCAGAATTAGTCTCGGTACCCTTATTTCACCGACTAGGCGTGCACAGACAACTCTCGACAAAATAAACAGGACACCTCCCACCAAGCCCGCAAAAAACCTGGGACATTTAGGTTTCCGATCCATGCCACTTCCACAGAGTAGACATAGCATGAAGCAACGTAGGGCTGGCTAATTTTAAGGAAAACTAATTTTTCGAAGCAGAGCTATACCCAGACATGAAGCATTAGCTTTGGATTCAGATCCAAGTATGTGTTTAGTATACAAAAACCAACTGATACAACAGCGGAGTTGGTATTTCCTCCCCAGGGCTAGGAATGTACTTTGCTTGGAAAATTGGAGTAATTTTTATCTACACTTACACACAGCTGACTCTGATCATAAGGAAGTCACCTAGCCCTAATAGCTTCGTTCTTAGAAAAAGGATGCCACAACCACAGAATCGCTATGTGACCGGTGGTGCTATGGAGGACTCTAGATTTGGAGCAATTTCTGTAGCAGCAAAATTTTTCTTCAGGAGAACTTTAAAGCAGCCAAAAGTTCCATCTTGAAGTACTTTAGAGCAGGTAATTTCACATCCTGTAGCACATTGGAGAAGCAAGTTCATTTGCATTCAAGCATTAAAACGATTATAGGGCTCTTACGAAAAACTAAAAGCCAGTCAGATTCGGTCACGCGCTGTCTAGTCGGAATCACTGATCGAGAGGTCCGATTGAGAATCATCGTCGCGGCCGCTGTCACTGCCATCCCAAAGCGCGTTAGCCTCCGTTTTGGCCAGCGCGTTCGAATTTCCCATTTTATGGAAGCTTTTTCTCAACAAAGCTGGGAGAAACTAGGTCCCACGACACGGGGATACCGATGAACCTGAGCATTCACACATAATTGAGAAGGCCTTCAGCACCAGGAAACCTGCATTAGCAAGTGCGCACTCTTTCGCTTTCTCCCATACCGATCGCGCCGGTCGAGACACGTCGAAGAACTTCATCCTGGAGTGCTTGGCGGTGGCACGATTGCGGTTTTCTTCGGCCAACTTCACAACAGCGAGCTTGAATTTTGCTGTATACATAATTACTGTAGCCCATCGCAAGAGAACCGTAAAAATGCGAAAAATGGATGGCGAAACCTAAACTTCCAAAATCAACCAAGCACGTGTTGCAGAGTGGACACAGAGAGCCAGGGGAACAGTTGGCACAGCAGGCCGAACTGGCGCTCGCACGCCTCCGGTGCCATAGTTGCCCGTGTCGTGATGCAAGCGTGCATTATCACGGTGGTAGAGGTGGAGAGAAAGGGGGCAAACGCTCAAGCAGTTCTGGCTACCCGTCAACAAGTTTGAGAGTTCGTGCACGGTATTCTAGGAACCCTAGTTCGGGGGAACGCCTCGGAACGAAGGACTTTGCACTCGCAGCCCATTTCGCTGCGCTCGCCTCAACGGGCATGCCCACCTAAAAAATCCAAAGATCCAAGGCCCTTTCGTGCACGTGCCGGCGAGCTGACTTGGGCGGGTTGGGGAGCGCAAAATGTGCGAGTAACTATTTTTTTTCCCCGTAAACATGACAAAATATTAGGGGTGCACAAATCATGCGAGTAAATACGGTACATCTGCGTAGTTATCAGCAGAAGTGGTAGACAAATGTCGCGACACACAACAGTGTCAACGATACAGATTACACTGTCGCCAATGCTTCCCCCCCAAGAGTACACAAAAGTGAAAGCCAAGTAGTTTTTCTCCTCTATTAATTGTGTTGCTGAGAACTTCACGACATAACTTAGCGGGGCTTGGACAGCCAACTTTTTCAGACACTCCTTTCTCTCTCACCGAATACTCTTTGTACTGTTGCAAGAGCGTTTTCGCAGCACTTGCACAGTATCACTGACGCATCCACTAGGCTGACAAAGGTCGAGATTTGCTTTCAACCCGGCATCAGCAATGTGTCCGAAAATGCTTTCAACATGAAGTCTACATAATATAACAAACTTGGTTTTCCTTTTACAATGAAGTTGTATACTACTATAACACAGTTTCTGGAAGCGGTTTCCTAGGGGTTTAACAAGTCCCTCTTCAGAGTTTTGCGAGCCACTGATAAATTCCCTGGCTACGTGGTCATCAAGTAAATTGGATGGCAAACCGAGGTGTGATAGATGATCTAAAAAACTGCTATTACTCACACTCACATGTGAATGAGCACGTCTCAAAGTACAAAATGAACGCGCGAGCTACGCAATAATGCTCACTAGCAGCTTGTAGTGAGCCAGACTCCAAAAACGAGCTAAGTGGTCAGGTTATTGCACAAGAATATCCGAGGTTTTGTATAAACCCAATGCGCACTTCTACTGTTTGAAGATGGGTGCCAAAGATAGGGCAGTAGACATGCAGCAGTCATTTGCAATAACATATGCTCGTCATACTAGAACATTATAAACTCAGCAGTGATCCAGTCAGTTTATAATTTGGAGCAATTTTTGGACCAAAAAAAAAGTGTTTCGGAGCAGATTTGGAGCAGGAGGAACTGTGTTTAGGAGCAAATCTGGAGCAGACAAAACAAAATTTAGGATCATTTGATGCAAAACATTCATAAATATTCGGAGAATGTTCTTATTAGTGCGCTGAAATTTAGACAAGGCCGACAAATGCTGCTGTAATTTGGACGGGTCAACAAATGATGCTGAAGTTTAGACAAGGCAGACATCCAGAGAGCAGTCATTAATTAGGTTTTTAGCACCCAAGTCAAAGAATGAAGGCAAAGAAAACTATCATTGCAAGTGAGAACATACCCTGACCATGTCTGCAGCCGTCAACGCGAAAATAATGTCAAAGAGTGTTCCTGGAGCGGCCATACTCTTAAACCAGAGTTTTGCAAGTACAGTTGCGTAATATCGGTTCCTAAAGAGTGAGATGCCAACCTCATTTCCATAACAGTGCAATTTGTTGCTATCACATTCACTGCTTCACGCTTGTGGTGAACAGACTTTTTTTTTTTGTCATAAGCCGACAACACGGATTGTTCTAACGTCGTTGCAGATGTGTCAAAGCACTTCTTTATTAGTGACTGATCTCACCACTCAATTTATATTTGCACTGGCTAGGCATCCTGTTCAGTTGATTTCTTTATAGAGACGTGCGACGAGCGCTCGCACATGTGCGATAAACACGTAGTAGCACCACATTGCGCTAGATGCGTTCTACGTAGATATTTAGGCTTAACTTTACGATAGGCATACCAAAGAACGTTGAGCAGCGCAATTAGGAGGCATCAACTTCTTTGCGAAATATCGAACAAAATATTTTACGGCCAATTTGCTTGAATAGGCCGTCCATAGTGCGCAGTGCCGATACCTGCAGCCAATTGGCCACGGTGGCTACGTTAAAGTATGCGAAGTTAACTCGTGAACGAGGGGGAAAAATAATAGAAAGACGTTACGCGATATCGCGGGTTCCGTAACAAACAGGAAGGGCTACGAATGGCACGATAAACTTTCACCAACAGAAAGACACGGCGGCACCGATACTTCAGTTACGCTGAATATAATGACAAAAAGCACATTGCTGGAATGGAGCAAGTAGAAGGCATTGGCGGCATTATGGAAAGGCACTAGTTGCGTTTGTTATGACCAATATTTTTAGGCCAGAAACGGTCCAATGTAAACAGGTAAACCAGTAAACTCAGGCGCAGTAGGCGCAAGCTGTACTTCAATGTGCGCAGCAAGGTGCAGGGATAGGGAATTGTAGCAAAATGGCACAATGGAAACTGTTGGATCACCCCTGTGAATTGTGCACATTGCAATAGGATCTTTGAATAAATATATTAAACATTCCCTTTATTTTGCCTATCTCGTTCACCTATGAATTTAAATTGTTCATTAGTACCTCTGAAAGCTGTGCAGTTTTCGTGCATTTTCCACACGGGAGCACACTGACAGGCATTCTCTACATTAGCCTACATGACAAATGAGCACAGGAATCTGCTGAATCTAGCAGTTGACATGTGACTGGGCCTGACCGTTACTGAGCATCACATTGATTTGTTGGTTCAAGGCAAGAGACTTCAATTGCAAGACAGAGAACAAATTTTTCATATACCATTGATTTTGAATTTTTTGCATGTGAAGGTAGCGTTAGCCAAATGAAAAATGCATGAAAGCTGTGGGTGCGAGAGGGGGGATCTTTGGGATTAACATGCTCGAGAACCCCTCGGCTAGAAGAAAAAGCCCCTGAATGAAAACATCTATTGTAAATTGCTCCTATCCTCTCCTGCGCTTTCCTTTGACACCCGGTGCTGCGATTGGCCAAATTCCATCACATGCCCATTGCATGCGTTTTCTTTTATTTGTCTTTCTTCTCCTAGGGCTCGACCTCCAAAGTGGTGTCCAACATTATGAGCAATACGATTAGCATAGAAAAATAGCAAAATGAAAATAAAACTCACTCTGAATAGTCCGGCTTCTTCTTCTTTAACATCAGTACTATTTTTGCAATCTGCAGTTCCGTCTGAAGCAAAAAAAATTACATTGCATTAATGGCATTCTTGAATTTCATACACAAGAGAACAGCTTCAGTTTGGTAGGCATTAAAATTTAGAGGCAAAAAAAAACTTGAACTAATATAGCGGGCAACTGCAGTGTTAGTCCCAGTAAGACATTTAGGATTGAAAGAGCACTGCAAGCCTGAACAGAAAAAGAGAAGGGTCCCTACAGAAAAATATTCTGCAAGTGCCAAACTTTGTGCTGAAGCTACCATGCGTAATACACAGAACATGTCATAGGCATTTTGGTGATGATGCTGCTATAAGCAAAAAGGATGAGATTCTCCCGGCTTCTTTCCATCAAGACAAACAATTGTGGTGAATGACACTTCCCTCAAAACACCAGTGTATAAACATGCAGGGCCATGCTTTGCCCTGCGGTGAGATTTGGGAAGCCAGCAGAAACCCAGACAGCAAATTTTCACACGAATGTGAAGGCATGCAGATTTTTCGATTTCACAAAACTTTTTGCTTTATCTTTTGTGGCGGTCAATAGAGGCATTAGTGCATGTGCCTTCTGCACTTCTTGAACCATTCTACATAAACAGACGACAACCGTTCGTGGGACCCCTCAGAAAAGTCAACTTCACGATTCTGCATTCAGGTCACCTCCGATTATAGGTACACTCCCGAACTTTGGAAGGCCATTTTATGAAAAAAAATGACTTATAATCTTCAACATATGGTAGTAGTTGCTAATAATGTAGATAGCATAAATTACATTTCTTGGCCTATTAGTAACGTAGCATATGTTTAAGGGGGGACGCGGCACTTCGGGACCGAAAATCAGCCAAAAAATCGAGTTTTCGCGGACCTTCTTTTCGCGTTCCCGACATCATTGCGCACCTATTTACAAAATTTCATAGCCGAATACCATCAACTTTTATCGTTATTCAACTTTAAAAAACCGAAAACGGGCGTCCTGCCCTTTAAATTGAGGGCGAATAGCGCAGGTTTCGGCTCTACGATACGCGGGAACTACGCGCTCGATCGGCGCCATTTTGGTCTTGTTTGAAAGAACGCGTTTTCAGCTGTTTTTTTTATTCAGTAAGCAACATTGAGAGTTTCCCCGGCTCGAAAAACGGGGCCTCAAAGACGAAGAGCCGCGCTCACTGCCATTGGCTAAACGGCGCACGTGACTGAAATGGCGCTTTCCGGTTGGCTGGAAGCTCGCGGCTTGCGCCTGCATACGCGACCCGACGCCATTTTGAAAGGGTTACCGCTGTGACGCCTGAAATCGGCAGAGCACTCTGAAGCTTCTGATCGTATCGCCATGCCTGGAAACGCAAAAAAGTATCGGACCGTGCACGCATTTGGTCGCAGGAAACGCAAAGGTCGTGGGAGAAAGTCTACGAAGTCATCGGAGCCCTTGGTTGACTCCGACGAACGATGTGTCGACGCTCCGCGGCCGTTCAGCGATGGTGCGACCGAGCGCGTTGCCTCCGACGACGATGACGGTGAAGCGAACTCCGGACGACTACGAATCGACGCCAAGGTGGTGACAAACGCCGAAGTTGAAGAAAATCATGCCCGGGAGAAAGCGACGCTCGACCGGCTTTCATCGGCGCCAGCAACTGCACGGAAAATTGACTTTTTCACCGCGAGTTGTAGCGAGGCAACCGCACAGGACTCGGACCACGCTGCTCCTTATCTGCTTATGCATCTAGATATCCTAAACGCGATAATGGGTGCCTTGTGTTGCAAAGCCTGCCACGGACCGGCTACGATCGTCAGAGGGGATCGGGACTACGGACTTGCCGTGAAAGTGCTAGTGCAGTGTGAAAGGTGCGGCGAGATCGCGAATGAATGGACTTCGCCCCGCGCGAACGGCACGAAAACGTGCAATCCGTTTGAAGTAAATCTTCTCGCTTCGAGGGCGATGGTGGCTACCGGCAACGGCCAAACGAACATGAACGATATTTTCGCAACAATGGGCATCTCACACCGCGATATGCACCACAAGACGTTTCAGCGGCATTTGAAGAACACGCTGGCACCCGCTGCAACGCGAGCGGCTGAGTCCGCTATGAGCGAATGTGCGGAAAAGGTTAGAACAATTTATGATGACTTGTGCTTCGGCCACCGGGGCAATATTGCCGTTAGCTACGACGGCACGTGGAAGACGCGAGGCCATTCTTCCCACATCGGCGTGGGCACAGTTATCGAATTATTTAGTGGCTACGTGTTGGACTACGTCGTTCTTTCCAACTTTTGCCTAGGCTGCGAGGTGGGCCCAAAGCCTAGTAGTGAGGGCTATCAAGAATGGAAGGCTAACCACAAATGCCAAAAAAATACGAACAGCAAAGCGGGGTAAATGGAAGTGGAGGCGGCTCTAATTCTATTTCAGAGGTCGCTTGAACGCCATGGCCTGCGCTACACAACTATGCTGTCTGATGGAGACTCTAGGACATTTTGCGCCATACAAGACGCCAAGGTGTATGGTTACATTGACGTGCAGAAGGAAGACTGTATTAATCATGTACAGAAACGGATGGGCACCGCATTGAGAAACCTGGTGCAGAAACAAAAGTGCGATGGGAAAAGAGGCCTTGGTGGGAAAGGCAGGCTCACAGGTGAGCTGATCACCAGGCTGAGCACATATTATGGCCGGGCTCTGAAATCGCATGAAGGTGACGTGGGCGAGATGCAAAAGGCTGTGATGGCCACATACCGCCACGTCACCTCCACTGATGAATGCTCGGACCACAGTCTGTGCCCAGCTGGTGAAACTTCATGGTGTCGGCACAATGCCGCAAAAGCAAAGGGTGAGCCCGACCCCAGGCATGCCTACAATCTACCGAAAGACGTGGCAGAGGCATTACTACCGGTTTATACCCGGCTTTCGGAAAGAGCCCTGCTTCAGAGGTGCGAACGCGGCAAAACGCAGAACTCCAACGAGAGCTTACATTCGGTAATCTGGAGTTTGGCCCCCAAGGAGCACCATGCGTCCCTGTTCGCTGTTGAAGCAGCTGTTGCAGAAGCAGTGCTGCACTTCAACACGGGCAATTTGAATTCTGCACGGCAATCTTAGGTGAAATGGACATGAATGCGACAAGTACTGGTGCCAGGAGAGCGAGAGAAAAAGACCACCGTCGCAGCATTGTCTCCAACAAGAAAAGAACAGCCTCATTGGAACTCCGGAAGCTAGTGAAGAGGAGGCATGAGCACAGAATGCATTCAGACTATTCTTCTGGTGCGTTTTGAGGTTGTCTTGTTGCATCTTCTGCAATAAAAATGTGTGCCCACGTTTTTTCTCGATTTCTCAAAACGACAATTTTCATGTGCTTCCCATTATGCCGGAGCAATATCTCTTGTTCTATCTGGGTTATCATTACGATTTCTTTTTTGTTTCGAAGATAAATGCAGGGGATGTGTCGTAAAATAAGTTTTATTGTAATAATTTTTGGAGAAAATTCTCTAAATGGATCTTTTGTTTCAAGTGTAGATGGGGAAATTTTTCATGTCATATTCAACATCCCACAACTTTGCTTCGAAATAGCCCAGAACAATGATTTATACTTTATTGCACACTGTGAACATACCGAATTGGTTCTATAGGTTGCACATCAATATCCAAGTTACAGTTAATTAGCTAATTAGGCCTTAATTGAAAAAGTCGCAGTTCATTATATCTTTAAAACTAATTGTCACAGCAAAAAAAGAATTAGATTTTTGAAATCAGCAGTAAAATCTACATAGGCTCTCCAAATTTGACTGAGGTACTCGCAAAAATAAAAGAGTTTTTGGAAGGTGTAGCATCCCCCCTTAACACAAAGTAATGGTGCCATAATGGATCAATTTTAGACAAGGACTTTGAGAGGGCCAAGTAAGTAAAGAGAGGGCCAAGTAAGTTTCCATGCCTTGTTTAGCGGAGTTGTAGACAGTTTACCTGTGCAGAGTTGCAATGATAACTCCGCACAGCTCAAAGTAAGCTCGTCGAGAGAAAAAAAGTGCCTATAGCTTGGCATGAGCCAAAGTGAAAAATGAACAAGTTTTCAGATTTCCCTCAGATGTGAAACAGCACGAAGGTAGGCCGCCCTCTCGCTAGCCCATCAAAAGCATGGCAGATGACCTTGCTCTTGGTCGGGGATCCTCCACGGCTGGACCACATGGACTCGACATCCGAGGAAGCGGCAGCCTGCTCCATGCGCCAGTAGAGGTCGTAGAACTCCGGCACCTGAGGCCGCTCTGCTGAAAGAAATTTTAGAGAACGGCTACAAGATCAAATTTTCCAGCGTTCATTTTGCCTTGTGTGTCAAGGTGTACATGTTTGACAGCAACTATTCAGGCACATTTGGAGAGTTTGTGCTTAGTCATCACAACCACATTAGTCCAGTCTACTAAACTAGATGCCCATGAACATGTATGTATGGAGCGTTTTACAAAGCAAATATTAATCGCTGGTTCGTGCAGCTTTTGTCGCGCAAATGAGTGGAATTCTCGGCACAAATTGAACGCCATTCTTGTTATGCCTGCAGATCTTTTCACAGGAGACGAAAAAAAAAAATTGCTATGTTGGGCAAAGCCAGACAACGCTGCCTCGGCAGTGTGAGTTTTGTGGAGTCGCGCCTACTAAGCGCAGCCTAGAGAGGACTATAGTGGCGCCCCAAGGGCAGCTTGTGAAAAAGGTTTATACAAAAGCAAAATCTGACAGAAGCAACGCTCAATGAAGAAGTCCAGCTCATATTCCTATACGTGCAACAGGAAGCTTTGAAGAGCATTAGGCCTAACGAGTTGCTACAACTGCACACCAAAGTATGCCTGAAAAGCAGCCACGAGGACACAGTTCTTTGAAGTTGCCCTACCCCGCTCACTGCACGAAGTAGCTCAGCGCAAAGTCCCATCCGTATGTTGAGCCACAACACGAGAAAGCCTGGAACCCCCTCTTGTAGAGCCTAAGGGACAGACCCTATTTACAGCAGTTGAGCGAATAGCAAAAATGTCGGCGCAAGGCAAATTGAAATATTAAATTTGAGTGCAAATCAACATATTTTATGAATAGCTGTCGAATATTTTTCAAATGCTTCTAGGTTAACAAAGCGCTGGCGGGGTGGTGTTTCGTAGTTGTGTTATCAAGAATAAGGCAATGCAGAGGCCGAATTGTACTTCTGTACCCAATTTTGTGCAACCAAAGTGTTTCCAACAACATTTTACAAGTGAAAGGCAACGATGTTATTTTCTCAGCCTATCCTCTTCTTGGAACTTTCGTGGAAGCCCAAATTATTTGGCGAACAAGGGCATGCTCCCTTCAAGATCAGACTTTCTTATGCCTTATAGACGTTAATGTATAAAAACATAAGTTTGGATCCCGAAAGTCATCGTCCGACTTTTTTCAGATTTTCCACACAAGAACCTTCTGGCCATGGATTCTGCGACGTTACACCAACAACATCCACAGATTGCATGCATACCACCCCACAGCATACAGAGACATGCCCGTGGTATGGAAGCACACCGGTGCTCTACCGCATCACATGGGAATGTACGGCACACACCGAAGAAGAGGAAGGGGACAACAGCAGAGGGATGTGGGAGACAATGCTGTCCAGCCCGGCCCTTGAGAACCAGCGGAAGCTGGTCAGGAGGGCTGAAAGGACAGCGAGAGCCAACGGTGTTTTGGAATAGAGGCCCGACCACGCGGCGTTGCCCCATTTTAGTGGCAACGAAGTCTTTTTCGCAAATAAAGTTTTGTTATTCTGGCCCAAAACTACATTAATCAAAGCAAGCCCACACTTCGAACACACAGATTTAATCCAGCGCTTTTGTGAAATGATCCGCTTACAGTCATAATTGAGCCCTGAAAATTGCTTTGCCACAATATCAAAGTGTAATGCGGTGAAATATATAAAAATATTAAGAGGCCATTGTAATGGCACAGCGCATCTCAAATGTCGGAACCAGCATTTTTTTTAAGTTAATACATTTGCAATTAAAGCAGAATCTAAAAGGCAGCTTTGCCACCGTGCGAAAGTGCGATGGGCTTAAGCATATAAATTAATCTGAAAGGGCCACTGCCAATCTGACACTGATTGTATTTGTCTGAGAAGTTCGAGTAATTACAGTGCAAATTGAATCAAATACCAAACCCTATTAGAAAAATATTCGAAAGTTTGCATATTCGCGCACCCCTACTATCTACATAAAAACTGGCCACCCACAAAGATATCCGACACCCTCAATTCAAGCTTGCCTATGCACTATGGGCTATGTACCTTGATCTCTAAGACTACAATTATGCAACTCGCCATAGAGATGTGCAACTCAAAAACAAAGGGCTCAACCTGCTAACAAGTATAGAAACCATTGCCTAGCTGTAGTGGTGTAGCCATTACTTTTCCCTTTTTTTGTGGTGTGTGTGTGTGTGCACGTGCACATTTGCATATGTTCTCAGGAGGACTTTTGGCCCCTGAAATGAGACGCACCTGGCCTCTTGACCTTGTGGTCAACTGAGGGTGCCTCCTTGGTCCTCGGCTCAATGGAAAGTGCGTGTAGCTCCTCTTCGAGCTCTATGCAAGCGGGTGGAGATCTCCGAGGGAGCATAGGGGCTGGCTGTTGCTGTGGCCGGTCTTGCTCTCTTTCGTCTTCGGCCTGACCAATCTCGGGGGCTGCTTCCTCGGGCTCCTCATTTTCCTTTTCTTCTTCCTCCTCTTCGCCCACCTGCACCTTTTCCTCAGAGTTGCTGCTGCTCCTTGACTTCTGGTTCACCTGCGCAAGAGCACAACTCATCAATGAGTGGTGTGCTGCATTCGACGACGTGGTAGGATATACAACATATCAAAACACTCGAGAGGTTCCAAATGCGACAACAAAAGACTAGGTACAATGAGGCTATAGCGAGCAGGCAGTAAGAAAAATGCAAACACAGCACTGACAACTTGAACACTCTTAACCTTAAGGGGACCTGCAACAGTTTTCCAAGTAGCCATAGAATGGATTCACTAGAAGAGCTTATAGCCTCACGAATTCACCGCCAAAAATATTTTAGGATGCGTCCAGTATAAGCGGAGTTACAAGGATTCTCTCTTCTGTCGTCCCAACGAAGTGTAGGAAGCTAAGCAGGGAGGGATGGCACGGGGGAAGAAAACACTTCAAGCAAGCCTCGCGACCTTGAGCACCTTATTGTTCCTCAAATGCACGACCTTCCAGTGTGATCGTACACACACAGGTAAACAAGTCGCAGCCTCCTGTAGCTGTCCCAGTAACAACCAAGCTGCCATGCTCAAGTCAGCCAATGTCAGACAATTGACCTGCGAATAATTTTTGAGCCTGTAGCATCGTCTGTCGAGAGAAAAAGCGATTTCTCGCTGACTGAGAACAAATGGTCAGTTCCAGGCCACGTGCTGCACTATAGTATTTGGCTCGTGTGTTCTTGGGAGTCGTGATTGGCCATCGGCAGCCTTTATTGCAAAAAAAGGATAAATGTACAAGTTTGCTATTTCAACAACAGTCCATGAGATGTTTTATTTAACTCTATTTCAGCAAAAACATCTGATCCTGAAATGAGCAAACACCTCATAATTCAAACGTAGCTAGCCATCTAACACGCATTTAAAACCAATGGTGACAGCAACCCGCCGCTAAAAAAGCTGCAGCGTTGTGTCTATGGGGTGCTTAACACTGGATGTATTGGAAGAACCATTGTAGTCAGTCCTATCAGACTCAGACACATGTTGTAATAATTTGGGAAAGGCTAATTTCAGGATTGAAATAAAAGTTTTGTCTCATGTGTAACAGGCAAGATTTCCTAACAAGGTCAAACTAACCTGGGGTGCTATCGCAGAGTATTGCCTTCGATGCCTTTTATGCTTTTCGCTCCTGATCAATGGCCCCATTGATAAGCAGACAGTTGGTGAGCAAGAGTGAAAAGCATAACACAAGAGGCGCTGTTGCTCCATGATTAAAAGTACATTTACTTTAATTAAAATGAATTGCTAATTCTTCATCACAAAAGACTCATTTCACCAAGCTCCGCACTCTTCAAATTTCTTAAGAGTTTCCCTTGACATCTCACACTGTTAAGAAGATTCATTCGTGCACACGCAAGAACGAAGAAACAGCCACTAACCTCATGCTGCATTGTTGGCCCAAGTGACTCGTTCTGCAGCGTCTCATATCTGAGATGAAGCTTCTGCATCTTACGGCTGCAACAAAGAGTTCCAAAACACATTAACACACACTTCTAGGAATTCACAATCAGCTAACGCTAACAAAAAAATGTCATGAAATAGAATCACACATTCCCTTTCTTCCGGCAGCATCGAGCGAACTAAATATTTTTGTTTTCGCAAGTGCATGCTCAGGTGGCATCCAGCCTGCCTAATATAAAAACACCAGGCCTGTGTGGAAGGTGCAGCAATCGCAGCGAAAGCTAGAAGAGCAGCCTTTCAGTGCGGCTTCTAAACACACATTGGGTAACTGCTGCAAGCCCACAAGCTTGATACCCACTACAGCATTAATAATAAAAATTTTAGGTTAGTAGGCCGGCATTCCCTATGCTATTTTTTGTCATTCTAAGAAGCGTGGTATCCGCAAAACATTTGGCAGAAAATTTGGGCCAATTGTTCATGCAGCAGCTGACGACGATGAGGAATGATGCCTGAAGTGGGTGCGTGCCACAGTTAATAGTAGAACAAGAACAAGCTTTTGTATTGTGTTGGAGCGTTGGACGGCCCACTCGTTACTCTACTCGCATTGTGCAACGACTGGTTGTTCTTTCCCTGTTTTAAAACGCTTTGTAAGTCGTATTACCGCGATTGCTTTGCCGACAACAAGCCTGCCTAAGGCAAGTTTACCAACAAGTCACTAACACTGGCGTAGGTTAGTGGTAGACTGCTGGGCTGGCACCCAGCAGACCCGGGTTCGAATCCCACTGTGTCATTGGTACTAGGGTTTTCTTATTTCCTGCAACAAAGGTTATGGACACCGGCGGAGGCGGCGCTGCGAGAGACCCGAGTTGTGATCTAACAGCTTTCGCTGTAATACGCTGTTGCAAGACAATAGTATGCAATAAACAACATTTGCTCGACAGTTAGTAAAATGATTGATATCACAACTCTACTTTGCAACTGCTGCGATTTTCGGCGGCGAATGAATGTTTCATGCATGCCATTGTCTTGCAGCAGGGTATATATCGGGCAGCCTAGATGCTGCCTGAATAAGCGCTTGAGAAAGCACTACAACGCGCACCAGGTTTGCACTTGTCTGCCCATTGCAGAATGTGTGCTTGCGCACCAGAACTTCCACACACACCTGTTTCGTACGCCCATCATGGCACGAATATTAGAGACACTGCTGACGCCCCTTTTAAGATTCGAAGCAGATCTTCAACTCGTGTGTAACACCGTATGTATGCGCATCCTTATGAACGCGCAGCAACGCGTGCCCCTCGTCACAGGTGTTGGCATGGTGCCAAGTACCGTATAAACCAGAATATAAGTCGATATTTCCAATAAAAGAACGAGCTAAAGTTGCCCCTCGTCTGATTTATAGGGGTGTCTAGCCGTCAGTGCGCTACTGTCTGGCAACATGTGGCTTGCATGTGCATGAGAAGCCGGACACGGCTATATCCGCATCCAAATCTAATAAGTTGTTTTTTCTTTCTCTCTTGTCTGTTTTTTTTTGCGTTCGTGATTTGCCTCCGATCTGTCCCAAGTTTTCCCTCTGCTTGACAGTGGGTTTTATTTTTAGTATCTTTTTTTCGTTCACTAAATACGAGTAGCGGTACAAAAAGGCAGTACTCAGCTGCGTTTAAACTAGAGGTTGTCGAGTTTGCAGAAGCAAATAAGAATATGGCAGCTCAGCGCCACTTGGGTGTATCAGAAAAAAGCCTGCGCTATTGGAGGGCGCAGAAAGGAAAGCTGCAGATGTGCGATCCTAAGGAAATGTAATTTCGTGGGCGAAGTGCGGTTCATCCACAGCTGGAAGCTAGGCTAGGGAACATTGTGTAGGAAGTTCACGCATGCTCGCTGCCAAAGACCGGGGATACCATTCGCAAGAAAGCTGTGTAACTCGCTCGAGAAGCTGGGCTCACTAGAGAAGAGTTTCCTGCACCAAACTCTTGGGTGCGTCGATGCATGAGATGCAAAGAATTTTCTTTCCGGTGGCGCACATCCATCTGTCAGAAGTTTCCAGACGAGTTCAAGGACAAGCTTATAAACTTTCAGGGCTTCGTGAACAGACTTCAAGAGCAAAACAACTACATGATGGGGCAGATTGACAGTGCTGATGAGACCCCCGTGTGGTTTGACATTCTTTCATCGACCATGATCCTGCAGCGTGGCGCCAAGGATATGAAGCTGTTGTCCACTGGCAACGAGCACTCGCGCTTCACCGTCATGCCGGAATGCATGGCGGTAGAAAGCTTCCGCTCTTCATCATTTTCAAGCGCAAGACAATGTTGAAGAAAGTGTTCCCACCCGGTGTTGTCGTTCGCGTTAACGGGGATGCAAGGACGAGGCCATGATGCTCGAATGGATAGAGTAGTCTGGAACAGTCGGCCAGGTGCACTGCTCCGTCTTTGCAGCATGCTGGTGATAGATGCGTTTTGTGGTCATTAACCGACGCTGTGAAGTGCGCACTGGGCGATAGAAAAACTGACCTCACCATGATACCAGGTGGTATGACGTCCACCCTCCAACTGCTCGAGGTTGTGCTGAACAAGCCGTTCAAGGAACGTGTGCAGCTGGAGTACCAAAAGTGGATGTCAGGCGACAACCCAAAGACACCGACAGGCTGCCTACAGAGGCCTCCGCTTGCTACTGTTTGTGGCTGGGTGCTTTCAGTCTGGTGTTCCTTGCCAGATTCCATGGTGGAAAATGCTTTTAAGAAATTTTCCGAGAGCAACTCGCTGTACGGCACGGAAGACAACGCACTCTGGGAGGCAGCCAGCTACAAACTCTTGTCTTCAGAAGACAGTGGTGCTTCGTCTGAGGAATAGGAACAGTTGTGATAGTGGTTGAGGGGAGCTCCGACGATCGGGGGTGCGATGCGCCCAATTCGCGAATAAACCTCGTTTGGCAGTTCTGGGTTGTTTTCCTTTTTTTCATTTTCGGTAACCTGAACTTGGGGTGTCGACCTGTATTCCCACTCGACCTATAGTCCAGTTTATACGGTAGCTCAGGCCACAGCTGCATATAAACATCACTCTCCCTCACCCGTAGCATGCTCACCACAACGCGCACACCTGCAGGCTACTCCGCCCGCTCGCAACACCTCTCGCTTCGCCCTCTCCACCACCTGCAACGCTCGACCGATTGACAAGTGGAAACACTCTTTCTGCTCATTTATCTGCAACGAAACTTACATGAAACCCAACCTACCACCTGCCATGTCTTTGCATTTCAAACAAACGCTTACTCGAGTAGATGCTACACTGGGTTTTGCTTCAAACCATTCTTCCAGCACCCGCGTCGACGCCCGTTTTAACGGGTCAACGCCGTGCACATCACTGCTGCTTCGCATCTTATTAGGGTTACCTTCGGGGAGATAGTCGTAATTTTTTTTTATAGAACACTGATGTTTGCGTCTTTTCGCACTCTATAGCGCTTTTAGATTGCATGGTTGCATTTCTGGACAGCAGCTGACTTCAAATGACTCTTCCTCGTGTAACCCTCTTTCCTCACGTGTTTTATTATATATATATATTTCTTCTACGAATAAACCAGTTTCAGTCTGCGCTTGTTTGTGAGCCATTTTACTTTGTTTGCACTGCCAAGTTGTCATAATGAATCTACACCAATCATGTCCATCAATTTTTCTGAACTGCATGTGTTAATTTCAGATCCCCCCCTCCCCTTTCACTACCAGCAGCAGAGGACTCATAACTTTCACTAGTCCACAAGAGGTCTCCAAAACATCAATCTCTAAGAACCACTGCTTTATACGATGCCGGGGAGCATTATAGGCAAATTAAAAAATAATTTTAGACTATGTAGAACAAATTTTCTGACAGGTGCCGATCAAATTTAGGAGCTGAATCTGGCCAGATCTGACACGAGCGTAACAAATGCAAGCAAAATGAGTTTTTCATAGAAAGACGGGAAAAAGAACACCACTGGTTGGACTTGCAGGGGATGATGCAAGATAACATGGCTTCAGAGATGAGGGGGCAAACAAACACCTGCGGCATGCCTCAACCTGTATTTTGTAGTACCTACAAAAATCAGGTGCAAGTTGGCTGGCGCAATATGTGCTCTTCACAGAAAGGATTCGTCTAAAAAACTTTCCTGCGCCAGAACTACCATTAATAGAACTGAATAAATAAGCATTCAGGGCTTTTCCAAATACTGTAGAATCTCTACAATACAAATTCGAAGGGAGTCTGCAAAATATTCGTATCATC
This sequence comes from Rhipicephalus microplus, assembly GCF_043290135.1. Lineage (NCBI taxonomy): Eukaryota > Metazoa > Arthropoda > Arachnida > Ixodida > Ixodidae > Rhipicephalus > Rhipicephalus microplus. The sequence continues at coordinate 40,721,223 of NC_134703.1, forward strand.
CAGAATTCGTATGAACCAAGAAGAAGTTAAAGTTGATAATGAAGATGAACAATAACGTTATTGGCAACTACTTCTTACTGAAAAATGTCCACGATGTTCTTGTGAACTTCCTCGCCTTCACTGTCTCTCAATAATGTGCTGCGGTTCCCTCACTCATGCTGCTGGCGCAGCGCGTTCACACTTGACATCAAAGAGAGCGAAAGCGGCCAAGCTCACTAGAAATTCACTCGCTTTGCCACTTAAGACAATTAACCTTGCCGCAAAGTCGACCAAAAAAAATCAGTCCTGGAGATTTCGCACTGGAGAATTCAAGCGAAAACGTCACAGCAGCCGGAAAACCATATCAGCAGAAGTCGAAAATGCTCAAATTTGTTCTGCCCCTCGTACATGCCACCATCGCTGCTTGAGAATTCATTCCATTTGGCCCATTTTCTGAGCATTAAAGTTCGTACAGAGTTCTAGTTATGCATGAAAAGCTTTGAAAGGAACTGTTTACACCTTTACAAACGTGGTTTCGAAAGATACGCGAGCAGAAACGAAACAAGCGGACGCAGTGGCGGTGACGGATTTAGCTGGCAGTGCAAAAGTGAGACACGTTGGGACATGCAGATTCGCTGCTGCTGCACCTTCTTTTTCGGTGTTCTCAGCGATCGCAATAAAAACAAGGCTCTCAATGAACGTGTCTTTGTCAAGGCCATAAGCTTTGACGTGCAGCACAGGTAGTTCGCAATAGTCCTGACGCGATCCACTGCCGACGCCTTTGCCACAATGTTTAATTTGCGGCTGGTTGTTTACGTCACTTGGATTGGTAGCTAGAGCAGCCGGTGTAGCCAACGATGTGACACAAAAAGGCAATCTGCTATTGCGTGGCCGGAAAACTGGTCTCAAAACTGTGTTTTATATAATGCAGTGGCAGATCCAAAGGGGGCTGTAGGGGCGATCGCCCCCACCAAAGACTGTCAAACCCCCCCTCCCCCTCTTCAGTGCTTGCCATCCACCTGCCATCACCAGTTAAAACAAATGAGTGGGACCACACTCTGAGCACACATTAACAGTATTTATGCCATTACAGGGTTTTTGTGCTAGTAAAAACAAAAAGTAATGACCAGCCCCCTCCCCCTTTCCTGTGTTAATTCAAGCGACCGCCCCCGCTAAAATGGGTGGCTGGATCCACCACTGATATAATATAGTCCATCCAAAGCAACCTTAAAATTCATATCACGAAATTCGCATCAACCATAATTGTATCATTTGAGATTCAACTACAAGTTCAGCCCAAACAAACTGGAATTGTGCTTCCATTGCAAAGTCCAACTGCGGTGTTACAGCGATTACTGAGCTCGGCCGTGGGTTAGATTCAGGCAATGGAGGTTGTAGTAAAAAACAAAAACAACAATGAAAGAACGGAAGAAGCGGGAGAAAGCGCTATTCTGTTTCATCCTCATCATTTTCGTGCTTTTTTTTTTTCACTATGCATTTGTACCCACACGCCAATGGCAACAATAGCGGTTGCATTTTAATGAAGGCCAAATGCTAGACGCCGTGATACCAAGCTTTAGATGCATGTTAAAGAATCACAAATTATTGATATTTCCGGAGCCTCCCACTACCTGAACCTCATAATTGAACTGCTGCGCCTTGTTTCAGCCCTGGCCAAGACCCCAAAAACTTACACGTGCTCTTCCTGGATACATGCCAGCCTCTCCTGGAGTTCAAAAATTTTGGCGTCTCGTTTTCTCAGCTGTAGCTCCAGCTCAGTAATCTGCAAATCAAGAAAATGCAGCTCTAACCACGACAAGAACGTTGCCATAACAGGAGAGTCAAGGGCAAGCTAAATGTTTAATCATCTTTTTGCTCAGTTTCAAGGCTGCAATGGCAGCAGCACATGTTGCTGTTTCTCAACAGACTACCAGTCACTTCAATTATCATTCTGCAACACCGAAGCAAGAAGGTTGTATATTCAAGTTGTACTGGATAAGAAAAACTTTCCTCTTTCAGGTAAAAGGAAGGCATTCAAAGTCAATGACTAATTCATAATGTGTGTAGCTAGGAAAAAAATTTAAAATATTTGGTCAATCACAGGAAGAAAAGCTGTATAAATCAGTCATTTGCTGAAGCATTTGTTCCTTGCAATTGCTATTACATTACAAAACTCGGGAGGCACCCAGGACCTGTGTTTGTAAATAGCGCGAGGGTCTATAACCTCATTTCTGAACCTGCTGCATACTACACTAATTCACACGGTTCCATAAAAAAAAAAAAAATGAATGTCATTCCCATCCTAGAAATGCACACACTAGTTCTCTTGCACCCGTACAAAATGTCTATTTCTTAAATAATCTAAAAGTCTGTTCACTCACATAATTTCCACGAAAGTTACCCTTAAAGCCTGCTTAAGAAACCCCTTTAAGACATGTTTTGCAGAAACGACTGCCGGCATTGCCGAAGCCATAAACTATTGCAGAACGAATCGAGGCCGAATTACAAAAACTGCACATCAGATACAGTTCCACAACTTACAATGACCATCGACAAACCTACACTCCCGTAATTCCCAACATCCAATGAAGTCTAAACTATTTCTGTGAAGACTGCTTTTCCAAAAGTAATTTTGAAAAAAAATGAATTATTAGAAGTCATCACTTTCAATGTTCAGTTCTCTAAAAGACCCCGCATCCATTCCAGCCCGCAATCTATGCAATACCCTTGCCAGCCCAAGCCACCCACCTGGTCAAGCTCTGATCCTTCAGTCTGGGACTCAGCGTTGTGTGTTGGTTGTACCGCCTGTGTGCCTAGTGACTGGCGATGCGGCGGCAAGGGCGTTTGGGTACTGTCATCTTTGCAGCCAGGTTTCTTTCCCTTCTCATCGTCTTCCTCCTCATTCTCTCCTTCAATGGCAGACAGGTACGAAGTGCTGCAGGGTGAGCTGGTACGCACACTCTGGGCACCACTGTCGCTATCCACCGGGGAGTCACTCTGGTACCCAGCAGCATTCTGCGAAGCAGATGATCAAGCTTTTAGTGCTGCTCCTGTTGCACAAGTGTTCAACTGATGGGACAATTATTAAGATTATTAATGACAACCATACCAGACTGTTCGTTGCACTTATTTAAGAAAAAATATACAAGCACCACCTCCTGAACTGTGCACGACTGCCATTCATTTGTGCGAGTTATGCCAGGTGTTTCCAGCAACCATACATCCTTTTTCCTTTCTAATGAAAGTACTAAGCACATTAATAATGAAGTTTCCCCAAGCACTAATGTCAGAATATGTGCCAACGTTAGCTAGCAATTTGAAGTTTTCCAACTGGAAACCAGCGACACGACTATGCAACTAAAGGTCCAGTAGACGAATACCGTAAAATTGAGAGCCGCCCCTTCAGCGAATAAAAAATTACCGGGCAAAGTCGAGAGGATCATTTTTCCGGAACAACCAATATCTCAAGACGGCAGTAGCAAAATTTTGTTGCAAGAAAAAACAGTGCGTGTGGACTTCAAAAAGTCTTCTCGTTAGTGGCGCAGTGGGTTACAATGATGGCATGAACACAATGGCAATGTGGAAGCATGGCAGGGAAGCATGTCAGATAGGCCAACGTAACAGCTATAAGAAACAAACACTGGTCTTGGAAGCTAAAACTGCCTATTTCATCATGGTGCCACCCTGGTACACAGACATCAAGGGTCACACCTTTGCTTGCAGGACCCTGTAAATTGTCAGGTTCATTGAGCACCTTTATACACACAGTTCGGTGAGCAACCTTTATCCAGGGCTAATTTCAATGACTAATTTCAGGTTCAGGTGCTTTGCATGGGTGCATTGTATGATCGGGGTGCCAAGTTAGGGGCGGGCTTTCATAGAAAAGAGTGTAAACTTGGAATTGGCAATTTTGGAGGCGGCAAAATTGCCAATCATGTACGTCAATCATGTACATGGCAATCATGTACGTCTTGATCATTTAATAGCAGAAGAGCCTACTCATGTAAAGGAACCTCATTGAAGAATAAGGATAGAGTAAGTGCATATATGGTAGGCATCTTCAATTCTTGAACGGCAACTTGCCACTGTCACTACTCACCACTCAAGAAAAGTCTGCAAACAATGTATTCTGATATTTCTAACATGTGGAACGAAAATGTGGAAAATCGGGAGCCCTTCCATCGGGAGCCCTTCCCTAATCGGGGAAAAGGGGGTAAGAGGCCTAGGCATGGGTATACTTGACATACTGCTTTTCTTGATCGGTAAAGGCCTCCACCTAAACGCTGTTTTTTTTGCTGAATCAGCATGGAGTCTCACGATGTAGAATGGGCCAACAAAAATACGATCACACGATCATAGAAACATGGGTTAGATATTATTTTCTTGAAGTCGATATACTCTTCACATTTGGACTTCCTGGTATCGGCTTTACACTTTGTCCAGAGGATCACTTTAGACTGTCAACATGAAATATTTTAATTGCAAATGAGTTTTGCGGAATCCCGCAAGGTGACGGAAGGGTTAAAGGGCCCTTTAACCACCGGACAAATGTGGTGGGCAAGTTATGCATGAACTACAGCGAACATGTCTCCACGAGAATTTTTCGAAACTGCGCCATAACGCATGTTTGATGATCCAAACCCTGCAATCACTCCTTTTGGTTTTTTCCTTCACCACGCTCTACTGGTCACCTCTCCCAAAGCCACTTTGCCCTCCTTGCAAAGTGTCCCTCCCAGGCTCGAGAGGCACACATCATCGCTGACGTGCTGTTCGAAACATCGTCCTATTTCAGCTGGCACAACTATGCCAACTCCGTGCTTGTTCGCTAACCGCTGTTGTCTTGCAGGCCCGTGCTTTTGCACACACACCTTGAAAGGATTGCCAACATGATAAATCTGTATGGCGACACGCAGTGCCATAGCACACACCTTGAAAGGATTGCCAACATGATAAATCTGTATGGCGACACGCAGTGCCATAGCACGTCCGCGCAAAATTAGACGCCGTTCCTTCTGCAACACGACTAAACACAAACGAAAAGTGCGGGCAAGTGCATGCAGACTAACCAGAATACGTAGGTTTGCGCATGACCAATCGCAGCATGACTTGCGCTATGCATCACAGATTCAACTTCTCGATGCCAAACGGAGGTCAGAAAGACCTACAGAAGAGGTGGGGAGGGGGGGTTGTTTCCCGAAATCTGTGGCGTGCCTGCAGCTCATAGCATTGCCACGTGCGGCATTGATCGTGACGATAATCTTCACACAATGAGAGTGGTTACCCTAAACGTTTGAAAAAATATAAGAGATTGTTTAGGGGCTCTTTTAGGGAATTTCAATGAAGCACCATAGCGAATTACTGCTCCCATATTATTTTTGTACAGTTGGACATGCGTTATTGTGCTTTAGAGTACACAATGACCAAGCATGGGTGGTAGCCTAATATTCACGGCACTTATTTTGGGTCATGGGGACCCAGGTTTTGAACCCCAGCCTTGCAAAGAAAATTTATTTGATTAAATTTTGGTGCACACTAGCTGCGTGATTGAGCAGGATTTTTTTTTTTGACATCACTGTCATAAGCTAGACAAGTCAGGCAATAAAGGCTTCACTTAGAAACTTGATAAGTGATGGGGTTTAACACCCCCCAACCACGACTACAAGAGATGCCAATAGTGTAGGGCTCCAAAAATTTCAACAACCTGGGGTTCTTTACATGCATCTAAATTTAAGAACCCGGCCCTCAAGCATTTTCTCTAATAAACATGCAGCCGCTGCAGCCGTATTTGATCCCAAACACCTACAGGTCAGCCAGTGAGAATAGCAACCACTAAACCAGCGCGGCAGGTGCTTTAAATTCTGGGGGGACCTTTGGAAGATACAGTGTCGGGTAATGTGAAAAATAACTCCAGAAAAAATGCTTGATTCATTCGGTTCGGTGATGCCATTACAGCGCTCATTTGTCCACCTATCCTATTCTACCAACACGGACTAATCAGAACCCAAGACTTAGTTTGCTGCAGCGCTGTGGCTGCACAGCCTAAACATAAAAGTTTAGACAGTATTGGGTCTGTTTGTACTTTATAAATAGAAAGTTGATGCATACGAGGCAAAAATTTACTTTTTTCATCCCTTGCATGTAACAACACAAGCAAGTGGGAACTGTTTCTTCAATTTTATAAAGCCACAACAATGGTTTCATACAGAAAATGTGGCAAAATCACCGTACAAATCACAGCTACAACACGCAGAAAATTAAAAATCCTGCGATATTGCTCGTAAAGGTCATAAGGACAAACAATGGGTACCGCGCATGGGCAGTATACATCTCGCTTCGCAGCAGTGCACGCTCGAGGATTATGTTGAATTTGCTCGTCTGTGCTAGGGACACATGAAACAGAGTATAGAGTTTGATGATTAATTTGTGGGGTTTAACGTCCCAAAACCACAATATGATTCTGAGAGACGCCGTAGTGGAGGGCTCCGGAAGTTTCGACCACCTGGGGTTCTTTAACGTGCACCCAAATCTGAGCAACCTCCTCTAGTTTGTTCAGGCAAATTATTTGTTGGCCGCCAGCCCCCTCCACTCTATTTTGCAACAGACGGAGGCTTTCCTGGGTTTGTGCCACTGTTGGTATTTCGTGGGGCTGTTGGTCTAGTGGCTCATCTTTCTCTAAGGGCCTCGAAGCAAGTCTACTATATCAGCCGGCTAGTCGACCAGGACTTTGCCAACTTCCCCCGTATCAGCAAAGGGAGCTTGTCCTCCCCGTTGCATTAGCACCGAACAGCGCTGTAACGCGTCCTTTGCTTTGTTTACGTCTTTATGAGGTTCCGCGTGATGAGGCTGATAATGTACACGAGCTTCAGCAACAGTTTGTATAAGAATGCCGCCTCATTGAAGTTGTAAATGTTTCTATCTTCATACTGCTAAAGTAGGGCGCTCAGCTGATGCTTGCGCCATCCGTCTACGACGACGCTGCCCACTGCTTCACTTTCCCCAACAACAGACTTTGAAGGCACTCAGTGCCGTTTCATTAAATGTTCAAGCCAGCCCTTGCTGGACTTCAAATCTTGCTTGCCCATTTAGACGGCTGGGGCTTCGGCTTTTGTAGTCAATGCAGGCCCATTTAAAGCAAGGTTTGTACTTCTAGCGTTCTTCAACCATTCAAGAAGCGCTTTTTACTTCAGGATACATACAATGATGTTTCGCTTCTGTTTGGCTGAGAAACTCTTCTCGAAGCCTTCCAGCATGAGATTCTTATTCTTTAAAACCGTTGATAATATTGATGGTGGTATTCTGAATTGTCTCGAGATTCCAGACTTCTGCCGGCCTCCTCCTTCCACCTCCCGTATCAGTTGTAATTTCTACTCCAATGTCAGACACATTCGTGCAGGCATCGGCAGTGCCATTTTCACTCGATCACTACACCCGTACAATGCGCACGCACAACATCACAGGTTCACACAGACCTCGCACTAAACACGCGCATGTACATCTTCCTAACATGGATGAAAATAAACCAGGGGCCAGTGAGCACGCTAAGCCTCCGTGCTGGTCACGTGGAACAACCGCTTAGCCGCTACTAGCGACGTAGTGGTAAGCAACCAGCTAGATAGAGTGCCTCGATACACTTGTCCGCCTCCGAGTCATGGAGGCACTCTTCAGCTAGCATGTTGGCGAGCGCCTCCATTCCCAGGTAGGCGTAGAGGGGGAGGGTTAAATCCACGCCGCTGGAACTCGCGCCATTTGCATCAGTCGTCACTGGCGTGATTTAGCCTGGCGACGCTAGCACAAACATCGCTCGCTCAGCGCAAAAAAGGCCGCTCGGCTCGGCGGCGGTCGCCTGCTCGCGGCACTGAATGCAGATTCGCAACTTGTTACTTTGCTCTAAGCTGAGCAAGCTATCGACATGCACAGAGTAATTGGGTCTAAAATACACATATTGGGGCCAGGACTGCGCGACACTTCGATAAAAGCGATCATTTAAATAAAGCCACTTCGTTGTAACGAGGGTTTACTCTACAGTGTAAGTACAGGTTTGGCATGCACAGGAAGCTCCCCTTGAAATATCAGACTGGAATTCGGACAACTTCAGAAGCATGATATTGCTACGTGCCAGTGCAGAGAGCTGAAGAAGACGAAGCAGATAGACTGGCACGAGCTAATCTGTGTGGCTGGCGCTGCTCGCCTAACCGTCTGTAAATACATCGGTGACTACCCCTCTGAGTCAGTCTCCTTCACGTAACATATTTGGTGGAGTTGTGCGATCCCCGTCCTCGCCACGGAACTCCGAAGCGGACGCTCACTCGCGGCTTACAACATGACCACCCAAGACTCGGCTACATCCTCTCCGGTCGCTCCCCCTTCTGCCCGACCTGTCAACCCAGCGCCCGCAACAACATTCGTGACGCTTCCCGCGCTCAAAGACCCCGGCGTGTTCTCGGGCAGCGAGGGTTCCGACGTCGACCAGTGGCTACGCCTCTACGAACGCGTCAGCGCCACTTACAGGTGGGATCCCACTCTTATGCTGGCAAACGTCATCTTTTATCTCGACGGAACACCTCGTGTTTGGTTTGATAACCACGAGCATGACATAACAAGCTGGGACAGCTTCAAGGCAAAGATCCGTGAGCTTTTTGGCAACATCTCTGGTCGTCGTGAAGCTGCGAAAAATGAGTTGTCGACTCGCGCACAATCTTCCACGGAGCCCTACATCGGTTATATTCAGGCTGTCCTTTCACTATGCCGCCAAGCTGACGAAAATATGTCTGAACCTGAAAAAGTTGCCCATATCCTAAAGGGTATCGCCGACGATGCGTTCAACTTGTTGGTATTCAACAATGTGTCGTCTGTTGATGCCATCATTCAAGAATGCCGCCGGTTCCAACAAGCTAAAAGCAGACGCATCTCCCATCAGTTCCAGCGCCTCCCGAACACCACTGCGACGTCCTCATGTCTCGACACATATCATCCACCAGACAACTGTGACAACTTGACGCGAATCGTCAGGCGGGAGCTTGAAGCGGCTGCTCCAGCTAAGGTGGGAACAACGTCCCCTGACCCCTCTCCGCCAATTACGTTGCCTCTCATTCAAGCAGTCGTCCGGCAGGAAATCGCCAGCTTGGGAATTCACTCTATCTCACCGCCTACCCGCACAGACTACCAGCCCCGATACACGCCTGCACGTCCCTTCCCGACCGGCTCTCCCTCAACGTTCCGTAATCCGTCCGCATGGCGAACACACGATGACAAGCCGATATGCTTCTCGTGTCACAGAATCGGGCATATTTCTCGCCATTGCAGAAGTCGCTGGGGTCCTCCTGCACAACCGTCCTCTCGTCCCTTATATGCACGTCCTGCCTATCGCCATGAGACCAACCGCGACCATTTTGCCCAGGAACCTGCTTCTGAACGCCGCTACTCCCGCTCTCCATCCCCCCAACGTCGCCAGTCTCGTTCTCCACAGCCCCGCCGACCATCTTCCCCCGCCTTCCCACGAGGTTCTCCGACGGAAAACTAAGCGTTGCAGCCCCCGGAGGTGGCGCTGCATCGCTCGGACTGACCGAAAATCCTCTTTTGACGATACCGACAAAACGGAACCTCATAGACGTACAAGTAGACGGCTTACATGTCACTGCTCTTGTCGACACCGGCGCCCAACTTTCCGTGATGACGAGTGATTTTCGCCGCAAGCTCAAGAAGGTTCTCACACCTGCGACCACCCAGTTCGTCCGTGTTGCGGATGGTGGCATAGCATCGATCGTTGGAATGTGCTCCGCTCGTGTGAGCATTGCGGATCGACACACAGTTGTTCTCTTCACCGTCCTTGATAAATGCCCCCACGATGTAATCTTAGGCCTCGACTTCCTATCCGCGCATTCTGCCCTCATAGACTGTTCGACCAGTACGCTCCGTCTACACTTGCCCGCAACAGAACCTCTTACACAACGGCCGAGTCGCCTCTGCACAACGGGACACGCGCGCCTCCCTCCACAGACACTGACCTACATAGAGCTCGTCTCAATACCCCCAGTTCCCGACGGTGACTATGTTCTGACCCCTATCACCGATGTGCTCATAAGCCGTGGCATTACATTACCGCACACCATTCTGTCCGTCGCAGGAAATTCTACGTGCCTCCCAGTTGTCAACTTTAGCTTGACACCTCAAGTTTTGCCGCAAGGATGTCTTTAGCGTTGCTCTGCACCTTAGAAGACAATGCGGTAGATGTTTTCGCGATGGCCGCCCCTTCTGAACCCCACGCTCAACATCAGTCTGCCACTTGCTCCGACAGCGCTATTACTTCGATGATCGCTTCCAACTTAACACCGCAGCAGACTGATGAGCTCCACCGGGTTCTGCTGTCCTACATCGACGTATTTGACATCAGCGGCCGTCCGTTGGGGAAAGCTACCGGTATGAGCCACCGCATAAACACTGGTAATGAGCATCCTATTCATAGGCGCCCATATCGGGTGTCGGCGGCCGAGCGTCACATCATCCAAAGTGAGGTCGACAAAATGCTCGCCAAGGACATCATTGAGCCATCTTGCAGTCCTTGGGCTTCTCCTGTAGTGCTAGTCCGCAAGAAAGACGGTGCATGGCGTTTCTGTGTGGATTATCGACACCTAAACAAAATTACCAAAAAAGACGTCTACCCTCTGCCACGAATAGATGATGCGCTTGATTGCCTCTATGGGTCCCACTATTTTTCCTCCATAGACCTTCGTTCCGGCTACTGGCAGATAGAAGTAGATGAAATGGACCGTGAAAAGACGGCATTCATCACCCCCGATGGCCTATATCAGTTCAAGGTCATGCCCTTCGGCCTTTGCAACGCTCCAGCCACCTTCGAACGAATGATGGACTCCCTGCTCAGAGGATTCAAATGGTCCACATGTTTGTGCTACTTGGACGACGTCATCGTCTTTTCACCAACGTTTGAAACTCACATAGAGCGCCTCTCAGCCATCCTGGGAATCTTCCGTCGCGCTGGCCTGCAGCTCAACTCGTCCAAATGTCACTTTGGACGCCATCAAATCACAGTGCTTGGCCATTTAGTAGACGCCAACGGTGTACAACCAGACCCGGCAAAAATCAGCGCCGTCAAAAACTTTCCTGTACCACGATCTGCGAAGGATGTACGCAGCTTTATCGGACTATGCTCCTACTTCCGACGCTTCGTGAAAAATTTTGCGCACATAGCGAGGCCGCTTACGCAGCTCCTCAAGAAAGAAGTCCCGTTTTCATGGGGCTCCGAAGAGGCTTCTGCGTTCTCGACTCTCGTCGCTCTTCTCACTACCCCTCCGATTCTGGCACACTTCAACCCTGCTGCCCCTACGCAAATCCGTACAGATGCAAGTGGGCATGGCATTGGTGCAGTGCTGGCTCAGAAACAACATGGCCATGATTGCGTTATTGCATATGCCAGCCGCCTCCTATCCGCCCCTGAACGTAACTATTCGATAACAGAGCGTGAGTGCTTGGCTCTTGTATGGGCGGTAGCGAAATTTCGACCTTATCTATACGGACGCCCATTTTCGGTAGTTACCGACCACCACGCACTCTGCTGGCTGAACTCTCTGAAAGATCCATCAGGCCGCCTTGGTCGCTGGGCTTTGCGCCTGCAAGAGTTTTCCTATTCGGTGGTCTACAAATCTGGCCACCTACACCGTGATGCCGATTGCCTCTCCCGGTACCCTGTCGACGATCCTGAGGACACTGACGAGCCCACGGAGAACTCTATCTTGTCAGTGTCCGACTTCCTTAATATTGGGGAAGAACAGAAGCGTGATCCAGAGCTGCTTGACATCATCAGCCGTATGGAATCCTCCACAAATGATGCTTCCGTCCGCTACTTTGTCATTCAAAAGGGTGTGCTATACCGTCGCAATTTCCGACTAGACGGGCCCGACCTTCTCATTGTTGTGCCTAAGCATTTGCGCCGCTGTGTTCTCACCGAACTTCACGACGCTCCCACGGCTGGACACCTTGGCGTATCCCGCACGTACGAGCGCGTCCGGCGCCGTTTTTTCTGGCCAGGCCTTGCTCGTTCGGTACGCCGATACGTCGCCACATGTGACCTATGCCAACGTCGTAAGACACCATCGCTGCTACCCGCTGGCCATCTTCAACCAATTGACATACCCGCGGAACCATTTTACCGTGTTGGGTTAGATCTGCTTGGTCCTTTTCCCACATCAACATTGGGAAACAAATGGATAGCCGTTATCACAGACTACGCTACACGCTACGCTATTACGCGAGCTCTACCGACCAGCTGTGCAACCGACGTCGCTGACTTCTTGTTACGGGACGTTATATTGATTCACGGTGCGCCGAGACAGCTTCTCACAGACCGTGGCCGTACATTTTTATCCCAAGTCATCGCCGACATTCTGCGTTCTTGTTCGACGCAACACACACTGACAACCGCTTACCACCCTCAAACAAACGGCCTTACGGAACGATTTAACCGCACTTTAACAAATATGCTCGCTATGTACGTGTCGCCCGACCACCGAGACTGGGACCTTGCCTTACCCTACGCAACTTTCGCGTATAATTCATCCCGTCACGACACAGCGGGCTTTTCGCCGTTCTACTTATTGTACGGAAGAGAGCCGACTTTACCACTGGACACAGTCATCTCAGCTCACACCTCGTCCACCAGCGAGTATGCCCGCGACGCGATTGCGCGAGCCGATCATGCCCGTCAGCTCGCTCGCGCTCGGCTGATGGCGTCGCAAACCAACCAATGCCGTCGGTACGATGCGGAACATAGAGACGTACATTTCGCTCCCGGTACCCTAGTTTTACTCTGGTCCCCTCATCGTCGGCTGGGCCTATCCGAAAAACTTCTGTCTCATTACACGGGACCCTATCGTATATTGCGTCAAGTAACACCTGTCACCTACGAGATCAGCCCCATCTGCCCATCATCATCTACTATGCGGCCCAGTGATATCGTACACGTCTCGCGGATCAAGCCCTACAATAATGCGTCAGATAACGACCTTTAAAGCACCGGGACGGTGCCTCCGCCGCCGGGGGTCATGCTACGTGCCAGTGCAGAGAGCTGAAGAAGACGAAGCAGATAGACTGGCACGAGCTAATCTGTGTGGCTGGCGCTGCTCGCCTAACCGTCTGTAAATACATCGGTGACTACCCCTCTGAGTCAGTCTCCTTCACGTAACAATATCAAGCAACTTCTAACTGCACCTTGGAACCGACTGCCAGTGTGGAGAGTCCGTTGCAAAGATCGGCCGCGGGGGAGGTGTAGTAGCAATCATCATCGCCCTCATCATCGTCGTCAGGGTCTACATAGTAGATGAACGAAAGCAGGTCCTCATCCTTGTGTTTGAATCCTGGGTGCCCGTCCAAGAAGTCTGTCAAAGTGTTGTACGCAGCCAAAACCCGGCGAGCTTGCTCAGGTTGCAGTGCTTTCAGCAGGTCCTCCTCCTGGGATGGGCCATTCTCCAGCAATACAGCTTGCAGGTGGCTGCACAAAGCAGTAACGATAGTTGATATGCAAAGCTATTATGGTACGGTAGAATGGGAAAGCAGGCAAATTAGGAATCGCACATTACATCAGACAGTGCAGAGACCATCGACAGACCCAAAAAGCTGCGAAGGTCTTGGTCACTTTTACACTAAGCTGATCCCAACGCCACTCCTTGCATAGGTGTTATACGAGAAACGTGCAGCATACCTGGTGCAACATTCCACTGCACCAATGTGTCGCCAGCGTCGCAAGTGGTCACTTAGGCTTTCACTAGCATGCTATGAATATTCTGTGCATCTGCTATGCCTGCGTTGTATGCGAGGACATCCGCGCGAAGGGGACATGGATAATAAACGGCAGTGGGGGATTGTTTTGGGGCCTCAAAAGAAAAGACAAATTATACAGAGTCAATCATATTTTCAATGCAATAGAGCATGGGCATGCGATGGTGTTTCGAAAGGGAGATTTATGCAGTCAACCTGCGTAAGCCTGGAAGCATAGCCCACTACCATTGATGTTTGAAGGCATTCTTTGTTTTATTTAGCCCGTTTATGCCGAGTAAACGATGGCATTTGTGTATGAAACATGTTAGACAACCTTTTGTGACGGCCGCAAGTAATACATACAATTGCTGAACTTCACGTAATGAATTTAGTAATGTGTGGCAGTTCTGCGAAGTTTTCTGTGCAGTAGATATGCCTTAGCTGTCACGTAGTGCAGCTTCACTTGTGCACGTGGTGCTATTAAGAGAGAGAGGTTGAGGAAAAGAAAAGACGCAACTTCTGCAGCCCTAAATTGGAGCACAGCTCAGCGCCTGTAGAGGCGGGGTGAGGGTATTAAATATGTGGACAAGATAGAAGAAGAGAAAAGGCGTCCATGACTGAGGACGTGTGTCCCCAAGGAAGCGAAGAACCACCTTGAAGAGTGGTGCCACGCAGGAAAGAGGAGATTCGTCTGTGTAGCCGCAGGCAGACCATGGCGACAGAGTGCCATGGTCTGCGAGCAAGAGTACAAGGAGACAAATTTTTAAATTCTTGCAGTCCACAACACATTTTGCAAAGCATGCGGGGATTCTGCCTTGCAGTTTCTGTTCACGAACTGCACCACTAGACAAACTGCAGTACAGCAGAAAAATAGCATGTGAGGGAGAATTGCTGGATCTATCAATGGCTTTCCCCTTACGAAATGTAGACTGCAAAAGCAAGGAAACATTGACGGCTGACACTCTGTTCCGCTAGCACTGTACAAATATTTCATTTCTTTTATTTACCACATCACAGAGTAAAAGGCACGGGAAGAAAAAGCTTGGCAGAGCTTGACTAGGTTTCAAAGCCTGTTAGTCTAATTGATAATTGATTGATATGTGGGGTTTAACGTCCCAAAACCACTATATGATTATGAGAGACGCCGTAGTGGAGGGCTCCGGAAATTTAGACCACCTGGGGTTCTTTAACGTGCGCCCAAATCTGAGCACACGGGCCTACAACATTTACGCCTCCATCGGAAATGCAGCCGCCGCAGCCGGGACTCGAACCCGCGCCCTGCGGGTCAGCAGCTGAGTACCTTAGCCACTAGACCACCGCGGCAGGGCAGCCTGTTAGTGTAAGTCCTGAAGTTACAGTACAGACATTTTTCTAAACACACACGCACGCACACGCACACACGCGCGCACACACACACACAAAATACAAACATTCATTACATATTCCAAGTCATCAACGCATGAAACAAAATAAGCCCTCAAATTACTTCATCAAGAACACTCCATGTCATACATCGATCAATGTGACATTTTGTCCAAAACCTTTAAAACAGGAAAGGGTCATTCTTAATATTTGGTCCATAAACTGAAAAAGGCTAGTTCAGCTGTTTAGTTAAGACTTGATACATTATTTCATATTTATGTCGAAGAACTAGGCACAATTTACACAGACTAAAGACTTTTGGAATAAGCAGCAACAGTTCAGAATTGCTGTGCAGGAGGATAACCTCTAGGCAAGTCGTAAATAAGGCATGAAGTTTTCTTTTGCTGAAGATATACCCTTTCTAAACTTGCGAGCGTAGTAGTGCCTCATAAAAACTGGCTATAATCAACCTGTGACAAAAACAGATTTGATAAGCAACAGTTTTATTTTTGGCAGAAAGGACATGATTATTACAGTGTAAAAGAACAATGAAGCATGACGCAGCTAAGCATACATTATTGACATGGACATCCCACAGCAACTTTTCAGTGAACCAAACAGCAAAGGTTTTAAAAGCTGACAATTTCTATGTTTCGGATCCATAGCTTAAAGGGGCTCTTTGGAGCACGTTCGCACAAATTATGCACTCCAGCAGGTTTACCTTTATGGTGCAGTTTGGCGTAACTGCCTCAGTGATTGTAGTACCTTCCAACCCGCACCCTCCTTGCCATGGCCTTAGAAAGAAAAATCAATGAATTCCAATACACCGAACTACAGTTAAACCTCGTTATAATAACACGGGCTGTAGCAAAATAATGGATATAATGAGCGAAATGTTATTCCGCTTGAAAGTTTGCACAGAAACTAATGTATTCAATACCTTGTTTCAACGAGGTAACATTTGCCTGTTAAGGCATATGAGGAAGAAATTTTGCTAGGAAATAAAAATTTGAGCCAATGTAACGACAGCGCACAATGCAACATTGAAAAAATGCTCAACGCGACTATACTGTATTCAGCAGTTCAAAACTCCAACCCCACATACTCCAGCAATGCTTACAAAGCTGACAGCGCACACAGTTTCTGAAGAAGAGAGCATTGCACGTGCACTGCTTTTCTGAAGTCTGTTTAAAACGCCAGCAGTGTATTTTGAAATGCAATAAATAGGTGCATGAATTTTCTTTTTTATTTGTGAAATGCAGTTATTTTGTTGCGTACCACCTTGCGGGGATATGTTGCGTACCACCTTGGGGCGCTATTTCACCCACTATTCGTTTTGGGCAATTACAAAGCATAACATTTGCAGTAAATTCCAGCTGTAGCTATAACAAAATATTGGTTATCCAAGAAAATCGTGGCAACCCTCCAATTTCGTTGTAACGAGGTTGTACTGGATCTTGCCACCCCTTTTGTATCTGATGTGTCCAGTCTATTCAACAGCTACCAATAAATATTTCAAATATACCAAGCACTAGAATTGGGTGGTTTGCAAGTCACTCGAAAAAGTGACAAACATATTTTAAAAAGTGGCGCAAGCAAATTTTGACATTGTGCTAAGAGAAGCAGATCATGCAGATGAAAGTTAGAAAAGCTACTGCTTCACCACAATGTGTTGCTCGAAAATTCACAAAAAGACTAACAAGAGACTTGGCTTCTGTGACAGTCAATACACGCATTTTTAAGCGATGAATCTGAACCAACTCGACCAGTTTTCAATTGTGCTATATGTAATTTCACCACTATTGCACACAGCTAATGTTAATAAAAACTAGAATGAAGCACACATTTAAAGAATATGAATGAGACTGACCAGCTCACCTTACAATATCAGCGGCATCATCGTCAGTTAGAGGTAGGGGTTCTGGTATTTGATCCACACTGCAAAAACAGAAAAGAAGAAATTTCAAGAAAAGAATTTTAATACCTTTTTCAATAATTGCTTAGGCGATATTTGCACAAAAAATATTTCACATTAAGCTCGCAGGCTGCTATTCATATAGGCAGAGTTCATTCTCTAGCTTTTCTTTTAAAAACAATGCATTAGCTCAAATTTGTACCACCACTTGAGGGCAGCTACAGAAAACTACAATGAGGGGGAGTTGCCACATAGGCAAGCACACTCTTGGCAGCATATTAAAAAAAGAACAAATGCAAGTTCACTTTCTCAAAAGTTGGTCAAGTAACTATGCCAACTGTTATATGAAAACGACATAGTTGACAAAAATGAGAGATTTCTGCCAAATTTGAAAAGATCAGAGTAGCAGTGAGTATGAAATCTATGCTCCCGGACTTACTCCTGCGTGGAAATAGCCATGCTTGGCTAATATGTTTAGTTTCGTCCATTTCATTTCTGCTGGGCTTGCATTAAGGACTGCGCTCCTCTAAAGGATTATCGGTGCGCCATATTTTTTGAAAACATACAAAGGACAAGCAACAGTAGTATAAACTATCAAATATTTCTTCAACTACACCTATATTTCAAAATCCCTGCTCTGACCATTATTTTGTTCGGCTATGCACAAATAGAAACTATCGGTTTAACAGGGCTTCAGTGCATGAATCGCAAGCAAAAGAGAAAACTTTAAAATGGCATTTACTGTGACTTCAAAATTAAACCAATCATGTAAATTAGGTGAAAAGCTGCACTTATAAAATGAGCTTCCTCAAGAAAAGAGTTACTGAACTCGTACATCTTAACGAGCATGAAGCGACAATCTCGCAAGGCAGAGACTCGAAAAAAAAACAAAAGATTCCCATGTCCAGTTTCCACTTTCCCTTATGCTTCCTTGTCTTTTCCTTCTGCAAGTGTTGCGAAGATGTATACTATTACAAGTTTCAGTAGCAAATAACTAGCGCAAATTTCTGTGTTGAATTGTTGAGCAACATCGTAACGATGCGGCATAGAGCTGCAGATCAATGTGTACCTTAGATTTGGTTTATAAGTTTTCCCTTATGCATAAAAAAATGATGCTGATTCAACTGAAATTAACTGTGGCCTAGTGCTCAGAAAATTGTCGTCTCTCTCATGACATCATGAAGTTTCTTAAAATTAATTAGGGGGAACTCTGGTGCTACGATCGTTCAGCAACCATGAAAATGGGTTAGTACACGGATTTGCCTAGCCTTCATACCTGCGTGTGGCAAATCGCACTTGTGGCTTCGTTTATTGCAGTGTACCGGTTGTGCTTCGAAGTGAAGAACGAACCCTTTTGAAATTCATGAGCCGATTTGAAATGGTAAGCCTAAAGAAATAACGTGGTGAAGGGCAACTGCTGAACATTTTTCGATTTTTTGTTCCGTAAGAAAACAGCTCGAAGTCGCATACACAGAGCCACAAGTACAAAGATTAGACAAATCCCTACACTAATCATCATACCCATGCTCGCTCAAGCGCCTTGCGTTACAGCTCCCATAGACACTAGCGCCAGAGTTCCCTCTAGTGTACTTTAAGGAAACTATGCATCACACTAGGCAAAGAAGAAAAAAATCATCACTACTATTGCAAAGCAGGAAAGCACATAAAGCCCTACTGGTTCACCTAAAAACATCAATTTTCTCAGCTAATAGGCTTGCATGGTGCAACAAAAATCTATTCAACTTGCATTAAGTTAACTGCGACATAAGCGTGTGCTCACCAAATAGAAGTGGTTCCGTTCTCGCGATCTCCTAGGATGTTCAGTTCATAATGCTTCCTACAATTCGAAGAACCCAGGACCCACCTTGTGAAAATTCTTGACTAATTACCCAACACACAGGAATGTTCAAACACACAAATTTATAATAATTGTTAGCAAGAGGGGAAAAGAGTTCTTTTGCAGCTGTCATAATTACACATCACTTGTCAGCTATTGCTTGTTATACTAAGGCAAAAGTATGTGTGTATAAAAGGAACATGAAATACAAGGCATCTACACAACAGCCTAAATCTAACACAACCTGCCAATTTGCAAACACGTTGCCAAAGAAACAATGTTTTTATTCACAAGTAATTGAAAGTTGTGCTACTGCAGTCACAGTAATCTAACGACATGTTTTTTTCTTCTGGTATATTGGCATGGCTGATGCGACCAGGGTAAAGAAATGCCAAATACAAGTACTACAGAGAAATTTTTTCATAAGTTCAGTATTTGTTCAATAGCTTAACTAGGCCAATAGTAAATGGTAATGATCACGTGTGCTTCAAAATCTCAGTTATTTGATTTTATGCGCAATGACCGTCCCATCACCAAACACGACTCCTGGGGATGATCACGACAGCGAAAACCCTTTGCAAATGCACAATGCTGGCAGAAAAAAAAATGCTTACTTAACACAATACGTTTTGTTTCCACAAATAGTCTAGTATTTACCCTATCAACTTTAAATTGATGGCTGATCTATAGCCAAGATATTTTATTATGCTCAAATATGCTCTAGACAGTTTTTGTGGCTTGAATACAGCATTCGCACATGTATGCTTGAACGAAATGGTGCCTATAGCGGACTTCATACCAAACACAAGGGCACTGCACAGCAATAACGTAAATCTAATGGAACCTGTTCATTTGCACACAGCTTGCAAAAAAAAAAAGGCAACATTTTTATTGACAAGTAAACTCAACTCCTGACACTGCTATTCTTGCTATTTAACATGTGTTTGGTATGAACATTCATAAAGGGGGTTGCAATTACCTGTAGGGTAGCACAAGTTTGAGAACAGCCGAGCAAGAAACTAACAAGTGGCTCACCTGTCCAAAACTGAGGTGCTGTCCGGCGATGACCAATCACTGTAGGGCGTACTAGGCATCCTTGCAGGTAACATCGGAAGCTCGCCCTTTCTGCAGATAACCACCCAAATAAAACCACTGGTCTACCTTTGAAACGCCACTTCGATGCTGCTGATCATCCCTCGATCTATATGCAACTATTGTACCAAAGCATGGCAGAGGACAACTGCATTTAGCACATGACGGGCAGCAATGTTAGACTGTCGTAGTTTAACATTTTCGCGAAGTTCGTGATGTTTTTCTCTATCAATACATCCTGCACACTGCTTAGGTTACGCATTGACCTGTTTATGGCAAGCATGAGCCAAACTATAAGGCCAGTGCAGCCCATTCAAGTTCCCGTGATTCGCCAACAAAAATTTCCACATCGTGGAAAAAGACTCAAATGCACGAAAAGAGTGCTGACATGCACAAGCGCCAACTTTACTACCGATTGTTATTCAGACAAAGACACATATGTAGCGAAAGATTGCACAGCTCTTAACAACACACGTCTACAACCGCGCATGATCACTTACAAGTTACAAAATTAAAACAAAAGAAAAGACTATCTCCCGAGAGCATACCCCTGGAAAAGATACTTTTTCGTGCAAGCAATGGAAAGCATGCCGATGCACGTTTCTCTGAAGCAAGCAATGTGCGCCACCTCTACGATTTCTGGTGAGCCAATTATCGCTTGTCTTGATTACCTCCAATTGTAGGCAGGCAGGCAACCAAACCCCTTACAATCCGCGCTCAAATATTTAGAGTTGTTGCTTTGCCCATTCCATCAGTGTTCCTGTAGGCGTATATTGTTCTGCCAACATATTCCGTTCCGCGCGACACTAATACATACACCACGTTGTCAACAACATATTTTGCCGTAATTCATTTTTTCCACAATTTTTTCCCATGGTACATTTATAGCATCAACATTTTGTAAGGGCACCAACTTTTCCTCCTGTGCTAGAAACCAAAATTCATGTGTAAACATATCACAAAGACGTAGTGTGATGCAGTTATGACCTGGCAGCCAAACTAAATTTCACTGCATAAAAGAAGCAAAAAAAGTACTAGGGTACTCACAGTGAGTGCTCGTGAGCCGACCACCCAGTCATGCAGCCGTTGGCCTCAGTGTCACCAAGAGCTTGTTGTCTGCACAATGGCAAGTTTTCATTAACAAAAAAAGATCTCTTGAAGATGTCATGAAAAGGATACATATCATTCGACACAAAAGCACAAGAGGACACGTCCACTTGCACAAAACACCCAGTTGGCCAAAAGACCTGGTGTGCTAGGCCAGCTTATGTTTTAGTTTGTCAAGAACTTCTTTGGTTTGCACTGAAACAATGCAAATATTACCTCAATCTGTCATACTATTGTCGAACACTAAGATGGGTCAATCAAACAAAATGCTGCTATGTATCAACCAATCCTTGCATAATTTTGAACAATTCATAAGCAGTCTTTAAAAGGAAAGTTTTTTTTTTTTTAATCGAGGGAAACTTGTCAAACTATGAGCTACACCAAGATGTCGCACGTGTCTTGTTTTCATGCCTCCAACGTTCACGTTAGCAGAGGCCTTAAAAATGTACAGATATTAAAACCGCAGTGGATGGAAGATAGCACGGGCAACGTGGGAGTGATGCAAATTTTACATACGAAGGAGAGGTGAGCAAGGTCCGCACAAGAACTTTTCATACCAACACTAAGGGAGAAAAAAAAACACACTCACTCTCCACAAGTGACAAATCAGAAGGGCATCTACAAACACAGCTAAGCATGACCTCAGATATACAAAATATACCATATCTCTGAGGCAGCTCAACCTACATCAGCAATGATAACCACATGCACAGAATGTTACATTAGGTGCTATTTTAAGGCTCCTAACTAGTCCAGCAGCCTGCAAACCAATCTCTGCAAGCTAATGAATTTAGTGAAGTGCAATTTCTCGGCAGTTAATTCACGACATGATCAGTGCTAGTGCTACTGCTATGTACATGCTTTCTTAAAATACTACGCTTTTTGTACTCACTTCATCCTAAGTATTGCAAAGAGTTCTGGTAGGTTTGCCTCCATGTTGCTGCAAAGCAAAAGCAAAGCAAATCTTCAAACAATGCAAAGCAAGGGTCTTATTGCAGAGTGGCAAGACATGCTGAACAAGGTAGGAAAGCAAGTCAAAAGGCAAAGCCTGTATTTTGAAAACTTGCCACATACTCTGAGCGTTATGTACACACCATGCCGCAGAAGCTTGTGCAGCATGTTCTAGCCTGTAGTAGTCGCAGCCGTAGTTAACTGCTAGATTAGAGATGTCTTACACTAACCGAGTATTTTTTTAGCACGTACAATTCGCATTTTGGCGACCACTAGATATTTATAATTTTTCCAGGCAGTCTGTGCTCCTACGGGTTGCATTTTTTATGCTACTATCATTATAATGCTTTACCTCATTTACACAATTAAAAGCAGCAAATAGTTTTGATTAAGCCTTTCTTGGGTCCTGTCACACAATTTCTTAGGAAAGGTTTCCATATTTCAGCATCTATTACGCTAGCTCTTTCTTTGCAGCAAGACAAAAAATTGTTTCCAAGTAAATACATAAGTATTTTTCATTACATTACGACTGAAAGCCATGTTTCATGTATAGTAAGTATCACAAAACTGTCATAGAAGCCAAAGCATGCATAGACTTCACAACATGTGCAAGCTCACTTTTACATACATGTACACTTCTTGAGTGCAAAGAATAGTTTGTGCTTGTCAGTTCGGACTCGACCACTTGGACTGGCTCATGTGACCATTAGCCTGAAGCAGCAGGTAATATGCTTTCTCCTATACCTGTCCACATGTGCACCCATACTAAGCCTTTGTTCGGAGCAGCCTTTCATTCAATAATTCAACTTATAGACAACTTCCAATTGCTTATCACAAGTGCTATGAATAACTCAGTAAACGTGAGTCAAGCAGCGGGTTTTCAGGCGCATACCGTCTAGTAGAAGCGTGCCGGTGTGTGCAAGCACGCATCGTTTGCCGATGCGAAACTGCCAATCCACATGAGGCGCAGCAGGCACAAGGCGTGTAAGCAAGCGTTTCCATGAATTAGCAAACAAAGGCATGGTTTGGGCTCGCAAGGCTAAAAACGCACCCGTTCATCGCCGCAGGACGCCGCATGTAGTTTGTCTCTTAGCTGAACAGTTTTCCAGTACAGAAGATTGAAAACGTTCATCGACAAATAAAATAACAGTGCCATAACTGAAAGAAGTGGCCAAGTAGCAACATTTCTTATTCGCAACCAGCCATGCCTAGGGTTATCTAGCATATTTTATCACTATGGGAGGCTGGAACCTCCCTTACTCAAAGTATACTTGTAGAGCTAAGAAGCAAAAACATCTGTTTTGGTGTTTATAGATGGATAAGTATGGTTGTTAATTTTGAATAATGTTTCAAGGACATTCTCACATTTCGCTAACAAGGTATCAGCGGCTTGTTAACCGGCTTTGGCGTAGTGGAATTCTCAAACTGAAAAACCAATGCTACTCTTAATTGCAACCTGAAAAACTCATTTCTGAGGAACAGAAAAAAAAAGACGTATTTTGAAACGGCTGAATAATCTTGTACATTGAGAATTTCGCAAAGCCTCCTTCGTACTTTTTATAAAGAACCAAGGTTTCAAAAAAATAATACACATTACAAAACGCAAAACCTACGGCTGGGTCACCTTAAAAGCAGCACCCAGAAACTGGGATGTATTTCACCAATAGACGTGTGCGTGAGCGAAGTTTGATAACCTGGAAAGTTCAAATAAATATTCTTAAGCAGTAGATATATCAGATTTTCCCACTCAGGATCACGAGTCCCAACACATTTATTTTCTTGCGATAAAATAACCAGATTTGGTGCAACTAATTTGCATGTACAAGAGAATGCGAACTTCAAGAGCTTTTTCTTCATTATACAGTATCAATGAGAACTAACAGAGTCTGTCAATGCTTTTTTGGTAATTAAATTCCACCCACAGTTTCATACAGAGACAAAGGCAGCCGCTAGGGTCACAGTGATCAATAACGGGCCCTCCGTACGCACGCACTCCATTCGGCCCAATGCTGTGCTGGTTCGAAGCAACAGCTTGTCTTGCACCAAACCGCAATAACTGAACTACCATTCATACTTCACCTGACATACAACATGATTAATGCATAAGGAGGTGAAAAACTTTCGCATACTTTTTAAAAATAGCAAGACTACAATGGATCCATTTCGCCGCAGCCAATCTCGCAGCATCGGCAACACTTCAAATGGGGAATAACAAAACTTTCGCAAGGTAACATTCCTGCGCGGTGTGAATTATTGTTCTGTTCATTTGCTACATCAAAGCTTGACAAGTTCACGTCACATAGACATTGCACGTGTCATAGTGCCCCACCTCACATTACGCAACTACGCAAGGACACTCTGGTATCTCTTATCTATGCACTGATGGCACTTTCACAAATGACACGAGTTACTAGGACGGGCTATGTTTGCACTGCACAATCCAATAAATTCATTTCATACGATAAATTTAATAGCTTCATTCGGAACCGGAGAAGTTGCTGCATTGCACTTAGGAGCTCGCCTTTCACAGCCTGCTACTTCATCTGTTAGGCTGGCTGTGCCCGTGCACTGTTCGACATGCGTCGCTTCTGAGGGCGTGATACAAAGCACAATTTAATTGCCCAAGGCATTTGGGAGCAGCAAAAAGATGGGACAAAACAAGCAGCGAGGCTATGCAGGGATATTTAGCTCACATTCATCGCCAGCTGCAGTTGTATCGGATGTTGCCATGCTTGAAGTTACCAGAATGTCTACTCTTGGAGAGTCGGCCGAATAGTCAACCCCTTTTAGCCGCTGGCTTCGTTCTCCCTGACCGAGATCATGCCATCGTGGCTTCGGCTTGCTTACATATATATATATATATACACTGGCAATCCTTTGAACAGGCTAGGAAAGGCCCCGGCCCGCAACTCTGCCTTCTCGGGTTGCAACAACACGCCTTCATCATTTACGAAGTCATCAGTTCGAATAAAATGCGTAGTGTCAAAATGTTTCTTGCACACACTCGCGTGTTCACATTCGAAGTTAAATATGCCAGCTTACTGTCACATTATCATACGTTTCCGTTTCTATCTATTGCTGACTTCCCTTGGTAAAGAGAACGACACCTTTTCCCTCCTGCTTCCTTAGCGGGAGCGGCAACCCAGTGCGCAGCAAGTCTTCGGCATCATTTCTTTTGTGCACAATCTTTGTCGTCGCACAGAATTAGCACAGTCACAGAGCACTTGGCACTGTCGTAAGCCACACAAATTTAGAGAAACCATGAAAGCTGAACATCGATGCCACCGGATTCAGCTCTTTCTACGCAGCAAAGCCAGTGAACAACCGCAAAGCTATCCTGAAAGCCCCCAACGTGCTCCTAGCACTGTCATGTGAGCAGCCGTGGCGACACAGCAAGCTCTTATCATAGCGTTTTGTGACCAGAAAAGCATTGAAGGACTCTGACTAGACCAAGAAAGTATAAGGGGTGATACGTGTAGTGCAGCTGAAGACAAACTGTCGCTGGCATGGACCAAACCTGCAACCTTCAAGCACCGCTTCCGATGCTCTACCCCTCAAGGTACACCAGCCGTCATCGTCCCATATACTCTATTAGGTATATCTGAGCATTTGAATATGGGAGTGTAGGTGCCACTTATAGCCGTGACAGTGAGATAGCTTCCTGCCTGCTGACGTCATGTAGCATGTGGTCTTTTTACAAGCTGGCAGCTGACTTATACCTCCAATGACACCAGTAGACAAAATAAAATATGTTCCATACTCGCAGTCACGGCTATTATCAGCCCTGAACAACACTCCAGCATTAATTCATTCATTTGTGGGGTTTAACGTCCCAAAACTACCATACGATTATGAGAGACGCCGTAGTGGAGGGCTCCGGAAATTTCGAACACCTGGGATTCTTTAACGTGCACCCAAATCTGAGAACACGGGCCTACAACATTTCCGCCTCCATCGGAAATGCAGCCGCCACAGCCGGGATTTGATCCCGCGACCTGCGGGTCAGCAGCCGAGTACCTTAGCCACTAGACCACCGTGGCGGGGCACCTGGGGTTCTTTTGACGTGCACCTAAAAGCACACGCGCCTCAGGCATTTTGTCATCCACCGAAAATGCGGTCACCACGGCTGGAATTCGGTCCCGCGAGAGGGGGGCGTGAAACAAACCTAAACTACGCCTACTATCTGCTTCGGGTGACTTATCAAAGATATAAAGGAACGAAACGGTACTGACACGCGATAACATTGCATGTCGAATATGGCGGTGTAAATAAGCGTACTGTTGCGACCGCACAATACGAAAGGGGTTGAAAGAAAATGCGAAACGTCGTTCAAGGGCTACACTTACGAAGGCAGGTTAGCAGAAGCACCGCTTGACGATCCAAACGAAAACGTGGCCTTGTGTTTTTTTCTTCGATCACGCTTCGTGGCAAACATTTCCGTCCTGCATTCGCCATTAAAAAAACACGGCATTACGGAACAATACGGTGAAAACACTAAACTGCACCTCTGAAGAAGTTACGCGACAGCTATAAAATGTTTTTAATGAGTAAATAGCAGTATTTAACAAAAGGGCCACGTCCAGGGCACTCCCGTTTCCGGCAGTACAGCCAAGACACTTTTCTTTAGTTTTTGAATACGCCGCCTACGCGAGTCTCGCCTCATAGCGTCTCGAAAGGGTGAACCGCTTCCCTAGGCGAATAACTGTAAGCCGTAGATGAAATAAGGAAGAGCTCACCTGAACTCGGTCGGGCTCCGATGGAACAGTACTGCAAGCTTCTGGACGATTGCGTAAGACAGCCGCGTAGACGTTCCAGATGCGGATGCCGAACGAGGCTCATGCAGGCTCAGACTCGCGCTCCCGATCCACGTGTTATCTTCACTTGCAACCACCGGCCAATCAGACGACGCAAAGCGGCAAGCCGTGATACGCCTGCTCGAAGCGCTTCTTCTTTTTTGCCGACGCCGTTTCATTTCAATATGTCAGCGACTAGCAAAGGCACACTGTGCCATGGTAAGGAACTATAGTTTAAAGTGTTCACACACCTTCAGTAGAGTTACGCCAGTTTAACCACAGAACACGTATACACTACCGTTCAGCCACAGAACGTTCAGCCGTTAGCCAAGCTGTCACTTTGCCGGTTCGCCCTCACCTTCGCTAGGTGTGCCATAACTTTCTAGATGTCGCAGCAAGCGCGTACACAGTTTCGGTTTCATTTTTGTGAAACTGAAACTCCTGACAAGTAGTTGCCTCCTGGCTGGTTTTCAGAGCGGTCATCAGCTGCAGATCTGCATATTAGTCACAGTTTATTAGGCATGTGCCAGGTACTTGCGAAGGTGTCATAAAAACTGTACGGTCCACGTTGCGCAAGAAACGTCGTACAAGCGATCGAAAACAAATATTTGAGTATGGTCAGATACGATCAACCGCAACCTGCGCGTGATCGACAAGTGGAAAAACGCTCTAAATAGCTGCGAAGTCCAACAAAGCCCATTAACAAATGCTACAGCCGCAGAGAAACGTCTCTAAAGCAATGGCCCACACCCTTCCCGCATACTCTTGCATTTATTAAATTGTTTTTACGTCACCCCGTCGCGCTGGTCTAGTGGCTAAGGTACTCGGCTGCTCACATGCAGGTCGCGGGTTCGAATCCCAGCTGTGGTGGCTGCATTTCCGATGAAGGCGGAAATGTTGTAGGCCCGTGTGCTCAGATTTGGGTGCACGTTAAAGAACCCCAGATGGTCGAAATTTCCGGAGCCTTTCACTACGGAGTCCCTCATAATCATATGGTGGTTTGAGGACGTTAAACCCCACATATCAATCGTTTTTTTTTCTTACATCAACAGCTGTTTTCGGCCAATCTTATGACTACTGACAGTGTAACAAACCAAACGATTGCAAAAAAAGAGAGAGAGAGAGCACTAAAAAAACATATGGCAGCAACATCACTGTGAAACACGAGCAAGTGCGTACGTCACATGGCGAGCGCCTCGCCGTTCATTGAGTTCACTATATGTCAC
The DNA here is from genome assembly GCF_043290135.1 of Rhipicephalus microplus. Classification (NCBI taxonomy): domain Eukaryota; kingdom Metazoa; phylum Arthropoda; class Arachnida; order Ixodida; family Ixodidae; genus Rhipicephalus; species Rhipicephalus microplus. The sequence goes on from NC_134703.1 coordinate 40,749,252, forward strand.
TCGTCAGGCATTATATATATATATATATATATATATATATATATATATATATATATATATATATATATATATATATATATATATATATATATATATATATATATATATATTTATTTATTTATTTATTTATTTATTTATATCATGACGACTCGGTTGTAACGAGGTTTATTGGTCGTGAACTCGGGAACGAACAAGCGCAACGGACCCGACAAAGAAGCGCACGTGCCAAGAAGATGATGATTGTCAGCCAGAACATATGATGATGATTGACTGCTGTTCAGATGAGTATGAAGCGCATAATAGATGCCTACACTGTAGGCGTTCAAGACAGATATGGCTGCTAATTCAGGCTGTAAAGAAAAAATTATAGTTGGCGACTTCAACTCTCACCATACCTGCTGGGGTTTTAGAACAGATCAGTGTGGACAACGGTTGTGGGACTGGTCGGTAGACGACGACTTATTGTGCCTTAACGCTGGAACTCCTACATTTATTCGAGGTCATTCACGCTCCGCCTTAGATTTAAGCTTTGTAAGCTCGGCCATTGCTAGTAAATCGTGGACAGCCCTTGATTGCGCCTCCAACAGTGACCCCTTTCCAATAATGTTCGAGATCGCTTGCCCGTCAAACCATCATGCTTCCATGCCCGAACCTATATGAATTATACAAAATTTCAACACGACCTAAAAACGGCTTTAGACGCTCCTTCTCATGATGGAGATGACACTAAAGCTATGAAAATAAGCGCAGTAATCAAAAGGGCATACAAAAACGCGGAATTTGCTGTTAAATCAGCGAAGAGAGTACCCTATAGCCCCTGGTGGAATTCCAACTGTTGACGAGATCACAGACGAAGACAGGCAGCTTGGAAGAAGCTAATACATAATCAATCCCCTAAGAACTGGTCAGATTATAAATTTCTTGCCGCTGTATTTAAACACACGGTGGCCCAAGCTAAAGAAGAATATGATAAAAGACATTTCGATTTTCTCTCGAAATCCAAAAATAAGAAAGCTTTATTTCAATATATGCGATCTCGCAAAATCCTGCCGTCTACATTAAATACTGATTATGAAAAACTATCATTGGAAGAAACGAAGAACTCTTTAGAGTCAATTGGCAGAGGTCTAGAAATTAGATTTTCTTCGATTATGGCTTTCAACTGGCAAAAGTCTAGCATAAGCACTGACTTTGAAAACGTAACGCTGTCTGAAGCATCAAAAGTCATTCGAGATCTACCATCGTCAGCTCCTGGCCCAGATGGAATCACAGTTCTTATGATTAAAATTTTATTCAAGCTATCCCTGGCGACGTCCTCAATCTTATAAACTACTCTTTAAAGAATGCCTGGATACCGTATGACTGGAAAATAGCTAAGGTAATCCCATTAATAAAAAAGCAAGGATTAGGTTTTACCATAGAAAATATCAGACCCATCTCTCTAACTTCGAACATGGTGAAACTCATAGAGAGGGTTCTAAAGGGCCGAATACACTCCTGGATGATGAATAAGGTCATATTGAAGCCAAATCAAATTGGTTTTCGTTGTGAATGCTCAATTTGGTGCGCCCATGCGGATTTAGAGAGTCGAATACAGCTTGCTCGTAAAAGGAAACAGTACGCCGCATTAGTAACTCTCGACATAGCTAAAGCGTACGACAGTGTCGAGCACTCTATTCTGCTGACCACCTTGCAGAGTCTAAAGTTTCCTCAGTATATTACTGAGTGGATAGCAGAATTCCTAAAATCAAGGGAATTGTATTGCGTGAAGGATGGCTGTTGTTCGCGTAAATTCAAACAGAAACGTGGTGTTCCCCAAGAGTCCGTCCTATCTCCAGCATTATTCAATATACTGATGAGCTCTATTCCGATTGTTCAGGATGTCAGTGTCTACATTTATGCAGATGATATCGCGTTCTTCGCTTCAGAGAGCGACATTTACTCACTACATCAAAAACTGCAAAGATATATTAATACACTAGAAATTTGGTTGCAATCCATTTCATTGTCATTGAACATCAGTAAAAGTGTGCTCTTGGTGTTTCCTATAGCAGATACAGTTTCAATTTCTGTATTGTATAATCGGGAACCTATTCCACAAGTTGATTCAGTCAAGTACTTAGGAATGATTTATAATGACAAGCTAAATTGGAGCCCACACATTGAATATATAACAGCAAAGGCACAACGGGCGTTAGGTTTATTACGCAGGTTAAGCAACAGAAAATACGGGGTGCGCAGACACGCAATGTTAATGATATATAAAATGTATGTGCAACCAATATTGAAATTTGGGTGTGTATTATTCTCGGGGGCCGCTGGTTATAAAATTAAACCGCTAGTAATGTTAGAGCGAGAAGCCCTGCGATTATGCCTGGGGCTTCCCAGGTTCGTGGCGAATAATATATTGTATCAAGAAGCGCGATTGCCAACACTGCTCTGTCGATTCCGCATTCTAACGGTTCAAACCTTCTTAAAGTTCTACAGTTTACCGGCGCGAAGATCAGAGTACGCATTTATCAGCGACCCTGACTCTTTCTTTCTTGCACATTGGCCTCGATTTCATACCCCTCAGATAATTTTCGTTAAAAAGAAACTGGATTGCATAAATGTAGACATTAGCACAGTAATTGAAACTAATTCCTCAACCATCAACATTAGAATAGAGTACGATGAAATCTTCCCCCCACAAGCCAAGTTGCAATCTCTTAGATTTTTGACCACTACATTAAACGATTACTTGGTACATGCAGAAACCAAAAATGCAATAGCTACAGATGCTTCTGTCAACAATGAAAAGGCAGGCATAGGAATTGCGTCCGATTTCCTCGGCTGGTCTTTTTCAGTAAGGCTTCCAGATTTCACTCCTATATTTGAAGCCGAGCTAGTAGCTATTATTTTAGCTCTTCGTAAAATTTCTACGACCGAGACCAGTGCAATCATCCTAACAAACTCACTTTCGGTGTGTGCAGCTCTGGCAACCTCCGAACAATCTCGTGCCCTAGCAGCGTTCCACACATTAGCACCGCCGCATTTAAAACTCCTCAAATTAGTGTGGGTCCCAGGTCACTGCGGATTACAATTAAATGAATTGGCAGATGCTTTGGCACGAGCATTACTCGATCGACCAGTAATTTCAGTACTTCCCGAGGTAGAATACTTATCAGGGGTTAGATATAGGAAATTCGCTATTTTTACAGATAGCTTAGAATATATCACACAATGGACCGATTATCAGCACCTCAAATTTCCATGGAAAGCCCAGTGGAGTCCATCCAAAAAACTTGAAATTATAATCTCCAGATTCCGGTGCCGCGTCCCCCCATTAAATTTTTATTTACACAGAGCTGGTCTGACACTTTCCCCCCTTTTTCCATTCTAAGAAGAATCAGAAACTATTGAACATTATTTTGGCTCATGTCGTAACTATGCATTAATTAGGAAACGACTTTTAGATATTCCATTTGCGAAGCTAGGTTTAAATTTAACCACAGAAAATGTTCTAAGTTTTGGTGCCTCTGTTTTGGGAAATTGCCACAGAGATGCATTCGATGCGGTGTGTAATTTTATTCAAGACTCTGAACGTTTTTCAACATAAAGCCCACGTTAACAGATACTCAAAAAAATGTGTCGAAAAGTAATTTTCAATTCTGGATAAATTCGTGACATACCAAATTAATCATGTTTGGCAAAACCAGCTGTCTGGTCGGCTCCAAAAATCAAGTTGTAGCTATTAGTGTCTACTTTGTTGTTGATTCTTTTTTCTCACAATCTAAATCTTTGGTTTCTTTCTTTTTTTTTACCAATTCACAATACAACTCTCTCTCTCTCCCCCCCCCCCCGTTTTTTTTTTCGTTGTAAGCAAGAATGAAGCTATCGTCCATATGAGACTATATGTTCTCTTGGCCAATCCCCCAGAGTGGGTACGAGCCATGGATTAGAGGATACAAACAAACAAACAAACAAACAAACAAACAATGCCTACACTGATTCCCCCCCCCCCCCGTGGAAGCGGCCAGCATGGCCGCTGCGGGCGGGTAGTCAAGGTGACGAGGAACGTCGTGTGAAAAGCTTCATGCGGGAAACGTGTATAATTTCGGTGCTGCGGTAACGGCGGTCAGTTGGCACGACAAGAGGCGTCACACGATAGTTGACAGGTGAAGTCTGCTCTAAAACAACATGTGGGCCGATGAATCGAGGCTGGAACTTGTCGCAGAGACCAGGTGTGCGAATTGGTGTCAATAGCAGCACCTCGTCACCCGGTCGGAATGATACCACACGATGAGAGGTGTCGTAGACGGCCTTCCTTGCTTGTTGCGTAGCTTCCGTGTTCATACGAGCGCGCTGGCGGCACTGGGCAAGGCGAGAAATATATTCTTCGCAAGAAGATGGTGATGGAGGGCCATTGCTGGTGAAGAAGGAAACATCGATAAAGAAAGTAGGTGAACGTCCGTAAACGAGATAAAATGGTGAGTAGCCGGTTGTGCGCCGAACAGCGGTGTTCTAGGCGAAAGTGAGGAACGGTAGAAGTTTATCCCAGTTTCTGTGATCCGGTTGAATGTATACGGCGATCATGTCGGCAAGGGTTCGATGAAATCTCTCGGTCAGACCGTTTGTTTGAGGATGGTAGCTAGACGCCGTCTTGTGTGTGGTACCAGAAACGCAAAGAACTTCACCTAAAAGCTGTGATAATAACACCTTTCCACGGTCACTTAGAAGTACACGAGGAGCACCATGACGTAGTATTATGGCCTGAAGGGCGAAGTTAGCAACTTCCGATGCTGAACCAGTAGCTACTGAAGTTGCCTCGGCGTAGCGTGTCATATGGTCTACGGCGGTGACTATCCATCTATTTCCAGCACCAGTAACAGGAAGGGACCCATAAAGATCGACCCCGATGACCTCGAAAGCTGTTGTAGGGCACGTCATTGGCTGTAACTGACCAGCCGGGGGAGATGTCGGAAGTTTGCGAAGTTGGCACGGAGAGCAGGAACCCACGTACTTTGCTACGCTGGTAGAAATCCCAGGTCAATAAAAGCGGCCTCGAATGCGGTCGTAGGTTTTGTGAAAGCCTAGGTGGCCAGCAGTCAAATCGTCAGGAAAGGTTGAAATCGTCATGAAAGAACTGAAGGGTTGTTCATCGTCGATTGGCGGTTGGTACAGCGAGGCGAGCAAGGCAACAGAAGTGAGAGTCACGTCCGCACTGATGTCGTTGGAGGTGGCAGCTGGAGTGTCGAACGACGCCGTAGGTAGTGGGCAACGAGAAAGAGCGTCGGCGTCTTGATGTTTTTTGCCCGATTTATAAATAATCTCAAACTGATACTCCTGTAGGCGTAAAATCCAACGACCCAAGCGTCCGGACAAGTTCTTCATTGTAGAAAGCTAGCATAAGGCGCGTGGTGGTCCGTTACGATGGTGAATTGGCGGCCATACAGATAAGGACGGAACTTTTGTATGGGCCAAACCACAGCGAGGCACTCCTGCTCAGTGATGGTATAGTTTTTTTCGGTAGAAGTAAGCTCTCGGCTAGCATATGCGATGACCCTTTCGAGTCCAGAGTTATCGCGTTGGAGAACAGCACCTATACCGCAACCGCTGGCGTCGGTATGCAGGAGTGTTGGGGCGGTGTCATCAAAATGGCAGAGTACAAGCTCTGACGTCAAAGCTTTCTTCAATAGGTGAAATGCCGACTGACATTCCTCGGACCACACAAAGGGTGCATTAGATGCAAGTAGTTTGTGAAGTGGCGCAGCTATTGAAGCGAAGTTTCGTATGAAGCGACGAAAATATGATGCGAGGCCAAGAAAACTTCGCAAATCCTTAAGTCTTGTGGGGCATGAAAATCGAAGCACGGAAGCGATCTTTTCGGGGTCAGGGCGAATACCATCCTTGCTGACGACATGACTGAGAGTCTTGATGGATTTGGTGGTGAAACGACACTTCTTAGTGTTGAGCTGCAGACCCGCACCCGGTTTCTGAATATTGTTAGGAAGGAGGTGTCGGAAAATGACGCCACGTCCGTGACTGTGGCGACCTTGGGTAGCGTGGTCCCGGCTGGAGCCACCCGAGTGCCGGAGAAGACGAGTCGAGGAGCCAGTGTAGATGGGAATAAAACGTTTATGTAGAATATTTACTTGTAGAGAGTAGCGTAGAACAGCATGGAACAGATGAAGCACCCCCGAGCGTCTCTGCGCTCGCGTTTTTATACACTGCCTTCCCAGGATTCACTGCGAGGAAGGACAAGTCAGTTCAGGTCCCTCCTTTAGGATTGTCCTCCTCCACTCCGACCCTCTGCAGACTAGTGCGCCAAACCAGTTTTTAGAAAAGTGCAAGGACACGCACACCGAGTGGCACAGGGAAGAGCAATACGGCACCACTGGCCCAGCTAGCTCCTTGCAACCCCCAAACACAATGCACCAAGGCGCGGTCGCTGGCCCAGGAATGTAGAAAGCGTGCTCTTGGCACAAGTCCAGATGCGAGGCCCATTGTTCGGTGCACCACCCAAAGGAGGAGGCGGAAGCACAGGCTGCAAAGGTCCCTCCTGTTAGTCAGGGGAAAAGGGTTTTTAGGTCCACGGGCACAGCAGACTCACCACACCACCGTTGTAATTTTAAGCCGCCCTGGAATGTCGCTCCCGGCATAACAATATGTAAAATCTGACTCATCAACTGGTATAAGTGGCGAGGTACTGTTCACACTTCTTGGACTTGTACTAAATTATAACCATTTTGAGTTTTATGGCAAGCACTTCCTTCAGGTTAGTGGCACTGCAATGGGCACAAAAATGGCCCCAAACTTTGCGAGCACCTTCATGGCTTCATTTGAAATCCAATTCATTGAGGGACACACCTTGAAGTTCTTCTACTATAGAAGATACTTAGACGATATTTCTATGATATGGAACCACGATGAAGGAAGTATTTTCCGCTTCATGGAGGATTTTAACAAGTTCCACCCGTCAATTAAACTCACGCACAAAATTTCCAAAACTAGCATTAACTTCTTGGACGTCACTGTCACGGTAAAAAATGACCACTTGTCAACAAACCTTTACCAAAAGCCAACAAACTGTCAAATGTACCTACATTTCAACAGCAGCCATCCAAAGCATTGCAAAACGGGTATTCCATATTCTCAGGCCTACCGGTACCGAAGAATATGCACCGATATGCAGGAATTTGACAGACACGCAGAACACCTAAAGCATTCCTTATTGAAACAAAATTATGCTAAAGACATTATTGACAGTGCCATACTACGTGTTCGCAACGTGAACCTGAATGATACATTTAAGAGGCCAAACAGAGTATCTAAAACGACTTCCCAAACGAACTTTGTATACTAACTTATTCCTAATCAGTGCCACAAATCAACAACATCTTTTCCAGCCATTTCAACATAATCAGGCAAAACAAACGACTAACTTCAATTTTCGTGGAGCCACCTCACGTGGTGTACCACAGGCATAAAAACCTGAAGGACATTCTTGTCAGAGCAAAACAAATCCCTTCAAAATTCAATCAGGGTGTCATCCCTGCGGAAAAGCTCGCTGCAAGGTATGCCCACAGATGGTCACAACACGTGAATCAAAAGCGAACTTCTCGGACTTCAAATTTTGCATAACTGAAAGCCTCCATTGTGATTCCAGTGGCGTAATATACATGCTACATTGCAGCATTTGCGGACAAGAATATATCGGCCAAACAGACACGCCATTTCAGCTGCGACTCAATAATCACCGGTATCACGCCACTTCACTGCCGAAGCTACCTTTATCTAGTCATCTGCGCCTGCCAAACCACAGTTTCTAAAATATCAGCGTAACTCTTTTACAGTTCGGTTTCTCAAACAGGCACGAACAGCATGAGGCGTATTATATTTTTAAATTTAGAACATTAGTAGCCCGCATAATCGAAAGGAAGGAAGGAAGGAAAATAGGGGGGAAAGAACGGCAGGGAGGTTAACCAGCCTATAGGCAGCCGGTTTGCTACCCTGCGCATGGGAGAGGGATGGGGGAGATGAAAGATAGTGAAGGACTCCAGAAGACTCTCCTGTCTCCGAGAAGCAAGCCAGGAAATTGGTGACAAATATTCATAGCTGGAGGCCATGCTTGTTTTTCTGACGGACTCGGACTCGTACTTGTACACTGTCCTTGTTTTTTCTTTTTATATTGTTTTTTTCTCACGCGTACATACAAAGTGTTTACGCTCGCCTACCACTTGACGGCCATTGAGGGGGAACGGGCGTAGATAAAAAGTAAAGAGCCGAAAGGCCCATTAAGGGGAAACCCTTTCCTTACGCGCGCCGTCACGGGCACCTTCCGCCACCACGTCGACAATCTTGGGTGGCCCGACACACGTCGAGAACTGGCCAGCACGGGATGAGAACCAGATGTGGACTTACACCGACATTTGAATGTGCACAGTCTGGTTTTGTGCTCAGCGGTCACATGACTGCGAGACGTGGCCTGGCTCATACGCCTTGTTTATTCCGTTCTGCACTTCTTCCTTCTCGACCTCTACTAACCATCACTTGATACGCCACACGATTCCCCCTCCCCCCGAAAGAAGGCATGGATTACGCACAACAAAAAGTAAACAAGGAGAGGTTGAGAAGTCACAAATGTCAAAATGCACAATTGGTTTCATGGCCCCGTGGTGTTCCGTAAACTCGCAAAACTTCAGAAAAGAGTACAGCAGCCCGGTAAATGGGGGAGTTCTGGTGGGCGAGGTTGGCTGTGGCGTTCTGGAGAAGGTAACCGCGTCTTGCAAAACTGCACTGACCATGACGTGACTTGAGCACCTGCGAGGAACGAACAAGGTTGGAAGTCCTTGGAGCATTTTAAGGTCGAATGTCGTAGGCGCACAGAATCCTCTGTCGTACGCGCTGTATTCTGTGTCACGGCTGATACGGAAGTAGTGCTTGCAGCCTGCGTGTACAAGAACTGAAGTTCAAGGAATTATGTCTATGTTCGTGCATTGTACAAATTATAGCGTTCAGTCTCTTTTGTAGTTTTCTGTGGCGTTGGTTCCGTTGTCGTGAACTAATGGGATGGTGTCTGAATCTTTGCGTGGTAGAACTGGTGACTTCTTGTCTTGTTCGGTGTTTCCTGAGGTTTCGGAGCTGTAATCTTAGGCGCAGTCTTGATATTTTGTGCCAAATGCGTTTCTGGCGCCGATCCCTTATGCGAAGATGCCTGACGTCTTGAATTTGCTTTAAGAGGCTGACTTTGCGTCGTCGTCCTTGTCGGTGTATCCGTTGGAGTGTCTGCGATTCTTGGACTTGCTTTTGCTGGCGTTGCTGACGTTGCTGTGGAACGCATTGCGGTGAGATCCCTTCTTGAACATCGCGCTCGTTATCTTCACAACTTGATGTGGGGCCCAGTCGGCAGCTGGTAGTTTGTGGGCTGTTGTCATGCACTTCGGGCAATGAAGATAATGCTTCGGAATTGGTAGAAAGTTCAGAATCTTCTTCTACCCTGTTCAATATAAGAGGCTCTTGCGCATTGTAGCGTGCGATGTTCGATGCGTCGGAGCCTTCGGTGTTTCTTCTACTGTCGAGTGTGTATGGACTGGATGGCGATGCATGAACCCGTGTGGAAGGAGCATGGCTCGACAGGGTATTTTCCCGATGCGCCAGGTCATCTACCATAAATACGGCGTCCTTATAAGGCAAATGGTGAGCGTTAGGAGCGCTTGAAGAACCGCGTGATGAAAACCCAGGTGGTGGACCACGTATGCCAGACGAAGACTGAACGACATCAGGTAGTTGGGCAACGTCTCGGGTGATATGCTGAAGCGATGACTTCGCAAATGCCGACTTTCGTGCAGAAGGGAGGCGCGCTCGATGGCTGTGTTTTTCCCAAAATACGCGTTGTCGTCTGCCACTGAACTCGTGTGCCACTTCGTCTTTTGTCAGAGGTCGAATCTTGTTGTGCGTTCGAATGGTTGATGACTGCCTGTAAAATTGACGACTGAGTGCAGTTGTCTGTGGATGGTGAGTTACAAGCAAGTCTTCGTCGTAGTCGTCATCGTATTTTTTAAACCAAACGATCATTTCTTGTTTTATCTTTTGCCAAGACTCATCGTTGTCGAATATGTGTGGGAGGTAAAATTTAAATGCCTCACCGGTGACGTAGTCGCTGAAGTTCGTAACCATTTCCCGTTCCGACCAAGATGCAGTGGTAGCGTGGAACTCGAACAGGTCGAACCAGTCCTGTACAGGTCCATCGTCCGCTGCTCCGGTGTACTTGGGGATGGGAAGGTCGGTCGATGATTCTGTCATGGTGCTGGTCGCTGTGTGCGGCTAGGAGATGATTCCGTAGTCTATGTATGGTCAGAGCGTCTTGTGTAGAACTGCGTCGATGATGAGACACTGATGAAGTGGCTGGGAGGTCTTCATCCTGTCGACTCGTGTGACGCTAAGATGACTGAGAGACGTGGCCTGGCTCATACGCTGATGCTGATGCTGATGACCTTTGATGGATGGCGCTTACCCACAAAGGGGGATGGGCCAAGAACCGGGCGGCAGGATACTTAAATGAAACTAAACTGAAAATGGAGCCAATCTGAAAAAGTAGCTTAAAATAATACTACCAGAAAAACAAAAATGTGTGCTGAACAAGCGGTCAAACCATCTTTTGTTTTTGAAAGACATAACTACGAATTATAAACTAAAGATCTGAAAAGGTAGTGGTTGACTAGCATGGTAATATTTTAGTTGCGTTGATGTAATCAAACACAGCGGAGCATACATCCCTGTGGCAGTAACCAAATGAAGTTCCGCCAAGTGATAAAATTACTGGTAAATTTACTTGTATTCCTAGCTTTTGTAATGGGGCTACTAAAAATCTTTTTCTCTGATAAGAATAACGATGACAGAATAAAAAGAAATGTTCAATTGTTTCAATTTCGTTGCACCAAATGCATAGCGGTGACGCCTTGAGCTGAGCTTTATTAAGGTAATAACTTAGTTGTGGAACTGCACAGCGCAATCTGGTATAAGTGATCTCTAACTGGCGAGATACACACCACTGTTTATTCCAGCAATAGCTCAAATGCTCGAAATCTTTAAATTTATCCAAATTACCTTTTCCCCATTGCAGGCAAGCATTTCGGAACCTTAACGCGGTTACGTAAGCCGTATCTGGCAAAACTGGGATGGTGGGCCCACCCAGGGATACTGCTGCTAAAGAGTCCGCCATTTCGTTCAAATATAATCCGCGGTGGCCTGGTACCCATAGCAAATGCAGTTTTTTTACGTTATTCGGTACTAAATGCCGAAACGTATTCATCAGCTCTGAATTTACTGCCGTAGAAAGTGCATTACAAACTGATAACGAATCTGTAATGATAACTACTAATGATTCGCTTGAGGGTAATTTGCGTAGGGCAAGAACAATGGCCAATAATTCTGCCATGAATACCGGGGTATAATCTGGGAGTCGAATCGAAAAAGACCAGTCCAAAGAAGGAGAGAAGATGCCAACCCCAGCCTTTTCTTTTGACTCAGATGCATCAGTCGCTATGATATTGCTTATCTCTAGGTGGGCTAGATAATCTGCTAACTGGTCATTTAAATACCTATATGCCAATTGTTTCACGTTATGAGGAAATATATCATCGAATTGTATGCTAAGCATTGACTTTAGGTTGTGTATTGGACCAATATGTCTAATTTTTACATTCAGTTGCTTTAGTAGCGCTTGTGCAAATACTATTTGCGGGGTGTGTAGTCGCGACCAATGGGTTTCGAAAAATAAAGTCGGTTCTTGAATGAAAGCGTAAAATGAGAGTCTTTGGTGTGAACTGTATATCTTTAAGAATGCTTGCACAGTAAGAATTTTAAACCTATTTAGCAGAGAAGGTAGGCGAGCTTCCATATACAACACGTTATTTGCAACAAACTTTGGTAGACCCAGACACAAACGCAACGCTTCTCTTTCCAGCAGTATTAGGGGTCTCATTTTATAGGCTGCGCTGCCAGAAAATAGTACACATCCGAATTCCATGATGGGCCGCACATAAAGTTTATATATTATTATTAGCACATCTCTTCTTAAATCCGCTTTACGGTTTGCAAGCTTCCGTAGCCACCCCATGGCCCGTGTTGCCTTGGAGTACACATCATAAATGTGACTTCTCCAATTTAATGTGTCATTATATATGATGCCCAAATATTTAAGGGAATTCGCCTGCGGAATGAGCTCATTACTGTACAATAACGAGATGTTGATAGGCTGCAGAAAAGAGAATGCAAGGAGCACACTTTTATTTACGCTCAGGGTCATATGAATATTTTTAAGCCATCTTTCTATCATATTGAGATAATTTTGTAGACTCTCGTATAATGATTGAAGGTCGGTATTACTTGCGAAGAAAGCAATATCGTCCGCGTACACATATAACTGAATATCCTTAGTTGATGGAATGGAGCTTAAGAAAATGTTAAATAAAACTGGCGACAGGACAGCCCCCTGTGGTACGCCACGTGTCTGCTTATATCTATTTGATGAGTACCCATCTTTAAAGCAGTAATATTCTCTCCCTCTTAAAAACTCCGACACCCACGCAGTGATGTAGTTGGGAAAGTGGTGATATGCCGTCTGTTTTAATAAAATTGAATGCTCAACCCTATCGTACGCTTTAGCCAAATCTAAAGTAACTAAAGCACAGTATTGGCGCCGACGCCGAGCCAGTTGTATTCGGCTCTCTAAATCAACATGCGCACACCATATTGAGCAACCGGATCTAAAACCAATTTGACTGGGGTTTAATATTGCGTTATTATTAATATATTTCATTACCCGGGCATTCAAAACTCTTTCAATTAGCTTAACCAGATTTGACGTGATTGATATCGGCCTTACATTTTCCAAGGCGAATCCTTTTTCCTGCTTTTTAAGAAGTGGAATCACTTTAGACAGCTTCCATTCCGCAGGTATCCAAGCTTTTGTCAAAGAAAAATTCACCAGATTAAGTACTTCAGTTGGACAAATCTCGAATATTACTTTTATCATTGAATTTGTTACCCCGTCTGGTCCAGGTGCCGAAGGAGATAAGTGCCTTATTATCTCTGCCAGCTCATCTAAAGTAACCTCCTCGAAATCCTCGCCTGCCATTGGGTTCACAATGTGCAGTGGTAGAGTTGACATAAATCTATCTTGGAGCCCTTTCGCAATATTTTCTACTAAATCAGAGAGCTCACGGGGGGAAAGAACAGAAGAGTCAATATTTTCAGCGGGTGGTAAGATCTTTTGAGATCTTAAAAATCTTAAGAGCGCTTTTTTGTTTTTAGCCCTAGAAAGATACTCATGTTTCATATTATAACCATCTTTTGCTGTACTTACTGTGCGTTTGAAGTCTGCTGCTGCGAATTTATAATCACACCAATTTTTTGGACATTAGTTGACCAGCAGTTGTTTCCATGCAGCTTTCCGTTTTCTATAGCTCCTCGTGCACTCTTCAGTCCACCATGGACTAAAAGAACCTCTTGTGGCCGAGTCTAATTTAAACGTTGCGTCTTTTACTGATCTTTTTAACACTGCACACAGACTCATAGCCCTAATGTCACCTTGTATGTCCTTGCGGTGATCAAAAGTAGCCCTCAAGTCTTTTTCTAATTTTCTATAGTTGAGGAATGAGCGGGCCTTTTCGGCGACATGTATTCTTGGAAAGTTCAGTACAAAACTAATAGGCAAGTGGTCACTGTTAGTAGCACAGTCTAAAGTTTGCCACGAACATATATTTAGAGATGAGCTTGAAAATGTCAAATCAATTACAGATTTAAAGAGACCTCGGACAAAAGTAGCAGATTGCGAATTTAAACAAGATAAATTCTTGTCAATAGCCCATTCCCACAATCGTTTTCCGCTTAAATCTGTTTTAAAACCCCAGGCCACATGATGTGAATTGAAGTCTCCAGTGATTAATATATCCTTTCTGCAGGCAGAGAACATATCGTCTAGATTTCGTGTGTCTTGCAGCCCGGCTGGGAAATACGCATTTACAAACGACAACGGAGAAGCGTCTGGTAATATTATGTCTACTATCAAAATTTCACACTCTGGAGTCACACAACGATAAGAGATCGTAGCTTTGTGACTAAACTTAGTTGCTATCAAGACAGCAAGCCCACCACCTCTGCTAGGTCGGTCCAATCGAAATAGCCGATAATTTTTTAGGTGAAACTTCTGGCTTGTTGAAAGCCAGGTTTCTTGCAGTGATATAATATCCGGGGAAAGTTGTGAAGAAAGGTATGATAGGTCTGTGGCTGCGGAAAATATAGATCTGCAATTCCACTGTAATATGGTTAGTGAACCTATTTTGACGACAGAACCGTCGCAGAAACTGCTTGGTCCAAAATGTCCTTTCGCAAAAAGTCTTTCTTAGACATGTTCTCAAAGAATTCTTTTTTGGATAGATACTTTTTAGATTTCGAATTATGCGAAGAGTTTTTTGATTGGGGAGATCGGGTTCGCTTCAGAGCCTTATGAGAGTCCATATCCATATCTGCACATGCTTCCGAATCATCCGTAAGATCACCGTCTTCCGTTGTTTTGGAAGTCCCTGCCTCAGGAGAAACCGCTCGCTGACGTGTTGTCGCACTTTCTATTTCCGTACGCTGCGATACCAATGATGTCTGAGGAGCCCAATCGTTCGTAGATGCTACACCTAGAATTTGAGATAGTTGATTGGAAACCAATTGTGCCAAGCTTTCAAAAAGGTTGTTTGCGAGGCGTTCCATTGCCTTTTCCATAGCCTTCTCTACGGCCTCTGCGATAGATGTTGCGAGAGATGCATCCATGGCGGTGGTATTACGTGCTGCAACACTGGCATATCCTTTGGATCGCTCCTGCATTTCTGCAACGGCTTCTCTCCGAGAGCACCTCTTGCGTTCTACAATATTCAATATGGCAAGCTCCCTTTCTTTTGCTGCACAGTCTGCGGAGTCTGCAGGGTGCGCTCCATTACATAAGCAGCACCTCTCTTTCTCAGAGCTGCACTCGCGGCTGTCATGATTTTCACCACACAGACGGCATCTAAGAACTGATCGGCACCCTCTGACGCTATGTCCATATCGCCAACATTTCAAACACTGCAGGGGTTTGGGGGAAAGTGGCTCTACCTTATAGATCAGTGGCCATGCCTTAATTTCGGAAGGTCGGACTGTTCCTAAAAAGGTCCCTATCACCGATTCCGTTGGTGATTTTATGTTGTCAATTGTACGGGTGCACCTGCACACTGAAATTACACCCGCCACCGAAAACAAATCGAGCACATCTGCAGGTGTCAAGCTTGTGTCTACACCGCGGACTAATCCTTTCGAGCATGCGAGGTGTGCCGGAATAAATGGGCTTACCGGATGCGCTGCGAATTCGGAACATTGCAGGAGCTCACGAATGCATTCCTGATCTGCGGAACAGCACAGGATGCCTCCGCGACCAAACTGGCGGACCTCAGTGATCTCCTGGGGATGCGAAGTGGCTTTTCGAAGCTCCACTTGAATCGCCTTTGGGTTCTTCATCGGAATACTGCCCCCATCTGTAGGTACCAGCGCCACAGGGACACTTCTCGCTCCACTGCGTAACAAATAGTCTATCGGCCAATCCTTGGCGGGAGTGGACGCTAACCAAGGGGAGTGCCCTTCGCCGGGGGAAGAAAATGACATCAAAATGGAATGACTCGCTTCAGCTGAGAAAGAACAATACAGTTACCGGAAAATAAAGAACTCTAAAAAAACAATAAGGATACTGCCGCCCGATCCTGAGCCCGGGCAGCTTCTTCACAGTCGAGCCTCACAGTCGAAATGCGACGTGGCGTTCCCACGCTGGCACGCTGGCTCATACGCCATGTTTATTCCGTTCTGCACTTCTTCCTTCTCGACCTCTACTAACCATCACTAGATACGTCACATATTTATATACCAAACGGCGTGTGTTAATATTGCCACGTTCCATTTCCCAAGTTTTTGTTATCGTCCCAAAACACCACACGATTCTCAGCGCAAACCGCGCCTGCAGTTTTCGAGAAGGTTCCGGACTGTAGTAGATTATTTCGATAAGATCACGCCCACTGTGCGAACGGTACAGATTGTTCTGGAACCTACGCCACCGCCAGCGATAACGCTAGAACATTCGACGGCAAGAGTATAAATGCCGACGCGCTTCGCCGCTTGTCAGTTGTTGATCGAAGGCCGACGCTCCGTTCGCCGCTATCAGTCCGAGACTGCTATCTGTGCAAGACTGCTGCTGTAATTGGACTTTCCGTTTACCAGGCACAGGTTCGCCCAAATAAACAGTTAAATCCCAACACGAAGTCTCCTGTCTTCAGCCACGTCACGACCCCGTGACATCTGGTGGAGGTGCTGCTTCGTTCATGTACCGGACGCCCCCGTCAAGCCGTGAACCCAGCCCACGTCGCGGAGAAGACACCGACGCCAACCAGGAGCAGCGAACAAGCCGCCGACAGCAAGGGCTACCACCGGAGTACGGGCTTCTACAAGACAAGGCGCGGAAGACCAAGGCCATGACCGCGACTGCAGCGACAATGACAACCGCAGCGTCCCAGCCCACGATGGTCATGCACCAACCCAGGTAACCACCAATTTTCCATGGGTCATCGTTCGAAGACCCGGAGTCCTGGCTAGAAAAATACGACCGTGTGGCCGCCCTCAACCATTGGGACCATGACGAAAAGCTGCGTCGTGTGTTCTTCTATTTGGAAGACACCACAAGGACCTGGCTCGAAAATCGGGAGTCCACGCTCCGAACGTGGGATGTTTTCTGCGGCGCATTCCTGCAAACGTTCGCGAGCGTCGCTCGCAAAGAGAGGGCCGCTGCTTTATTAGAGACCCGGGTTCAGCTACCAAATGAAAATGTCGCCATTTTCACAGAAGAAATGACCCGACTATTCCGTCACGCTGACCCAGACATGCCTGAGGAGAAAAAAGTTCGTTTCCTCATGCGAGGGGTCAAACAGGAGCTCTTCGTGGGACTGATGAGAAACCCACCGAAAACCGTCCAAGAATTTGTAGCCGAAGCGACCACTATCGAAAAGACCCTGGACATGCGCACCAGACAGTATAATCGTCGCCTGACTGCCGACGGCGCTGCTGCTCAAGCCAGTAACTCCGGAGACCTGCGTGAAACGATGCGAGCGATCGTGCGGGAAGAGCTGCGCAAGCTGTTGCCTTCGGCGCAGCCTCAAGTGGGTTCAATCGCCGACATTGTGCGAGAAGAAGTTCGGCAATCGCTTCAAATTCCCCACGCACCGCTGCCCGAGCCGGAAGCTATGAGCTACGCCACTGCACTGCGCCGCAACGCTCCTCCCCGTGCACACCAAAACGCCGCCCCATCGCACTTCCGTCGACAGACGCCACCGCCGCCACCACCCCCACCGACGTCATACCGTTCGCCAGCGGCCCAGCGCAGTGCACCGAGGAAGACTGACGTCTGGCGCACCCCTGACCATCGCGCGCTCTGCTACCACTGTGGCGAGGCCGCGGACACACATACCGCCGTTGCCAGTACCGACAGATGGGACTGCGTGGCTTCGCCGTCAATGCACCACGTCCACAGCCAGGAGAACGACCCCGTGACATCGCCGACTACCTGACAGGAACTCGGTGGACACCACGAAGCCCTTCGCGTTCGCCGTCGCCCAGCCGCCGCACGTCACCGCACCACCGGCAGTACTCTGGCCCTACGCGGGGCCAGTCTCCTAGCCCGTATCCGGGAAACTAAGGGCAGCAACCGATGGAGGTGCGGTTGCTGTGCGACGAACTACCGAAGATCCTCCGACGACGACGCCGACGCGACGGAGCTTTTTGAACACAACCCCAACCAGGAAAAGCCCAGAAGGCAAAAGCTCACTTACCGAAGGTGGCCTGACAACGCAACATGGAAGCAGCGGAACAAGCCGACGCAGCCGTGACCCGACGCCACGCCCTAACTGTAATGCGAGACGGCGAACTAGCGACCTCGACGTTCTTACTGACGGCCACAGTGTGACCGCTCTCGTCGATACTGGAGCCGACTATTCTGTCATCAGTGCGTCGTTCGCCACGAAGTTAAAGAAAGTTGGGACAGCTTGGAAAGGCCCTGAAATCCGCACAGCCGGAGGTCATCTCGTAACGCCTGCAGGAATCTGCACAGGGAGAGTCACCATTAACGGCCGTATTTATCCTACAGACTTCGTAGTCCTACAGCGTTGCTCGAGAGATGTCATCCTTGGCATGGACTTCTTATGCCTCCATGGTGCTGTCATCAACCTAAAAACAAAGTCGATAACGTTATCCACAGAAGCAGCACTACCGCCACGCACGCCGTCAGGACACCATGCCTTGAATGTGCTGGAAGAGCAAGTCACCATTCCGCCTCGCTCAAGCGTCATTATTTCAGTCGGCACTCCTAAATCACCTGACTTGGAAAGCGTCGTTGAAGGCAGTCAGCATTTGCTGGTCACCCGAAATATTTGCGTCGCAAGAGGGATTGAAGAGCTGCGGGGAGGCAAAGCAACGGTTATGCTCACGAATTTCAGCAATGAGTACAAACATGTGAACAAAGAAACAACGGTCGCATACATCGAAGAAATTGTCGAAGCCACCAGCGCTTTCGCCCTCACCGATTCCGCGGAACCTGCTCAGAGGAACCAAGCCCCTCCCATAGCTTTCGACGTCAATCCCAGACTTCCGAACGATAAGCAAGAACAGCTCAAGGCCCTGCTCCTGCAATACGAAGATTGCTTTTCGTCGTCATCGAAAATTCGGCAGACGCCAATCACGAAGCATCGCATCATAACTGAAGAAAATGCCAGACCACTCCGTCAGAGTCCGTACAGGGTTTCGACCCGAGAACGTGAAGCCATGAAGAGACAAGTTGATGAAATGCTGCGGGATGACATTATCCAGCCGCCCAAGAGTCCATGGGCATCCCCCGTGGTGTTAGTGAAGAAAAAGGATGGGACCCTACGTTTCTGCATCGATTATCGCCACCTGAACAAAATCACAAGAAAGGACGTGTATCCTCTCCCACGAATAGACGACGCACTTGATCGGCTCCATAACGCCAAGTACTTTTCGTCAATGGACCTCAAGACTGGCTATTGGCAAATCGAAGTCGATGAAAGAGACCGAGAGAAGACGGCGTTTATAACACCAGATGGCCTCTTCGAGTTTAAGGTGATGCCCTTCGGCCTTTGCTCAGCGCCTGCAACTTTTCAACGCGTTATGGATACAGTACTGGCAGGATTGAAGTGGCAGACTTGCCTTGTGTACTTGGACGACGTCGTCGTGTTTTCCTCGAGTTTCGACGAGCATCTTCGGCGCCTTGAAGCTGTACTTCAAGCCATCAAGACTTTCGGACTCACACTGAAGCCAGGAAAGTGCAGATTTGCGTATGAGGAGCTTTTGTTTCTGGGGCACGTTATCGACAAGTCTGGAGTTCGTCCCGATCCACGGAAAACAGCCGCCATCGCCGAGTTCCCGCCGCCCACTGACAAGAAAGCCGTGCGCCGATTTCTGGGCCTGTGCGCCTATTATAGGCGGTTCGTGAAAAACTTCGCCCACATCGCCGATCCTCTCACTAACCTTACCAAGGCCGACGTGGAGTTCAAGTGGGAAACACCACAGGAACACGCTTTCCAGGAGCTTAAACATCGCCTCCAGACGCCTCCGTTACTTGCCCATTTCGACGAATTCGCCGAGACAGAAATACATACTGACGCAAGCAGCGTAGGTCTTGGCGCCGTTCTTGTGCAGAGGGCTGACGGACTTGAAAGGGTTATTAGTTACGCCAGCCGATCGCTATCCAAAGCAGAAGCAAATTATTCCACAACAGAAAAGGAGTGCCTCGCCATCATCTGGGCTACGTCGAAATTTTGTCCCTACCTCTACGGCAGGCCCTTCAAAGTTGTGAGCAACCACCACGCCTTGTGTTGGCTAGCCACCTTGAAGGACCCTTCAGGTAGCCTCGCACGACGGAGCCTCAGACTTCAAAAATATGACATTACTGTCATTTACACGTCCGGCAAAAAAAGCACTCCGACGCCGACTGTCTCTCTCGTGCGCCTGTCGACCAACCGCTACCCGACGACCCGGATGACGACTACTTCTTGGGAACGATAACTACCGACGACTTCACTGAACGACAGCGGGCCGACCCGGAACTTAAGGCCCTAATGAAGTTGAAGTTGAAGTTGAAGTTTATTTCAGGCAAAAGCAAAAAAAAAGAAAGGTACAATTTCCCTAAGGGACCGGCGAAAAGGCATAAAAGCCTGACAAAGCGCCTGCCCCCTGTAAACCCAAAACCCACCAAAATAACACAGTGCTCAGTGTAAAGTAACGAGTCAATAAGAAATTAATAGAATACCTCGAAGGCAGGACCGCCGAAGCCCGAAGGTATTCAAGCGCGCACTTGCGTCGTTCTGTCTATAGGAAACGGTCTTCTACAAAAGAAAAACTTTTCACCGCTTCGAGCTAAGTACCTCCTTGTGGTGCCTTCAGCTCTGCGACCAGAACTCCTGCAGGCCCTGCACGACGATCCGACGGCAGGGCACCTCGGTGTTTCTCGCACGCTCGCGAGGATACAAGAAAGGCACTACTGGCCACGTCCTACCACCGACGTCACTCGCTATGTGAGGACATGCCGGGACTGTCAGCGACGCAAGACACCGCCGACAAGGCCAGCGGGACTTCTGCAGCCAATTGATCCACCTTGCTGACCTTTCCAGCAGATCGGTATGGACCTACTGGGGCCGTTCCCGACG
The DNA here is from genome assembly GCF_043290135.1 of Rhipicephalus microplus. NCBI lineage: Eukaryota > Metazoa > Arthropoda > Arachnida > Ixodida > Ixodidae > Rhipicephalus > Rhipicephalus microplus. The sequence goes on from NC_134703.1 coordinate 40,770,017, forward strand.
TCGGCTTTCGGAAACAAGTGGATCGTAGTAGCTGCCGACTACCTCACCCGCTACGCCGAGACAAAAGCCCTGCCAAAAGGCAGTGCATCCGAGGTAGCTAAGTTCTTCGTCGAAAATATCGTCCTACGTCACGGCGCCCCAGAGGTCCTTATCACCGACAGAGGATCGGCATTCACTGCCAACTTAACTCAAGCGATCTTGGCATACAGCCAAACAAACCACCGCCGGACGACAGCGTACCACCCACAGACCAACGGCCTCACCGAGCGGCTTAACAAGACGATCGCCGACATGCTGTCAATGTACATCGATGTCGAACACAAGACGTGGGACGCCATTCTTCCGTATGTGACCTTCGCATACAACACGGCGGTGCAGGAGACGACGCAGATATCTCCATACAAATTGGTCTACGGAAGGAGCCCGGCAACGACGCTCGATGCCATGTTACCCAACGTCACCGACGAAGAAAACCTCGATGTGAGCGAGTACCTTCAACGCGCCGAAGAAGCCCGACAACTTGCGCGTCTCCGTATCAAGAATCAACAGACGACCGACAGCCACCGTTATAACCTTCGACGACGCTTCGTGGAATACCAGCCCGGTGAACGTGTTTGGGTGTGGACGCCGATACGCCGACGTGGACTAAGTGAAAAGCTTCTCCGACGGTACTTCGGACCCTACAGGGTGGTTCGACGTCTCGGCCCACTTGATGACGAGGTTGTCCCCGACGGCATTACGAACTCTCAACGATGCCGATCGCGACCTGAAGTCGTCCATGTCGCGCGCCTAAAGCCGTTTCATGCGCGTTAACAAACTGAAACAGTGTTTTTTTGTATTATTGTTGTATCGTAATTTATTCATTGTACTTTCTTACATTATTATTGTACCTTCATCATTAGAGCATCGGGACGATGCCTTTTTTCAGAGGGGGGCAATGCCACGTTCCATTTCCCAAGTTTTTGTTATCGTCCCAAAACACCACACGATTCTCAGCGCAAACCACGCCTGCAGTTTTCGAGAAGGTTCCGGACTGTAGTAGATCATTTCGATAAGATCACGCCCACTGTGCGAACGGTACAGATTGTTCTGGAACCTACGCCACCGCCAGCGATAACGCTAGATCATTCGACGGCAAGAGTATAAATGCGACGCGCTTCGCCGCTTGTCAGTTGTTGATCGAAGGCCGCCGCTCCGTTCGCCGCTATCAGTCCGAGACTGCTATCTGTGCGAGACTGCTGCTGTAATTGGACTTTCCCTTTACCGGGCACAGGTTCGCCCAAATAAACAGTTAAATCCCAACACGAAGTCTCCTGTCTTCGGCCACGTCACGACCCCGTGACAGTATTATTAGACTTTATTTTCATTTCTGAGTACTTTTTAGTACTATTTAATATTTATATTTTTTGTTTACGGTTTTGTTTGTTCATCCTTTACAAGAATACCCACTCATTTATTTTCAGTATGACTGGTTGTACAGTTTTCTGCAAGAGAGGGCAGGTGGAGGGAGGGGGAGAGGGCACATTAGCTTTCCAACGTGGTCATTATTTTCCGAAAGCTGGAGCGGGTCGTATGCTTCTTGTGTGTGTGTGGCCCGATGCCGCGGGCCAGCCGCCGAACCACGTGAACTTAAACTCGATCCATGTGTGGGATGCGAGAAGCGGCAACATGTTCCACATTTTTCCGTTTTTCTTGGTCGCCTCCGCTGGCGGCGCGTCTTACCTATACCCAGTAACAATGCCAGAATTACCCGCTCGTTTCCGGCGGCTCTCCGTCGCTCCTTTCTAGTTCCTCTCCTTCTTCTGCTTCTTGTTGTCTGCTGCTACCTCGTTCGCCCGTTTGTCTTTTTTTTTTTTTTTTTGGAGGGTCTTTAAACTGTGAGGGTGACCCTCTGCTACGCGAACTTGTATCATTTCACTTACATCCTCCGAAGAAGGCTGGGCCACCAGCCGAAACTGTTAGGATTAAATAAATATTTTATTGTTTTGTTTCCTATACTGCACTATTCTCGAAGTTTATAACTTTTATTACGGTAGCCGGAAGAAACAGAAACTCTGATCATCTATTTCATCTATATATATATATATATATATATATATATATATATATATATATATATATATATATATATATATATATATATATATATATATATATATATATATATATATATATATATATATATATATATATATATATAAGGGAAAGAAGTGTATACTTAAGGGCTCGTTTTTCCGTGTTTTAACACTATATTAATGAGATCTAACAGACAGTAATGTCAAGGAATGTACAGGGGAAGTTATTAGAACCAATGGAATGTAAATAAGAAGAAAGAAAAGTCGATGAAAAAATAACCAGCCGTGAGTATATATATATATATATATATATATATATATATATATATATATATATATATATATATATATATATATATATATATATATATATATATATATGGCAGAAACACAACTTAGCGGTTGTCTTAATTTTATTAGCAACGGTTTCGACAGGTGGACCAGTCTTCGTCAGGGTTTGCGAACAAGTGCGACGCTATGCGAACATGCCGCATCAACATGGTGGTGCAAGAAGGAAACGGGAGAGAGCGACAAATTCGTGGTGTTTTACAGTGGTGACATGCTGTGCCAAACAGTTTCTTCTTCGTCTCATTCACTGAAGCAACCCAAACAGAACTAAAGAAGAAAGAAAAGGAAAAATAGAACAGAAGAAAAAAAAGGAGAAAAAAAGAAACAGGGGGTAGGAGGAGAAAGAAAGAGGGGGATAGGGCGGCTTCCGTGACGCGTCTTTGAAGGTCACGGAGGGACATTGTGGGTGAGCTTGGATGGCAGGCAATTACCTGTAGCAAGACGAGGCACTCCGGCAGGGAGAGTGCCTGATTGGGCCCCTTCTGTGGTCAGTTAGAAAAAGGAAAGGAGAAACACGTGTTTCGTTTTCCCTGAAACTATACTGACACATTCCATATGTTGGGGGAGGGGGGGGGGCAGATTGCGGGGCAAAGATGGTGAAAGCACAAAAGGCGGTTTGGAAAGTAAAGCGGACATCTCGGGCGGTAAGGTACACATTGTGAATATGACTGCCTGCTTGTCTGCAGCCCTTTTGTACCACTCCCCGAAGCGCTTGTGGTTGAAATCGGCTGGTGCTGGTTGGGCTCTCCCACTTAAGGCAAACATGAGTTAAACAGAATGACAAAGAAAATATAAAGAAAGGTGAACAGTGAAAATAAAACAAATAATAACAAACATAATGGAATTGGTGATGTCGTGCAAGAGATATGTGCTCAAATCCAAAAACTCAGGGAAATGCAGACACACAAGATGTAACACAAAAATGAAATAAATATGATAAAGATAATAATAAAATAATAAAGAAATAAAAATCATACAACAAAGGTACATATACGAATAGTACATAGAAAATGTTTTTCAGTTAGTTCATTTCCCCGATAACTATTGGGCACCTCTGTTGAGCATATCGAGGAATAAAAATAATGATACTTTTTTTAAAAAACAACAGCTACGGTTAAAAATGAAATTTTTTTAAATTTTAAAATTATTAAACACAATTAAAAAGATTAAAAATTTAAAAATGAAATCTACGTCAGACTCGATTCCTGTCCCATCTCACCGCTGCACGACCTAAGGAATGATAGGTTGCCGATGCTTTCATTGATACCGTGTGTTCGTGTTTGGAATTTGTTGATGAAGTATGACTCCCTTTGTTCCCGTTCACGAGTTCCGCGGAAGCCTGACTGGAGGAGGGTGACTCGTACTTTCTCGAATGAGTGCCCTGGCAAATTCAGATGCTTGGAAAAAGGCAGATTCGGCAGACTGCGTGCGTGGGCTCTGTGGTTATTGAACCGTAGTCTGAATGCCATACCAGTGTGACCGATATACTGCTGGCCACAGACATCACAATGCAGCATATATATTACGTTCTGGCTGTCACAATTCAGCGTGTCCTTAATTTTGAATGTGAAGTGCTATGGAGCTCTGGTGTGCTATGGAGCTCTGGTGTGGGGAACAACTACCAAAACTAACTACAAGAAACTAACTACAAGAAACTTGTACTTCTACAAAAAAGGGTTCTCCACATATACTGCAAACACCAAGCAAATGACGCAAACTTGAGGACAGCACCTTTATTTCAAAGATATCACATGCTTCGTGCTGATCAAGTCTATTACATGAAAATATTACAAATCATATACAGCAAAAAATTGTATGAGCCCAACGAAGAAGCTAGACAACACACTTATCCTATCCGCCAAATCTTACGCCGTCCACAACGAACACGAACAAATTATGGTAAGCAAGAGAACTTGTTGTTGGGCTAGTTGGTAGAGCATTTCGAAAAGTTCATTCGAGCGCGAAAACTTGACACGACCACTCACACACGCACACACCCATACATCAAACACACAGCGCTCACTTCCAACTGATTTATTCATAGCTCGAAGGCTTGAATATGTACAGGACACATTGTGCGCACATACACCAAAGAAGGCCAACAGCATATATTATCAAAACGTACAGTTAATCTCTAAGTTAAGCTCTAAGGCTATGACATTGATTAACTGTACGTTTTGATAATGTATGCTGTTGGCCTTCTTTGGTGTGTGTGCGCACAATGTGTCCTGTATATATTCAAGCCTTCGAGCTATGAATAAATCAGTTGGAAGTGAACGCTGTGTGTTTGATGCATGGGTGTGTGCGTGTGTGAGTGGTCGTGTCAAGTTTTCGCGCTCGAATTAACTTTTCGATATGGTAAACAAACTTTTACCCATCAAACAACTTCCATATTAAACAAATTAGAACATAAGCTTAATTTTGATTGTACAGAAAAAGCATTAAAGGTACAAGTTAAAAAAGTGCTAATGCAGGAAAACATACTTTTTGATGGATCCTAAAAATACTGATGTTAGCAATGGTAGTAGTCGGGCGATGGAAATATTGTACTGCATGTATTTTATTAACTATAAAGTATAATGGTTTGTATCACATTTTTCTAATGTTCTAGTCTGATTGTAGTAGTCGGGCGATGGAAATCTTGTACTGCATGCATTTTACTAACTATAAAGTACAATGGTTTGTATCACATGTCTCTAATGTTCTAGTCTGATTCTTTCCTGAGTGATTGTTATTTAAGTATGTTATGTAGTAAGTATGTTACAAGATTTGTACAGTCAGTCAGATTCAATGTAACATGATATCTTTTGGCAGCTATCTTTTCTCTGTTGCTTCTTTTGTTCATGAAGGACTGATGCCGCGAAAGACGTTTTTATTTTTATTTTTTTTTGATGTACTAACTGTGTACAAAGGTGTTGGTTCCTCTGTCAGGCTTTATGCCCTCAGCCCCAACATCCTTTTGTTTCTTGTGTCTTGTACAAGAAAACAATAAAACAAATTTTGAAATTGAAAAAAAAAAATTAAGTTTGAGGACGAAGCCTCGGCAACAGAGGTTGTAGTCATGTGTTTGCAGACTTGGAAACGTTGTTCCCCGCATGGCTTACAACTCCACTCACTGCTTTCAGACTCGGTCGTCTTAGCTCTAACTAGGATGCCTCTTATGTTCTTTCCGCGGTTGTAGACCACTCGCGGCGGCTCCGTGAAAATTGAGGATAGACGCGCACTATGATGTATAATGTTAAAATGTTTTGAAAGGATATTGTTGAGGTGCGGTAGTGTGGACGAGTATGTGACGACAAGGTTAGTTTGGTCTTTCGAATGGCGTGGTTTAGAGCCCGACAAAATTTCATTCCTACCTAAACTACGTACCCGGCTTATAGCATCATCGATGATTTTCTCTGGGTACTCTTTCGCCACAAGGGCCGTTTTAAGATCCTTGGCATGACCTTCGATATCTGACACGACCGAATGAATTCGGCGGTATCGGTGTGCTTGCGAGTATGGGATAACTGTCTTGCAGTGATGCGGATGGCTACTCGTAAAATGGAGGTACTGATGGCGATCCGTTGTTTTTTTGTATAGGTATAATTTTTATTTCTTTATTATTTTATTATTATTTTTATCATATTTATTTCATTTTTGTGTTACATCTTGTGTGTCTGCATTTCCCTGAGTTTCTGGATTTGAGCACATATCTCTTGCACGATATCACCCATTCCATTATGTTTGTTATTATTTGTTTCATTTTCACTATTCACCTTTCTTTATCTTTTCTTTGCCATTCTGTTTAAATCATGTTTGCCTTAAGTGGGAGAGCCCAACCAGCACCAGCCGATTTCAACCACAGGTGCTTCGGGGAGTGGTACAAAGAGGCTGTACACACGCACGCAGTCATATTGACACTGTGTACCTTACCGCTCGAGATATCGGCTTTACTTTGCAAACCACCTTTTGTGCTTTCACCATCTTTGCCCCGAAATCTGCCCCCCCCCCTCCCCCTAACATATGGAATGTGTCAGTATAGAAGGTGTCAGTAAATGGGATATATATATGCCATTTACCCAAGTCTGGGCACCTATGCACACACGAAAAGGTTGACACCCATTTAACCCCCTTATTCTGAGAAAGAATTTATCGCCACGTCCCCGAATCACTCTCGTGCCAGTGCGTGGTGTTTGTACTACACGGCGTATCGTATTTGTGTACAACGTTGGTACACGTACTTGACACAAACAGTGACCCGACCGCTGCTCTCCATGAAGCTCAGGCGGTGCCTTCAGCAGGGAGTCCACCATCCATCCGAGCAATTCCACGACACGGAGACCCACGCTCAGCCCGAAATGAGCGTTCGTCTCTGCGTCCAGCTGGGCGAGGTACACGGCTCCCTTGATCACGTCGCGGTCGCACAGTCGGACGGCATCGTCCATTTCCAGAGTGCTTCTAGGTGGAAACACGACAGTTCTGTTGACCAGGTTGGGCCAAGCGTCCGTCCTATTTACCAAACGCACGTGGAGAGAAAGGTTTGCCGCAGACGTCCGTATTGTTTGCGACTGGCGGACCACCGCGGCACTCAGAAAAGTGGAGATCAAGTTGTCCATCGCTATGATAATAGTGATCCCGCTAGAGCTCCCATAGCCACCAGTGTCTCCGCCGAATACTGTAAGAGACCTCGCAACCCAGCGCTCATAGTCAAGTTTTCGCCCCACCCGTCGCGTTTTCATCCACCGGACAAGACTCGGGCTTCGCCGCAACTCGACAGCGGTCTTCTCATCGACAGTGACGTCCACTTGTAACCACAGATGCAGGTTCTAATTTGCCGACATGTCTACGAGCACTTCCATAAGAGGCAGCGTCGGGTCCCGTGACCAAAGCAGGCCGCGGTCCTCCAAAAACCGGCTCATGAGTTTGAGGTCGCCGTTGGCGTCGGGACTGTGGCGCAGGCAAGCATGCACGAGGGCAACCACATGCCCGCTTTCGCGAGCGGAGTACGCCGTAGAGAGGGCCTGAGTTTGAGCGTCGTGCTCGGCCCTGGAGCGCGCTGAGCCGGAGTGCCAGCGACCGCATACGAAGCCGTACGGGTCGTCGCAAGGCTGCTGCCGCCAGTCGAGTGAGTCGTCCAGCTCGCGGGCGTAGCGCCTGCAGGCGATTGACGAGCAGCGCGTGGGTTCCAGCGCGGACAGCCAGTCGTGCGGCGCTGTCGCTTGGCGGTGTCTCAAGATGACAGTGGTAAAGCACACGCAGACGGGCGCTACCGCGATGACACAGCATCCGCAGAAGGCCCACAGCAACCGCTTGGTGACCTGGCCTCGAGGAACTAAGACCCACCACGGGACTTGCTCCAAAATGTTTGAACTTGGTAAACTATTCACTGTGCTCATGGAAGTTGTTTTTGTGAACAAACTGGCTAGCGCCGCGGACGGCCTGACCAAGAAGACTTCCGGTGCGCCACTTCCGTCAATGCTGTTTCAATGGTCCCAGCGGTGTTTTTGTGGGGTGTTGGAGTTCGCTATTCCATTATTTCAGGCGCATTTCTCGGGATGTGTTTAGAGCAATATCTATAGCGGCTGCATGAAGGGGCTCGACGTTGCGTACGGGAGAGGTACAAACAGAAAGCGCCTAAAATTCAGGAGAAGTTCGTCAGCGTGCTTAATTTGGCCAGTTGGTCCTGCATGTTGATGATGTAGGTGCGCTTTGAAGACACGGACACAGAAGAGACAGGACACATCGGTCTTTTCCCTGTCCGCGTCTTCAAAGCGCACCTACGTCATTTACAGACGGGGAAAGAGTTGCCCTATCCATAGTGAATTTGTACAAATAAACGTTTCGACTATAGAGCTGAAAGCCCGCCCCGTGTCAAACCACGAACATATTTATGTTTTCGTCTAAGCACGCAACCTCAGGATAAAACACTTATTTCTGCGTCTGTGTCACACTAGGCACTTTTTATAGATTTCAGCGGCGATCCGAATCGCTCGCTATCCGAGGTGTTTGGTGCGACTGATAAATTATAAAATGTACTATCAGCGTCAAATGAAACCCGAACAGCGGCAAGTCTTCGCGATGGTATAGTGCGTGCCGTCCAGCTATCACCGCGGACAGGCCCGCATATATGCGCAGAGCTGCCGAGCAGTATGTGTGCGCCTATCAACGACATGAGTAAACCCACTAGTAAACTATTCAGGAATCAAACTTTCATGTAAACCCCTGCAGATAAACCCACAGTCCTTGTTCACACCGAAAAATAAATTACCTGGATTGTGCATGGTGATGTTCATTGGGGGCAGCAAAACAGGCGATTAGTCATTTTCTCGAGCAAATGCGAACTGAGGTCCTTAGGGACTTTAATGCGAACCCACTCGCAGGCGTCGCTTTCAAAAAAAAAAAAGTGCAACGGCAACAAAACCGGGACACCGCGGCGTAAAATTCGCGGTGAGCGCATAGCTGCTTTGTGTCCAATGTCGTTTCGAACAGAACACGTCATCCCTGAGAAACGCCTTTGAGATGGATTTTCAGTGTTAGCTTTCACGTTTTGCTACCCACATCAGGCGTTAGCGCCGTTATCTACCACGGGTGGAAGACGACGGCGTGCGATGTGTTTCCTGTAATTGGGGGCCTTCGAGCAATATAAAACCTGAACATCGATATCTGAGCCATTAGTCCGCGCTGAGCTATACATTGCATTTAATGAGGTGGGCAGGAGAAAACTACTCGCTCCTTGTGGGAATCCGGCACAAGTTTTCTCGCATGATCACTGCAACGCAGGCGCTCTTTCGTCTCCATCAGTCGGAAAATATGACGTTTTGACTTTCGACTATAGCATATAAAATTAGTTCAGGCTTGCAAACTGTATCCTGGCACGACACAGCTGTGCCCGTGTTGCGAGCTCTTCCTATGAATAATTTTAGAACTCCAGTGCAGAAGTTGAACAAAAATGACTCCCGAATGAAGAAAAAAAAAGGAGAAAGAAATATGCCTCCGAGTAACCGATTAACTTATTGAAACAATTCGCCTTGCAGTGTACCAAACAAGACGTACTGTAATGTTGGATCGATACGGTATCTTGCAGAACTCTTACTTTCCAATCAATTAGATTGGTCCACTTGAGCTTCGTTGAGCATAGCGCATGGCACAATCGTTATCCGCCGGTACACGTGCAGTGTATACAGCTGGCGGGATTCGCGCAGTAAAAGCGTTTAAGAACGAACGCGATACATCGTATGTAGCTAACAAGGCTACGTGCCATATCTGAACTGTACGCAGCAATTTTTTTAAGCTGACTGAAACTTCAAACTCCTTATGTACGAAACAAAACGAAGTCGTAGGTCGCCCCCCCCCCCCCCCTCTCTTCCCTGGTTCTTTCTTACCCGTCGGTTTTAAGAGTTTAGGTGCGACTCAAGGTTCAGGTCGTCACCCATGGCCACTGGTCGTGAACTTCAAGGTCGTCGTGGTTGCCAACAGTACGCGTGACTGCGCCAGTCGGCATCTTGTTAGCCTCTTGTAATCTGTTGTTGTTGTTGTTGTTGTTGACGATGACGACGACGATGATGATGATGATGATGATGATGATGGTTGTGGTGGTGGCGGCCTAAACGAATGGCTCACACCCACTCGGGAATTGGCCAAGAAGCGATTACTTAGTATATCACATATAGTTTTAAATCTAATGAATTTTAAAGAGGTTCGAAGAAATCAAATTTTACTAATTGAGATATTTCCAATCAAAACCGCCTTGATTTGATTAAGAATCTTTGTACAGCGGTAGTACAGATATCCCGGCGACAATGACCTAATTGGGAGGCTCTAAAGGAGAGAATATTAGAAATAATGAAATCCAATCTAATTCGATTAAAAGCCGATTTAAGAATGTTTTTCCTCGGTGACTTGAAGCGAGTACACGATAAAAAATAATTCTCGATTGTTTCATTCTTGTTACAGAATGATAAAAAAGGGGAAGGAGCCAGACTAGCTCTATACATGTAGTAATTTGGCACTCTACAGTGTAACTTCGTAAAAATAACTTCTTATTCGCGTGTTGACGAGAACTTACTTCATCATCATTCATCATTCATCAGGGGTGCATGCACGCGTGCATGATGGCGATGATGATGATTCTCATCTTTAAAACGCTTCCCTATTAAGGAGGATGGACTAACAAGCGGGCACCAGGATGCACACCATCCATCAGGTGTGCATGCACGCGTGCATGATGGCGATGATAATGATCCTCATCTTTAAGTCGCTTCCCCATTAAGGAGGATGGACTAACAAGCGGGCACCAGGATGCACACCATCCATCAGGTGTGCATGCACGCGTGCATGATGGCGATGATGATGATCCTCATGTTTAAGTCGCTTCCCCATTAAGAAGGATGAACCAATAAGCGGGCAGCAGGATGTTTGTTTAATTAAACACATAGACATTCACCATTCACTTCTGATTGGGATGGCCGACAGCTCGTCGCGTGAAGTATGCGGGTGCAACGAAACAGTCGAGCACCTTCTATGTGACCACACCCGCTTGAACTGTGAAAGAGCAACTTTCTCAACCGCACTAGGCCGGCTGGATAACCGCCCCTTTACAGAGAACAAAATACTGGGGACCTGGTCTCTAGCCGCTCTGAGGGCGTGGTTGCGGTTCCTACAAGCAACCGTACTTACAGACGAACTTTGATTGTTTGCAGACAAAGTTGCTTCTTATACAGTGCTCGAATAGTGCTCTAGTCACATCATCTTTTTTCCCCACAGTCACCTACTCCTCTTCTTCTATTTCACTCTTTTATACCCCTTTTCTCCTCCCCAAGCACAGGGTAGCAAACAGAAGCCTTCTTCTGGTTAACCTTCATGTCTTTCCTTTATCTTTCTCTCCCTGTCTCTCTCTCTCTCGCTAGACACTAGGGAGTTTTAGAATAGCACACCACGAGCCCTTGCGGCGTGGTCGCTGGCTCGCTGCCACTGCGCATGCGTCGTAACGCGAGTCGGTGTTCGCGTTCGCGGACCGCACGCAGAAAATATGAAATTGCGTGCAGTGATTGCGGCCCGCATGTGGCCCGCAATCGCTGGTTTTGGAGGATACGGTGTCGTTGCGATCGTGCGTTGCAATTTGCAGCATGACAAACGCTATTCTAAAGCTCATATAGCACCCGCTACGCCCGCAGCGCTTGAAAACGGTATTCTAAAGCTCCCTATTCACCTGCACATGTATATTTAAGGGCTGGTCACTGTTAAGCGGAGCAACTCGCAAGTTCTCGACTAGCCACCGACTAATTCTCATCTGGGCTGCAAATAAAAAATTTTTTTCGCCTATAAGCTAATTGGAATTTCACAATACGCAAATCCCTATTCTTACCACCAGAAGATTCTCATTAGCGAGAACTCGAGAAAACGTAATGTGGATGGCGACGCCAGCTTCAAATTGCCGCGCCAAACAACATGTCGCCTGACGACGTCGACCAGGCCGTACGTAGATTCTAATGCGTAAACATGAAGCACATCATCCTGCGAGAGCCCCGTAGACTTAGAAAACCAAGATTCAGGAAATTTAGTTAAGCCAATGTCTCCGAAATACGTAAAATACGATTTAAAACCTGGCGTAAAGCACAGAGATTATGGCGCGAAATTTAAAGCAGATACTTTGACCTTAATTTTCCCCCTCTATTAACAAACATATGATGGTGAGATAAACAACGTTATAAAGTTTTCAGGGCACAATTTATCGATCTAAGCTGATTTCTTGATTGACTTTATTGTTCCTTTAAACTCCTTATGAGGTAGGTACACTCTTTTGCTCATCTGACTCTCAAATGTCTTTTTTTTTTCTTTTGATATATTTTTCTGTGGTGCAAGAAGCCGAGTTGTTCGCATGCGCAGACATGATTATTCAACCGATGACTTCAAATAGGATTGATAGAGCACATACTAGCACATGTCTTTCTTTTAAAAAAAAAGTAAGTGGCAGACGACTTATTGCTGGGACGTAGCCAGAAATTTTTTTCGCAGAAGGTGGTGGGGTTCAACTATATATCCTTTATTATCGCTTATGTATCTTCGTGCAAGCGTTTATATGTGTTCCGGTACATATGCACGCAAGCAAACTTGAAAAAAAAATTGGGAAGGGGGAGAGGAGTTTGTACCCTCCTTGTGGCCACGCCGATGACTCACCAATTACGACACTTTTGCCACCGTTATCTAACATGAGCCAACGTTATGCAACGTTCCACTGACAGATGTTGGATTCGTTTGAAATCGGCATCATATCGCTCGACATAAATCCGACGGAAGAAACTCGGCACTTGGATATAAAATTTCCGTTACGTTCGACATAAATCCGACGGAAGAAACTCGGCACTTGGATATAAAGTTTCCGTTACGTCACACGACACGCTCGCACAACCTCGAATGCCCGCCGACCGTCCGCCACACTGCCTACAAATCCTTCGTCCCGGAAGCGAAGGTTTGTAAACACGCGTCCATCTAAAAATGTACGCGCCTAAAAAAAAGCAACAAAAGCCACTGCCGCAGTGTCAACGTCCTGTTTCTGGTGCTGCCGGTTTTTAAACGGATGCTGAACAATATCAAATATAATACCGCGGTAACACGTTAGGCTTGCGTTATATAGGCGCCCACAATCTGGGACAGCAGCTGTAAATCATGCTGAACGTGAAAACGCACACACGAGGGAACTAAGTCAAGATACCACAAACCTCTCTCTTTTTCTGATATTCTATAAGCTGTGACACGGTTTTGGACGGCTGACTTTGTGCGTAACCACCAAGGAAAAAAATTCGGCAGATCCCACGTACCCGGAATCAACGCTATGCGAAGCATGCGGAGGTGTGGGGACCGTGTTGCATTTTTCTTTAATTGAGCGACACCTCATGAAATGAAGCTAAATATATGTACAGATGTTGCACGCACAGACATATGTTGAAGAGTTGCAGATGTTTATATAACCAATAGTTTGCACTTGCGCAACGATGCCAACTGGAACATGCGTGTTAGCAACACCAGAAGCTGATACGAAGCGCTGATGCTCTCGAAGATGCTGGCCCTGGACACTGCTACATAAATGAACTTCAGCACATGGCACATAACCACAATTGACGTCAACCCGACGCGACAGCTGTATCAAACATACGTAATGTTTATAAAATTGGGTAGGCAGCACTGCAACCGTGCACGATTGACGTTTCACGAAAATTAGCATCTATTTGGAAAGCAGTTCCGAGACCTGGCGTTTCTCTGTGGTACAGAATGCTTGACTGCCACGCAGAATTCTTGGGTTCGAGTCCTGCTGGGACCCTGAAATTAATTATTTGCATTCGTCGGGGTGTTAAGGTTGACTATGTCAGGTTTTTCGTAACACTGCACATTTATTCTATGCCTTTGTTGGGTCGACGCTGCCGATGTCGGGTATTGCTAAACGCTCATGCGTTAAAATTACCCATGTGTGTTCTCGTCGTCCCTGGGTAGATACAAAGTTTCAATCCCCTGTGGCACATACCCGCATACCAGCGGCACATACTCGCCCGTGGATATGTGCCACTGTCTGGCGAGAAATGTTTGACGACGTACGCGACGGTATTGAGACAGTATATTCATGTTTTGACCAGAACGTCATATTCGTCAAACCATGTTACCCTCCCAAGCTAATTTTGGTTCACGACAAGTCAAGGGGGTGTTCACAAGAGCACCCTAACGTAAGCGGCTATAGATAGATATCCTCCAAGTCGCCGAAGTTCGCTAAGAAATGCTTCACATGTAAAATATACCGGTTTTCTTGAGAAGGTATATACATGGAATGCACATCGCTGTCGCAGACAGGCCCACAATAAGTGGATTAAACTCATCAGTTGAAAAGCACATTTTCCAAGCCGATGGCAACGTCACGCAGTGCTTTCGCGGCGTTAATCTATCTATCCGATTTTAGTTGCGAGGCATCTTATGGTCGAGTTCACACTCCAGTGTGCCTGCGGTGTGTCCGCTTTTACTGCGCATATATGTGTATTTCTGACGTCTTTTTGCGAGAAGATCCCAAACATATATGGTCGCAGTGTTTCGACCATGCTCAAGTCTCGAGTACACATTTGTGCATGGTCAAACAAGCGCCAATAAGCACGAGGACTCGGAAAGGACACAGGACGAGCGCTTACTAGAAACTGAAAACTTTTATTTCTGAACGAACACCCTTGTACATGCTTAAAACGTGTTTTTATCGGTTGTATGCCATCGGTTAGGGGGGCGGTCTTACGTTACTTCACGTTGTTCGTGATAATAAGGGGTCGTTATAATGGTGACGGACATGGGTGTTATGCATACGTAAGAGTGTTTGTTTCGAAATGAACAGTTTAAGTTGCTAGTATGTGCTCGTCATGCGTCCTTTCTAAGTCTTCGTATACTTATGGCGCTTGTTTTATCATTCATTTATACCAACATGCCCAAGTGGCAGTCATCCTAGATATATTTGTCTCGCGTATCTTCTCGTGGTACATTACGCGAGATCAGCGTCTCCACCCATATTTTCACCGTAGTTAATATTATCATTACATTCTAATTTTGCATTATTTACGAAATACCTGGCTAATTTGTTCACAGTCAAGCCATTCTCCTCTCTTATCTTCACTGTCTGTATTAATTCTGAGTAGAACTAGTCTACTATATACTGTGTATGACAGACTCACGGTATATCGCTTAAAATTGTGAGATCTATAAGCAGTGAAGACACGAGCTTTCCGTCCTTTCAAACGAACGTGCCAACAAAGCAGGATGCCACCAATTTTTCAAGTGTTGGCGCTCTCTTTCGTGCACACTGCTGCGTAGAGGTGCGAAAGTGAAACGCGTGGTGAAACAGCAAGCCCTGATTTGTAAATAGCAGAGCACGTCGCGCAGATCACGTGGCGGCATGCCGGCGAAGTGTCGAGTGTATGTCTTGCCAGGTGCAAAAGCAGCTTAAATTTCAGACTAACGCTGACGCATAGATCGTTCCTAACGCGCGCGCATCCTTCTTCCAGACACAACAGTCGAGAGAGAGAAAACATATTTTGCATGGTAGCACTCGCCAGAAGCACATATGGGAGAGAACGAAAGGAGGAGAGTTTTTTTTGGGGGGGGGGGGGGCGGAGGCTTTCTGCACTTGATTCAGGGGCGTAGGCAGAAATTATTCTTCGGGGAGGGGGGTACCCCTTGGAATGGTAATTTATTGCTCAAAAATGTCAGGCGGTACCCCTTGGAATGGTAATTTATTGCTCAAAAATGTCAGGCGGTACCCCTTGGAATGGTAATTTATTGCTCAAAAATGTCAGGCGGGTGGGCACTGGCCCGGAGTGCCATCCCCCGGCTACACCACTGACATGATCCCAGCGGACAATTAGGCCAAGCAAAGCTTGGGGTCTTGTCTTTCACTGTAGAGTGGCCTCCGTGTAGCGTGGTAGTGATGGTGCAACTTGAAATCAAATAGTCCCAAGAGAACACCCTTTTTCATCGGTGGGATGCGAATCCAGAACCACCGAAAGTTGTGGCTTTTAAAGCGCGTATTATGGGCTCTGCCGGGTAAACTCCTAATTAAGTTAACGTGAAAACTCAGTTCACACATGCTTGCATCCAGTCATCTTGTGTGACCGTGTTGTGGTAAAAGGAATCCAGGAGAAATCATTTTATACGGTCTCTTCATCTCTATATCTAGGACATTTCCCCATCGCATGTCGTGAAACACGTGGTATACGTGTACACCATAACGTGTAGAAAAAAGCATGCACACGATGGATCACGTTTGCACGGTGCGATAACTAACACTCATTGGGCCGGAAATACCAGCATAGTATACGATTCTTATTGCAAAGGGTCGTCGAACTAAAGGCGAGTATGCTGACGGTGTGACGTACGAAATGTGTTTCTCAGCTCGCTGGCATTTTTGGTGTTAACCAGCTTATTATTTTTTTTTTTGCAGTGATGGAAAATTAAAATCCTCTAAACACTAGCTATAGCAGCATCGCCAAGCACACGAGTATGCATGTCATAATTTCCGCGCATATTTTTCTAGGATCGATGCTTTTACCGCGACGTACGTTTGAGCAGAGCGAGTTAGCACGAAGACACTCGACAGGAGCGTAGCCACAAATCTTTTTTTTTTTTGGTAGGCAAGGGGGGGGGGGCAATTATACTATATTTTCGTGCCGGCATTGTATATATATATATACATGTGCGCTAGAAAATTCCTCTCCCCCCTTGCCTGGCTACCCCAGCGACTACAATCGTTTCGTGCGTACTCGACAGGCACTGCGCCGTGCTCCCGACCGGGTTGCAGAAATTAGGTGCCTTTTCTCATCTTCTAACCACTACCACCGTACTTGATGTCAGCTCAGCAGTTCAATTTTTGTCTCATCGATCATGTTTCTCTCATCGACTGCAGGCTTGACAACTCGAGACAAGCATTATTGAGGTAACACACAACTTATGTTTTCCAACTTTCATCATAAATAATCGTCATTCTACGCGTACGAAAGCGCGTGTTCCTGGGTTTCAGCGGTCGTTGTTCCGAGTGAAGTGCGCGCGCCCGTGGACTCGTCACAAGGACGCGGTTCTCTATCAGCGATGCGAGGCCGTTTTCCCCGTGTGCGCACGCACGATGCGCGCAAGACGCTCCCGGGGGTACGGGTTTTCGCTGCCGCAGCGGGCCGAAAGTTCACAGCGCGCCGCTGAACTTGTGGCCGAGCCCGGCGAGCGCCTCCTCGGGGTCATTGAGCGAGCGCCTGCGTGACTTGGGCGCTGAGGGCCGCCACTTGCACATAGTCGCATGTTATTCTTGACCAACGCAACACCGGCGCTGAATGACATGCGCAAGAAGCGCTACAACAAATATTTTACAGCATAAACAAACGAGGGGTGCCGAACTTGATTATTTTTACGCATATGTAGGTCTTGCAAAACGAATCGCATATCTCCAAAAAGACTTCTTTTTGGGCGAGTTGATGCCTAGATTGCTTAGATATGTTTGACTGAGGCGTAACAGTACATTTCGCAAGAGAAAAAAAAAAAAAACTTGGGGTGGGGTGGTGGTGAAAGAAGACAATGCACACGCAGCAGCCTATTCGAAAGTGTGATTGGCATATGTGCACGCACAGTACCGGAATAACTGCATCGGAAATATTACATTACCTTCTCAAGACCCTTAATATCACGCTTAGAGACCTGTATGTACGAACCACCTCTTTCATTAAAGAAAGAACACATTTCCGTCTTTCGAAGTTTCCCGCGCGCCCTAATTGTGTAACGGTATGTGAAGGACGTGTGAGTCGGGCGTGCTTACTGAGCTGCTCATGCCATTCGTTACGGCGTAAACAACACACGAAACAGAGCATATCCGCTATGATACCAAGCGTCTCGTGTGCGTTCAAAATGCTCAATTGACTCACAGTGCGCGCGTCACGGATAGCGCGATATGATCGCGTCGTTGATTCGGCCTGCGGAGCGGCGGCGGTAGGTGTTCAGTGACAGGGAAGCGCGTTCCCCAGGGACTTTATTCCCCAGGCAGCCGACCGCGCCCTCTCGCGCGGACAGCCCGAAGGTGCAGCAGCAGCGCATTCGTTGGGCCGGCGGCATACGGGCAAGCGAGGGTCCGCACGGAACTACGGGTTCGTGGGGGTGTGGTGGTGGTGCTGTCAAGCCATGTCCGGCGACGACGGCCAGTGGGAGGTCGTACCTTCGTATCTCGACGTGCTGCGGGGCGTGTACAACGTGTGCCACTACGGACTCTACGTGACTAACGGCTCCGAGTCCGTCAGTGCCACTGGGCCTCATCGACGTTCTTGGCCCTTCATACCGCTCGAGGATGTCTTCGTGGTCCTCGTGCTGGCCGTCCTTTGGACTCTGATCAGGCGGTTGCTCACCGATCGTGTCTTTAAGGTAATGCCGCGACCGCGCGCCTTCGCCTGTTGCTGTCGCAGTTTCATCTCAAGGCGTGCTTTGCTCGCCGCGCGCTCCCCTCCCATTGCTGTGCGTGCGTCGTCGGCCGGCTTGTCACAAGGCGAGTGGACGCGCCCACCGCCTGAAATCGGGTACACTCCGTTCACACAGGGCACACGCTCGCCCCTTGCGGCTGCCCCTGCCAGGGGTGCCTTTCACTGGGCCTGGCTAGCTTTCGGCGATGCGCACCGTCGATTGCGTGTCCGTTCGCAAGGCTGATCGCAGACACGTTGGGATAGAGGCAACAACGCTATCGCCACGAGTTGAGCAATCGCGTGACCGATAGCGACGAATGTTTTGGTCATTGTTCTCATGGGAAAAAACGGCCCGCATTTGAATAGCGTGGCGCCTACGCGGTAGTTCTCGTATTGTTTGCTTCCGCGTGAGATACTCCGACAGCCTCTATTTACACAATGGTCGTTCGTTTTGGAAAACGAAACTTGCTTCGACGAATGCTCGCCTTCACTGCCTACCAGTGCCATTTGCTGATGGGCGTTTTTCACCCCCCCCCCCTCCCCACCCCACACCTTGCGACCATTTCTCTCATTTGACACTTCGCTTGCAGCGCCTTTCCGCCCTCCTTCTTCCTGCAGTTATGATTGGTCTGTTCTCGTGACTACATTCTTACGTAATATCGTTCCATACTACGGACCGACTTTCTTTTTATGTTTGGTAGCCTCAACTCCACAATGTGCGCATTAGTGCGACATCTTGCTCACTGACTATTGAATTAATATATATTTTAGAAAAGCGACTACTAAAGTGTTGGTTATAAACGTGCTTAATTATTATAGTACTCATCTATCCTAGAATTATGTGACGGGACATGTGGTACAGTCCACACACATAAAATGGGCGAGGACATTGCAAAAACATGAAAGTACTCAGAAAAATTAACCAGTACTTGTATTTAATGATGCACTGTGGTTGTGGAATTATGCACTTGAGTGCAGTGTCTCGGGTCTTGTCCACCTTGAAATTCTTATTCACATGCATCACGAAAACGATTGTGCAAGTAAAGGCAAATGAATAAGTTGTTCAATCCATGGCCCCGTGATTATGATGTTCATCGCAGTCCACTGTAGTTGTTTAGAGACACTAGTACAAACTATGAATCTCTAAGGAATGCAACATCATAAGATGAGACATCATGAATCTTTCTTCTTGCTTAATGAATGTTATGTTGAGCCACCATAATAATGCAAATGAAAGTCGTGGTTATTGGGTTACATGTTTGCAAAAAGGCAAAAAAAACTGATACCTGATAACATTGCCACTGTACAAGTAATGTCATGGGGTTGTAAATGTGGTAAAACAACAATTAATAAAATAATAATAATGTAGTACGAATACGACAACAACCTCTGTACCTGTGTAAAAGCACAGCAATGAATATAATGTTTCGAGAACATTCTGAAAGATGAGTTCAATGAATCTGGTTCATCGCTGGACAAAATGCAAGTTTTTTTTTTTTTTTGTCAGTAAGGTCCCCAAATCTGGTGAAAACTATTCTTAGGCAGTCTTTCTATCACCCGGACTAACTAGGAGGCGAGCAGATTGAGGTTAAGTTAATAGACAACTCAAAGCAGAAGGACACTGGGATGGTAAATCCGTTACATGGAAACCTGCAAAGTTTAGGAAGTTTAATGAAAGAGAAGACTGCCATGTATATGAGTGTATCACGAAGCTACAGCTATAGTTTGGTGGCTCAGTGCTTTGTCCATTTGTAAACAAAGCTACCATGGAGCTGGTATGAAGGTGAAAGTATTTGTAGTAAAAGTGTGGATTGTCATAAATGAACATGAATGAAAGGTGGATGATTACACAGCAATGTTCTATATGTGAGGATCAGCTTTTCTTTCTTTTAAGCAGTACTGGTTACTCTGCTTCACTGGCTCTGGCACAGTACATTCAGATGCAGAGCAAAAAGGCACGGTTGATATATTTGTGTTAATGAAAGACAACACTGCTTATTATCCCAGTGCAATGCTGAGTGATACAAGCGTGTTACTTGGAGTGTCACACTTCTGGCAAATTTCGTGCCCAGTGTTGGCTCTGGGAATGCCTAGCTGATGCATTATAGTGTATGATGAAGGCAAGAGCCTCTGCATTGCATTGTGGCTGCATTCGGTTCTTTAGTGTTCAGCCAGAAGTCACTAGCTGCTCAAGAGAGTGTCAACTGTCATGTGTTTGTGTAACCTCTGAACACTGTATACACTGAGCCATTGACAATACTGTCACCTTCATTTAGAAGTGTTAATATGCTGTATAATTTTTGAGATCTGCTTTGTGAAATTGATTGGAGGGTCACATGGTGTTGGTAAAAGCAATTTGACCGGATCTCTCAACAGGAAGTGCGGCCTACTGATCTACTAAAAAAAAAAGCATGCAGTCCAAAGTCTACTAGTGTTTAGCAATGCCATGGAAACTCAGATAAGAAAACTTGAGGGGCTGGCTAGGAGAAGCAGTGTTCAGAATGGCAGGAAGATTAGGCTGAGCGACGAGATTAACTTTGTAGGCTTAGGATGAAGCCGTCTGACGCAAGGCAAGTGATTAGACAGCAGGGAGAAGCACTTGTCACACCCTAAAAATGAGGTGATGATGCTGATGATAGTGCTTCTGTGCTGAAAACTCCACAAGTTAATTGCCTTCATGGAAGGCTGATCATGAGAAAGGAA
The DNA here is from genome assembly GCF_043290135.1 of Rhipicephalus microplus. NCBI lineage: Eukaryota > Metazoa > Arthropoda > Arachnida > Ixodida > Ixodidae > Rhipicephalus > Rhipicephalus microplus. The sequence continues at coordinate 40,791,075 of NC_134703.1, forward strand.
GTTCAACTGGCATTATTTTTTGTCATGTTATGCCATAGCTTCTTCATGAACCAGGTGTTTTTTCATGACTTATCTACACTGGGTATTTGTTTTAGTTAAGTTTAATTTCAGTGCAGCAGCTTCATGTGTACACACCATCTTATTTATATAGTTACGAGTATCATTGTTAAAATTAAGCTAATCCAAAATGCCTGATTATGAGTTAGATGTGGTAGCTCTTTATTTCTAATGAATGCTTTATAGAAATAGCAAAGATAATAACTTTGGATTGTTTCACTATTCAGACAATTAAAATACTGCTTGAAACTTTATATTAAATTACTGAAAAAATATGATTAAACAAATTACTTAAGCTGAGGTGCACAAGAAATCTAAGTACAAAAGGAAGATACCTAGACACAGTACAGTTTAAACAAACAGTTTAAGGAAAGTGGGAGCGATGTATGGATGCAATGTTTTCTTTTCAGCTGGCAATCATTTAGGCAGTGTTCGCACGTCGTTGGAGAGGAAGGTCGATGGTGAGAAGCAAGGCAAGGACTTTTGCCAGGTCGAGCACAGGGTCAAATAGGTCGATTTCGCTGTCACTGTGATGTACAACATTCCGCTTTCGTGTGGGAAGCGTTATGCTGGACAGACGGGGTGTTGTGTAAATAATAGGCTTATGGATCACAAAGCTTCTATAAAGAGACAACCGCGCTCCGTTTCTTTGCATTGTAGTGAATGCGGCTGCGCACCCTCGTTCGTCGATACGACAATGAAGTCTTAACTCGTGGATTGGATAGCGCGGGAATTCAAAGAAGCGTATTTTATAAACAAAACAGTGAGTCATGTGTCGCAAAACCCTCGGTCATGTTTGTTGCCGCTGAGGTAGCCTTTCTGGAAGCGCATCACTAATACAATCGGTTCATATAACCGCTTATATACGTCTGTTTGTTCCAATAAATTCTCAGTTCTTAGAGTGTGCTGTGTCTAGGTGTCTTCCTTTCGTACTTCAATTTCTCGCACACCTCAGTTTAAGATGAACTACCAATTTGCTCAGCAGTCCGTGCTTCTCAAATTGCTTAAAACGTGAGGTCCACATGGCTCTCACAAAAGTTTCAGTGCTGTCAATTGCATCATATGGGATATCCGAAGAAAGATGAAAATCGTATGTTGTGCATCGTACAGAGGTTTGACAATGATTTATGATTGACACTATTGCGAAACTGACCTTTAAGAAGCATAAGCTACGTTTGCAAAATATTTCAGGCTTTAAATAAGCGTGCTGCTTCGAGAAGCTAGTGCATTATTTTTTAAGGCACTAGTAGAGGGTATTATAAAGACAAAGGTCAATAAAAGGATGTTGTAACGCAGTATATTATAATAAATAGTAAACATAAGTACACCGTACAAGCTGGTAAACACAAAGGTCTAAAATTCAGGCGAGGCACATTGCACGAGCAAAGCAATATGTGAATAAAATAATGCATTACAATGCATACTTGTGTATAAGATTCACTAAAGATAGCTATAAAGGTAATATGCAGGGGTTGAAATATAGTAAATCATGTCAATAACTGTCTCCCAAGTGCAATGACACTCATCTGCATCAATGGACTGTTGTTTAATAAGGAGGGCATTTTCATTTTTCGTGTGTGTTTGAACAAAATTGCTTTAAAAAAGTTGAATGTTTGGTGAGTTATTGGTATTGCATGCCTGCATTCGTCCTTTCTGTTGTGCCATCTCGTAGCGGTATTCATGATATTACTGTGCTGGTTGATTTAGACTCCCCTATTTCCACTTCCTCATGCATCGCTGGCTCGTCCGACCAGCTGCGTTTGCAAAGCTTGTGATAATGACCTGGACGCCAGTTATGCAGGACTGTTCATACATTGTGACAGCATTTTATGGCCTGGCAGTCTTGCATTCCCCAATTGTTTCTCTATAACAGGTGGCAAAATATGAACCTGCTCAGTGTGTGTGTATATATATATATATATATATATATATATATATATATATATATATATAATGTGCTGCATGCATGTGGTTTGCATTTAACAATGCATATAGTCGTTGCAGTTCAGCTGAAACATTTAGGCCAAATACTGGGTGGCAACAGCTGCTGAAACAATAGAAGCTGACGTGGACACTATATGCTAGATAGAAATATTTGCGGAGTGATGGATGAAAGCCACTTGAACCAATAGTCTTGACAGTCTTGTAAATAGATGAGACATGGCTACTTTGTCCTTATCTCCTGCATGGTTTATTGGTTTATCTTTCAAGCTGGTTTATTTGTCATTTTCTTTCTAGGGTACATAATCTTCTTTCCTCCTCTATGTTGATAGGCTAGCCTGTTCCAGAAGTGTTTATTTGTGTAGTTGTGTTTGTGTGTATGTTATTAAATGAAAGTGTGGGTGATATTTGTTGTTCAGGACAAATGGCACATTAGTGGTGAATTATTATCGTCAGCCTATCTTTACGGCTGCTGCAGTATGAAGGCCTCTCCTGGTGATCTCCAACTGACCCCGTCTTGCACTAGATGATTCCTTGTTACAGCTGCAAATTTTATTATGTCATCACACCTCCTGACTTCAGAATCCACACGGGGCCTATAATATGAAAGAGTTAACTGGTATGAACTTGAGCCTGTTAGCATGGCCTCATAGCAGGAAACAGCATGGGAAAACAGGACAAGACATGGCACTGGCTACAACATGAGCATTTATGCAGATTAAAGGAAGCTGGCTTCTCTGACCAGTTCTTGTCAGCGTTGGTCGAAGTCATCCTAAAGAAGCATCGTAAGGTGGCGAGACCTTGTGTTGTAGATTTCAGGGCAAGAGTGGTGGTCATGCTCTATGCGCATGGTGTTTCGAACTAGATCAAAAAGGCTGCTGCACATGCCAGCATAAGGGTGGCATTCTCGGTGCCAAACAAACTTTTTTTTATGCACGAAAGTGAGCGGCCCTCACCCTAACCCCGCCGTTTACAAGAAGCAAAATCCGATGCAGTTTGTGTCCTGCAAGAGTGCCGTTATCTATGAGCTAGCAGCATCTCATGATGGCCTTTACATGGAGCAGACATTGGGCGGCCTTTACACCAGTTGTTGATGCAGTGACTGGCTGTGGGAGCGCAAGGATGACCTCAGCCCAAAAACTGGCAGTCTGGCAATACATTGTGTCAACTGTGACTGCACTCCTAATTTTGCACAGGCATGCGTCTTGCACAGATATTCTTATTACCGCGCCTTGGAAACTTTGAAGCATTCACAATTCATCTGTTGGGCCATCGTGTGTTGGTGCTCCATCGATCATACAAACTGGCAAGGAGAAATTAGCTCCGCCTTTGAACATTGCATATTCAGGACTAGACAGGACGCACGTGTAGGGTTTCTCCTTTGCCAATTTTTTGTTTCTTTTTCCAGAAAAGCACGTAGATATTTGTACTTGCAAAATAAACGCTCATGTTGTGAGCCAGCACCAAGCTATGCCTGTCTTTCTTGTCCTGCTGGCCTGGGGAAAAATAATTTATAACCCATGCACCGCATTGTTACATACTGTGTAATATTTGATGTCATGCTGTATTACAAATTCATAAACGTCCATTGTCTTTATTTTATAAATACATCATAAAATATACGAAAGAAAGCGCTTCAATTGCAAGAAAATTTTTTATGCTGTTTGAATTGTTTGGGAACTTTACAAACTTGTGTCCACTGAGATGTTCAAAGTGTGTCGCATTGTTCATGAAAGTTTATTGTAAACATCAAACGAGAATCAACAATATATTATGTTTCAGAGCTCAGTACTGCAGCCAGCAATATTGATTTAGTTGGGTTTATTTATTGTGCACTGCTTTTTGTATGCTTTGTTCAATGACTGAAACATCCTGTGTGGTCAGTGCTTGCTATAGATGTAAAAGCTTTCGTTCCCTTGTTATGTCTTCATATCATATGTTTAGCTTAGTCTTATTTCATTTTGTTGATGCAAATCTGTTAACATTTCCAACGAAATGTGAAATCGAAAGTGAGAGGTAAGAGCATGTGTATTTGTTAAAAGTGTGACCGATATAATTTTGACCAGGATATTGGAGAGAAAAAAAAGGGGGGGGGGGGGGTGTTGATATGGTAACCCTTCACATAACTTTGTGCAAGTTTGCCTATGGAGATCATTGCCAATTTAATTGGCAGCGCAGAAATTTTGCAGTCAGCACATGTGAAAGCTGTCTGTTTTTCTTTTTTTTATTGACAATCATAAAAAGTGTTCACATGGCAGTCACGTTGAAACTGTGTGCAAGATACAAACCTCAGCATGTGCAGCTAGCTCTTCGTTTCCATGTTAATCATTACCGATTCTGCCATTTCTAGCCAAACGATATAGTGACTTTATAGTTTTACATCTCAAAACTGACATGATTACGAGGGGCACTGACTGGAGTGATCCATAAATTTTGACCACTTGGTGACGTTCTTCAACATGCACCTAAATCAAGTACAAAGGTTTAGCATTTCGGCTCCATTGTAACGTGGCTGCCACAGCCAGGATTCGATCTCGGGACCTTCAAGTCTGCAGTTGAGCATCGTAATCTCTAGACAATGGCAATGGGTAGTGGTTAGGGACCCTGGAACTGTTTTGACAATTTTTTAGAAACACATTGGGCCCGTAGACCAAGTCCTAAGGGTAATTGGAGACTGATTTGAGCTCTCTGCGTAAACTGTGTAACTTATTACAACGCTTTAAACCTGTGAATCACTCCAGATTGCTGCAACTCGGCCAAACACGTTTTCAACCGCCCATGCACCAAGCGACACGCTCTGCCCCACTGACGTCATCGTTTCCAGCTGATCTGATTGGTTGTGGAACGTGCAGCACAGATTGCCGGTATCGGATCGGTGGCAGGATTTACGCGAATGTGATCTCATGCCACATCGTGACACAGGCGCCGTGAAGGCTGAGCGTAGCCCTCAGCGCTTGAAGGAAGAATTGAGGGTGAGACGGAGCGGAGGAGGAGGGTACTTTTTTAGTACTCGTAGCTCCGTTTATAATAAGTGATTCGATTGAGCTCTGGTGGCAATGATTTGCTCCAGTAGTGGTCTAATCAAAAATGGAATGTGAAAAAAACCGTTTCAGGGACCCTTTAATGAAATGTGAAGCACATGCAAGATTGCTTATAAACTTGAAAATGAGTCCTTTAGGCGTCTCATGCGATTCTCTATATGCAGCCCTTGGGATGGCGGCTCTCCCTAGAGCCATCGAATGTAGCCAAGTTGCCTGAGAGCGCCTGGAAGCTGCTCTACTATGGATGTGTCTGGCTGCTCACCGTGTACATTGTGGTGCTCCAGGGAAAGTACCGCTTCTTCCAGCAGCCTTTCTCCGTTTGGGATGGTAAGCTACTATCATCTCTGCTGGAATGTTTATGTTTCGTATACCATTCTGCCCTTGTTGCAGAGTTTATTATACTTATCTTAAGGGGAACGGTAAGTGTTTGGTAGATGCACGAGAATGCCGACTTTTCATGGGCACGCTAAAGGTGTCGTAGAAGAGGGGGGGTTTTCAAGGTGTGACGGGTTATAAGCATTTAATGTGTGACAATGTTTTATTTTTACTGATAGCACATGCATGCTGCTGTTTTTTATTATTATTTATAGGTCGACAAATGTTATATGTTGAAAAATGCCATAAGGATCTAAAAATTGAATTAGGAGTTTTTCTTGGGGGGGGGGGGGGGGGGCTGGAAACAAGCTACAATTATGAGGCCTGCCATAGTAGTTGTTTATTGTGCGTCTATAAATCTAAATACCTCTTAGCTTTAGCATTTTAACCCATTCATAACATTTATGCCATTGCTGGGAATTGAAATATGTTTCTTTGTGGCTTATCAGAGCAACACCATAGCTTAGCCACCATGGTGGGTTACACTTGTCCAAGGTTGTATGCTGGTATCGTATGTGAGCACTGCTAATTAGTTTTCTTACTTGTTTTTTTCTACAAGAGTAAGCAAAACAAGGATGTTTTACTGACAAACAAAGGCTGTCTGAGATATCTTCATTCTATGAAAGCTTTATCTATTTGGAAGTGACCACGGAGTTGAAGAAGCCAACTGTAAATACCCTCAGAATATGCCTTGATATTCGATGAAAATGAGATTATTATTTACAGTGATACAGTCTATAGCAATGTTTGTGGTATTTTGATATTTTAGATTAACTGCTAAGGTTTCTAAATAGGGGCACAGTGGTTTGTATTGTGGTCAGCAGTAGTGCTGTTGCTGGATGACTTTGGTATGATGACATAATATTGTACGAAATAACTGTGTCTTTCTTGGCCAACATTGGCCCTTACACCATTATGTCCCATCATCATTACCACCTATGAATGTAACTTGCTATAATTAGGTGTACATCACACACTGTTTAAAGCCAAATTCTTTATATTTTATAGCCTCTTGTATTCCTTATTCTGTGTTCATTGTCATGCAAAGAAAGTTCGCTTGGACATATGATGTGGCATATGCAGCAACAAGTGTGCTTGCAGAACTGTCGCATCATTCGCCAAGTGGGGAGAATTACGTTGCAGCACATGCTAGTTCATATGAATGTTATTTATGATTACTCATTCAAGCTGAAATTCATAACTACTGCTTGTTAGTTTTCATGAAACTACATGCTTTCAAGTAGCAATGCACTGAATTGCACGTCATTTGCAAAAGTACAGATCACCCTTGTGAAAGCATCATTTCGAGTTCAAGAACTTGGCTTGGTTTGGTCAAGTGTATGTCTACAGCTAAGAAAATGCTCCAGCAGCAAATTTTCTCCTGGAAGTGAGCAGCAGCTTCCACTTTTTCACTCACACAATATTATGAGACAGAACAGACCAGAGAACGTCTGCAGATACTTGTCTTGGTTTGATGACTGATAGCTGTGTGTGAAAGCACAATGGGCATTTCTAACTCTTGCAATAATCTATGGCACTTGCAGTTGGCAAAAGTATGACCATTGAGGCTAGCTTATCATCTCCGGTAAAGTTGATCGCTAGGATACTCGATTTTGTGTCACTCATTGATCATCACTCTACTAAGCCGCGATGCAAAATGCTCGTGCGAATTTTGCACGTTGCAGAAATCTGCTTAAAAGTGAAGCGGTCATTGCTGTTTGCGGTACCTGTTATTTTTGTTTAGCAACCATTCACAAGTAGAGAGCACAATAATGCGTTACATGTTTTCATTATGAAAAACTTAGTCAACGTAATTTTTTGGTGCTCGATCATGCAAATTAGCATTTACTTCCATGCAAACTCTTGATCACAGTAACAGCTGCTCTCTGTGGTGCTCCATATATATGGTCCTAAAGCAGCATAGATAAACAGCGATCTTTGTTGGTGTCACGATACAACTTTGATGTTGCGGTTGCAATGCCATACTCATGGATAGTAGATATCTGGGTTAATCCCATCTATTGGTGTCTACATTTATCTGTGTCACTAAAGTGTTCTAGGGTTATGCATATAAAGTTTAGAATTTTAGTGGAGATATATCCACAACACATTTACATATTTTTGATACCTACGAAGTTCTAAACTGAAAAAGTGCCACCTATTTTTCACTGAATACGCGGCAGCAGTATTGCCAATGCTAATCTCAAGTAAATTGAAGTTGGATACCTGTCATCTGGTATTGTGGGCATCTTTTTAAGTATGTGCGGAGTTACTCAGTTTGCCGTGTATCTCGCTGGTGCTAACCAAAGCAAATTTCTGCAGGCTGGTCCCCGGAGGTGACTGTTCCTTCGGACATCTGGTGGATATACGCTGTACAGTCTAGCTACTATGTGCATGGTATGTATGCCGTATTGTATCAAGACCTGTGGCGCAAGGACTCGGCCGTCATGCTAGCACATCACAGCCTAACATTGGTGCTGCTCGGCATGTCCTACACATTCAGGTACTGGACTGAGTTGTTTGTTTTCAACTGAGCGACACACATAGTGGAGGACCATAGTTGATGTGCAATTCTATGTTCCAATATGTTGCCTGGCGATGTTAGTTCTTATTTTTAACTCCAGTCGACAGGTGCTGGCTTTTGGTTTATGCTGTATCCGTTCTTCAGTATGTTCTTGCTTCGCTACTGCGATAACCTCTTCTTTGAGGGTCGAAGCATGTATGAATGAAAATGATTAACTATTATGAAAGTCACTAATGTGAAAAATGAGTGCACCTCTGCGTGTTTCTTTTTTACGTTGCCTAACAACAGAAGTGCCAATATCATGAAGTTGTGTAGGTAAACTACTTTGATATTACCGAAGCTTACAATCAGAATTATTATAATAACTGTTGAATGTCGCAGTTACGTTCCGTTTGGTTCTTTCCACTCGCCTCTCGCTTGTTGTGCGACATTTGCTGCAGCCGCCAAGGAAGCCGAAGACGAGAACTTTTCATCTGCTGGCACCTTGAGGAAACGACCGCTCCGACATCATCTGGATATAGAGACGTTGATTCGTTTCTTTCCTTTTTTCTCTTCTCTCTCTGCACCCCTGGTTTTATCCCCTGTCTCCCCATTCAACCACTCTTACAGTCCAATCGTAACGCACCACTCTTATAGTCCAATAAAAACGCAAAGATGTGTCTCTCCTCGCCACAACCTCGAAGACCCACCGCCTCTTGCCCACTCATCGGTTCTCCGCCGTCGCTGAGGTTTCTTTCACACTGGTTCCCGGAATGGTCGACGACGGGCGTTGCCAGGTCGTGGAAAAGCGCTTACGAGTAAGTTCCCGCGATGCCGGGTTGACAGGCCATCAATACAATTGGCCCCTGCACCAATGTCGTCGCCTCCGCTGATTCTGATTGTCCGGCGGACGCGTACGTGTACCTTCCACGTGTACCGGCCACCTGCAGCCTGGCTTGGTCTCCTGTAAGGCGCCATAATTGAGCCCGACAGCGGCACGAGAGTTGTCGCGTCCTTTGTGGCCAGCAGACAGTCATCGTCCCGCATTCCGGTGGCCCTGCTTCCTTGTTGGCGAGGGGTCGCCGGCCGCTGGGTGGGTAACATAAGGTATTCGGGGAACGCACGAAGTTCGAGCCCAACATCTCCCCTTCAACTGTGTTGCACTGTATCTATGACATGCGACACAAACACAACCGCATATGCACACATGTTCACTGGCTCGACACGTGAGGCACCAACTGTCACTCGTACCTCGTTGACTCCGTCGCGCGCACGCGCTAACAAAGCATACACCCCCTTTAACTCACCGTCCCTTTTCTGCGTCATCGTTAGGAGTCACTAACCGCGACATTGCGTCGGCATTAGCGTTTAGACACCCCTTTTTGTGTTCAATTTCCAGGTTATACTTCTGTAGTGCCAACGCCCAGCGTGTCAGCCTAGCGCTCTGCGGAGTGGTTAGAGTCAGAAATTTGAGTGGGTTATGATCGGTAATCACCTTGATTTTAGCGCCAAACAGCCAAACATCCAACTTCCCCAGTGCCCAAATGATTGCATAAGCTTCCTTTTCTATTGTGGCCCATCGGGTCTGAGCCAGGCTAAGCTTCTTGCTCAGAAAAGCGATAGGGCGCTTCTTGCCCACCAGATTCTGCTGTGCCAGGCACGCACCAACGGCGTAATCGCATGCATCTGTGGCGAGGATAGATTCTTTCCTCGGATCTGGTGCCTGCAACGCCGACGCCTGCACTAGACAGTTTTTCGCCTTGTCAAAAGCTTCCTGCGCCTCTGCATTCCAAGGTAATTTCTGCGGAATACGTCGGCCAGTTAGGTTAGTCAGAGGCATAACGACTTTGGAGTACTCGGGCACGTAGTCCCTAAAATAGTTGGCTAGCCCTAAGAAACTACGAAGTTGTCCCTTTGTTTCGGGAGCCGGGATCTGCTTTATTGCCTTGACCTTCTCTGGATCGCCTTCGAATATCACTCCTACTGCAGTTACTCGGGCGTGATATGCGCGAAGCTTGCTAGCATGAATGGTTCTGCGTGAACCGTCCTCGAGCTCATCTAAATAACTGTACGGTCGCAGTTTTTCGACCACTGTGATCGGTCCCTTCCACTTCGCCACTAGCTTCCCCTCTCCTTCCTTCTCGAGCCATAGTACTTGGTCCCCTGTGTCAAACTGTTCGTCTGTGGCCCTTAAGTTATAGCGTCCTACGTACTCCTTCTGAGTGAGTTCACTCTGTCGGGTGGCTCCTTCGCTAGCTTTTTCCAAACTACTTCGGAGCTTCGCAAGATATTCCGCTGCTGGCATACCCAATGATTCCGGCAGTTCCCAGTCTCCTGACCAAGTCCTTTTGAGAATGAATAGGGGCCCGTTCGGCACCCACCCGTACATGAGCTCGGTGACCGCCCTGTAGTCGCTTGTGGGACCTCACGATATGCTCATAACAAAAACAGAATCATTCTATCCCACTCGCGTCCATGTTCGCCGACTATGTGAGAAAGCATTCCTTTGAACGTGCCGTTCCAGCGCTCGACTAAGCCGTTGCTTTGCGGGTGATCGGGCATGAAAAATCTCGGAGTTGCCCCAAGTCTTTGCAACATCTCCTGTGTCAACCTCGACGTAAAGTTGGTGCCCTGATCCGAGCGAATTGTCTCTGGCACCCCGTGTTGAGAAAATATCTGCTCTCCTAAATGACCTGCCCATGGTGAATCGTGAGCCATTTTCAGCACTTCTTTGTGCCTGTGTGATGGTAGCACTAACTGTTTGCAGATGCGACCCGTGAGGTGTTCCTGATGATACAATAGCTCGTCTTGAACGAGCATGCCATGCGTTCCGGCCTTTGCCTGCGCCCAAGCATCTCGCAAAGCCGTGTCTGCTTCCTGAGCCTCACGAAACTCCTGTCGTTTGCTTTTGACCGGCTCGGAACCTTCGCTGTTGCTTTCCGCGGTTATGACGCTTGCCATCGCCCGTTGCTCCTCGCATGCCTCATCTGACAGCTCTACTATAACTTCGGTCTCCTCGACTGCTGAACACTCGTCTGACACTATGTCACGTTTAACCCTTTCCTCGAGAAGCTGTGCGTAATCGTTGGGCATGATCAGCGCGTCGGTGCCGTCTAGCAGCTTATCTGTGATTGCACAAAGCACGGCCGACTGCACCGCCTCGGATATCACGTAAGGACTTCCTTCAGAAGCTATGAGCGGCTCGTAAGCCAACTCAGCGGTTACCTGCTGCCCGAACGCTCCCGTCAACTTTATCTGCAAACCCGTACCATCGTACTGAGGTACCACTGCCTTTCTGATGACGCTCACCTCCGCTCCTGAGTCTACCACGGCATTTAATGATCGACCTGAGCTCTTAAGCTTTACAGTTTCCAGTGACGGTTGTTTCTGCTCTTTACGCTGCCACAACCTGTCTGCCATTGCTATTTCTGACCCGAATGCAGAAGCCGTCACCCTCGCGACCACTGGACCGTTTTCTTGTCCTGCTGGCCTAGTGCCTTGCCTTGCACCTGAGCCCTTATTGGGGCAATTTCTGGCAATGTGGTCGGCACCCTTACACTCAAAACATCGCATTTTCCCTTTTCCGTCCGTGGATGCATCTACCAATGTTTTAGCTTTCTTTTGCCACTCCTCTACATTTGCCTTCTTTTGTGCTGCCTTGCACTTTTCACTCTCCTCGAATCTCTCCGCGAGCCTAGCCACGCCACTGGGCAGCAAAAAGGACTCCTGTCGATTACAAATGACATGCGCTCTCGCTTCCGGGCTCAAACATTCTTTCAAGCGATCCGCGACGACTAGCTGCTTGAGTTCCTTGAACGTGCCTACCTTTGAACTCTGGACATAATAGTCGAAATAATTCTCAAGTCGCACGGCAAACTGCTCCCAGGACTTCCTTTCTCCCTTTTTCGATCCCGCAAACAGCCTCTTGTACTCCACCGTCGTAAGCCTGAGACCCTCCAAAATGCTTGACTTAAGCTTAACATAAGCTTTGCGCTCCTCTGCTGTAAGCCTGCACAGCAGCCCGCGGGCCCTTTCACTCAACTGTGGCAACACTAGCCCGGCCCACCATTCGCTCGGAACTTCATACGACTCGAGCGTTGCCTCAACATTCTCGAACCACATTGGCGCAAGCGCCTCTTGGTTCGGCATAGGTGCCAGTACACCCCTTAACAAGCTTGCGAATTTCACTCGCCTGTCTTCCTCTGACCTTCCGCCAAGCGCTACGCTGTCATCGCTCTCGTTGGACTCTGCCCCATTACGGGCTCGTAGCCGCTGGCTTTCCAGCATCAAACGCTGCTTTTCCGTTTCTGCCTCAGCAATATTTAATTTAAGCTGGAGCAGCGCTAGCTGCTGTTCTGACGCCGTATCTGACGTGACACTACCATGACCCCCCGTGCCGCTGTCGGCGACTCCCAACGCCTGCAAGTTTCCTGCCCCGTCCCCGTTCATTTCCGAGTTGTCCCTTTCTCTGTCTCGCAAGTTGTAATGCTTTGTCATCGCCTGCACCCAACAGAAAATCAAGAGGTACCCGCCTGAAGTAACCTTGCGGTGCGCTCTTCCTCCTCGGAGTCCGGTGGACTAGCCTTGCTTCGTTGATCCCGCAGCGTAGTAGTCAGTTGAAGGTGGTTGTCGTCAGTCTCGGCCGATGTCACTCCCCGCTGTCCTCCTCAGTTCAGCCATGCAGATCCTGCCGACTGCGCCAGTTACGTTCCATTTGGTTCTTTCCACTCGCCTCTCGCTTGTTGTGCGACATTTGCTGCGGCCGCCAAGGAAGCCGAAGACGAGAACTTTTCATCTGCTGGCACCTTGAGGAAACGACCGCTCCGACATCATCTGGATATAGAGACGTTTATTCGTTTCTTTCCTTTTTTTCTCTTCTCTCTCTGCACCCCTGGTTTTATCCCCTGTCTCCCCATTCAACCACTCTTACAGTCCAATCATAACGCACCACTCTTATAGTCCAATAAAAACGCACAGATGTGTCTCTCCTCGCCACAACCTCGAAGACCCACCGCCTCTTGCTCACTCATCGGTTCTCCGTCGTCGCTGAGGTTTCTTTCACACCGGTTCCCGGAATGGTCGACGACGGGCGTTGCCAGGTCGTGGAAAAGCGCCTACGAGTAAGTTCCCGCGATGCCGGGTTGACAGGCCATCAATACAATTGGCCCCTGCACCAATGTCGTCGCCTCCGCTGATTCTGATTGTCCGGCGGACGCGTACGTGTTCCTTCCACGTGTATCTTGTGTACCGGCCACCTGCAGCCTGGCTTGGTCTCCTGTAAGGCGCCATAATTGAGCTTGACAGCGGCACGGGAGTTGTTGCGTCCTTTGTGGCCAGCAGACAGTCATCGTCCCGCATTCCGGTGGCCCTGCTTCCTTGTTGGCGAGGGGTCGCCGGCCGCTGGGTGGGTAACATAAGGTATTCGGGGAACGCACGAAGTTCGAGCCCAACAGTCGCTTTATCTATTTTGAACAGTGTCTAGTGACTAGTGTAAGGTGGGCATGTTTCATGAATCTAACTCCTTTACCGTATATTTGCGCGTATAATCCGACCCTGCATATAATCCGCACCCCCACTTTCAGCTCACCGAGAAGGAAAAAAAAAATCCTCGCGTATTGCCCGCACATTTGATATACAGGAAAGGCTGTACAAAAGCTACTGCTCAAGCAACATAGCACATATGTAGACAGAAAAAGCTTTATTTAGCAAGCAGAATACGCTGTCGGCAAGGCCAGTCACAATTTACTCACTGTCGCAGCTCTCGCTAGAGCTATCACTTGAGCCACAGTCCTCACTATTATGCACAAGGTCATCTTCGGTTCCATCCGTGTTGTTTGTGATGCAGCATTTCTTGAAACTTTTTCGCACCATCTCACCTGGAATGGCCTTCCATGCCTCGACAATCCACTTGCAGAATAGGGCAATGTCAGGCCTTCGGACTCGTCCTGTCAGCGTCAAGTCGTAGCAACCTTCGGCCATTCACTTGGCATAATAGCGCTTGACATGCACTTTGAAGGGCTTGTTAAGCGACACATCTAGAGGCTGCAACATTGACGTCATTCCACCGGGAATAACAACTAAGGCGGTGCCGTTGCGTGAAAGGCGGTTCTTCACTTCCTCAGTTGTGTGGCCGCGGAACGAGTCAAGAACGAGCATGGGCCTCTTTGCGAGCATCGCACCGGGCCTCTTCTCCCATACCGTCTTGATCCAGTCTACGAACAAGTCACTGTTCATCCACGCGTTCTCGTGTGCGTGCACCACCACACCGGCAGGCAAATTAACCTTTGGTAGAGTTTTCCTTTTCAAGATGACGTACGGTCGCAGTTGCGTGCCGTCGGCGAGGGCACAAAGCAAGACTGTGATGCGCAGTTTCGTGTTCCCGCCGGTCAGCACGCTCACCGAACTGCTGCCCGTCTTCTCAATCGTTGTGTTCAACGGCATTTCAAAATAAACAGGAGTTTCATCCACATTGCCGATTTGCGAGAAAATGTAATTGTGCTGCTTTCGCAGGCCAATTACATATCTCTGGTACTTGAGTAGCTTCTCCTCATAAGAAGCCAGCAAGCGTTGACATATTGTAGTTCGCCGTCTGATTGAGAGCCCTTGCCGCTTCATAAAGCGGTGCAGCCATCCGCGGCTCGCACGGAACTCCCTCGAAAGTTGCCGCGCTTCCACTTGGGCCATCTCGGTCGATACGGCGTGACCCCTGCTTCTCACATCTTCGATGAACTTTACTAGCTCCGCCTACAGCTCAGGGTAGGCACCGGTCTTGGGGCCACGAAATGACCTACAGTCGCGGTGCGCGGCTTGTAGGCTCTCTTTCTTTCTCCACAGTCGCACGCAGGACTCGTCCACATCGTGCCGTCTTCCCGCTTCGCGATTTCCAAATTTCTCGGCGACGTCGATGATCTTAAGCTTTTGCTGTGCCGTGAAGGCCTGCCGCCGTACGCTACTTATGGTGACAGAACAGATCGACTTAGGCTTGGCGAACGGGTCGAGATGTGGAGAACTAGCGGTATCAGCGAGGTAAAGAGCGCTCACACTCGGCGACAACTTGACAGCACTACCCCTTCTAGTACACTGTAACAGCACCCTGGAAACAACTGCTACCACATTAAAAAATAGTACATTAATTTACTGATAATCTCTATAGGCACTATAACATCTCATTTGCCTTGCTGAAATAAATACTGCTTTATTTATTATGGAACTTACTTTATTTATTATGGAACTTTCTTAGACAGAACCACCTTTCCGGCAAGCCCTTTCCAAAAGTAAACATGGTGTCCGTGACGTAGGGACGTGTGGAGGGTCACTGAGCGACCGCGAACGTCCAAAAAATATACTTGTGGTGTGACAGTGAGATTTTACACTGAACAATCGAATTGTCTCTCCCCAAATGTTTTTCTAAACGCTTCAACGATGCAAGCAAGCGAAACCAAGATCAGCCGCAAGCTGCCGTGCTACTTGCGGAGCAACATGAATTTGCGGAAACCGCATCCGTAGCCTTCGCAACACTGTTAAGGGGCTTCACAGCACAACACGCATTGCTGTGAAGCAGCACTATAGGAAAAACCCCGCTTATTATCAGCGTCTCCACTTTGCCACTGAAATTTTTGGGTTTTTGGTGCGGGTTATACGCGCAAAAATACGGTATTTTAAAAAAAAAGGTTTACTTTTACAATAAATTACACTACAACAAAGCCAATAAGTATTACAATAGCCAGTTTAAGTTTTCCTGAAATGAATCAGTTATGGTCATTTGGAAAGCAAAGTTGACTCAATACATCAACCTAGTTAAACGACAAAATTGCGATAGAAAGCAAATACTGAGAATTTTTAGATGTAGTGGGATTTGAAGGTAGGCTTTGTTACCCCAGGAAATGTATCTGTTTCAATTGCTGATGACTTTGATGGTCATTTCTCAAGAATTAGTGAGGACTTATACAAACAGTCTGCCCTTAAAGTTTCCACAACAGGCTTGAAAGATCTGTTGAAGGCAACTTTCATTTTTGCGAAATAACACTTGATGGAGCAAAATCTATTCTAGGAAAGTGTGCTTATGAACATCTATAATGAGGCATCTGGACTCGACAGTATTTAGGTTAGGATCCTGAAAAACAGTATCGATATGTTGTGCAGGCCCCTTTGCCACTTACACAATGAGCAAGAACCATTACCTAAATGTGTCGAAAGCCTGTAAGGTTATTCCGGTGTACCAAACTGGTGATTCGAGCCACCGGGGTAATTGTAGCTCAGTAACTATTTTCTGCACAGTGAACACCATATTTGAAAAACTCATTGCACTACAATTAAATGCATTTTTTGTTAACAACATTATCTGCCTAGAGCAGCATAACTTCATTGCAGGTAGATCTACTTCAACCACCATGTCAACTTTGTCACATTTCGTTAACACAGCTATAAACAGGCAAGATATTGCAGTGTCAGTATTTCATGATATAAGAAAGGCATTCGATACAATCTTTCTCGCTAGACTGTTCATAATTCTAGAGTCTTATGGAGATTATGAAAGCGTGCCTTAATTCATCCAGAGCGATTTACGTGTGCAAAAACAGCAAGAAGTAATTAACGAATGTTGCTCTAGTTTCACTCATGTCACATGCAGGATACCAAAGGATTGGTTCTGGGTCTCATTCTGTCTTCTTTATTTGTGAATGGCCTATCGCATGCTCTTAACTTCACAAAAGCTTTAATGTATGCTGGTGACACAGTATTGTTTTACTCAGCTGATGTACTTTTGTCACTGAAAGACATTACATCGTAAGAAATAGCAATAATGAATAAGTGGTTTACAGAAAACAGGCTAGCTATAAATGCTGCAGACACTCAATACGTCATATTTCACTCAACCAGGAAAATATTGAACTTCAGCAGCCTTAATATTTTGCTGTCCAACCAAACTCGGAAGAGGGTCGAATATTCAAATACTTAGCAGTTGTTCAAAACGTTCATTTGACATTACTTTCCTCCCTATTTTGGTCAGCATAGCACAAGCATAGTAATTAGGATAGGTTGGCACATTCTTTCAGTGATTCCTCTGTAGCTACTCGTACATATTTTTTACTATCACAACAGTTGCTTTTCGAAATTTTTATCGTCATCATGTTTATACATTTTCTGGTGGACTCCTCAGCTACAACACTAGAAACTCACCCAACACAGATGCCAGAGAGAAGTGTGGTGTCTGTGCAAACACCCTTTAATGTAGAAAATGCAGAGCAAAGACATTGACGAATGAAGGTTTGGATAATAAACAATTCTTTTTGCCATGAGCAATGGTGGATCTTCAGTAAAGAGCAGAGGTGAAAGCCATAATTACTGGATGTGTTGAAGCAAGATTTTTTTCTGAAGCTTTTTGTGCTTGCAGTAGTGGTGGATTGCTTTTTAAGGATTTTCTAAGCCTCCCTTCGTGCTTGGTTATATAACACTCACAGCAGAAAGCAGATGCCGCTGTGAACTCCACACTCAAACCTTTAATTCGTGCTTGGCAAGGAGAGCATACAAGTGAGGTGTGAAGTTGCCACTTTGTCAAGCACCCTGCCCATACAGAAGTGCGTCCCCACTATCTATGGAGCTGCTGGTGGCCGTTGTATGGTGTCATACACCAGAATGGCGCTATTGGCTAGCAGGTCACTAGACCAAGAGGGGCTTTTGGATCAGATGCGCTTCTTGCCGCGGGATACTGCAACGTGCCAGTGTCGCACTCCATGGTGTGCAAAAATAACACATTAGTAACACTACCATCTGCTGGAATCACATGGGGAAAGAGGGATCCTGTTTCATGACGCTTGCTGACGGTCATGACGTGGTCGGTCACAACTTCTTTTCTCCCTTTGTCATTTCCCCTCCCTCTGTAGCCTCCAGGGTGCTTGTCGAGACAAAATAAAAAGTATGCGACAAACCCCTGTAACTCTGCTTGTTCCCGACAAACTCAAAAAATTTTCTTTGCGTTTAATTTGTGAGGCAATGAACCCTAATGCCTAGTTTATTCAATGAGTACACTGAAACCTCAATATGACAAATACGGATACAGTCAAACCCCGCTACAACAAACGCCGCTTCAACGAAATTTCCCCTACAACGAAAAATTCATGGAATTCCGTCAGCAGTTTATAGGAGTCAATGCGTAAATATTGTCGCCACAACGAACACTTTTTTTTTCTGCCGTCCCTCTTCAATGAAATTTCACAGTACAATTCCAGTCTCAGATATTTATTGCTATACAGAAGACCCAATCATTAACATTTTGATGCATTTTTAGAACCTGAAAATACGTCGAAGAAGTCTAAAACGCGCGTTGGCACTACCAGAAACCGCCACTGTTCAGCAAGCATGGGCGCCGCCATTGCTCGATAGGGATAGCAATGAGACTGCCCTGCCAGACTCTGCTTTTGCCTCTGGCTTGCTTTCGAGCCGCAGACGATCCAAGCTGAAGCTCAGTCACTCAGTTCACGGTTTCCTTCACGCAGCTGCTGAGTGCAACTGCAGAGCGATGCCTTTTCTGGTTCCAATGCTTATCATTTTATTCGCGCTTGGCCAGTGTGGTACTTAATCAGAGCGGATGTTCATCCGTATTATCAACCAAATCAGCTCTGGGAAGTTTGAATAATTCAAATAGTGAAAATTCCAGTGTGAATTGAGTTGAATAGCAAACACTATTGAAAAAATATTTGAAGTTTCGCAAAATCACACAACCCTGCTGTTTGGTGCAAAGAAAACTTCTTGTGCAGTTGACTAGGGTGGTCGTTTGTACCTTATTGGAACGTTCCCTTCTGCTGAGATGTGTGTCAGTGGTTTGATTATCTGCCTTTCCCTCATTCACCCAGGTGCCACAACATAGGTGTTCTAGTGTTGGTGCTGCACGACCTGTCAGATGTGCTGCTCGAGTTCTCCAAGCTCAACGTGTACCTCAAGGTGCGGGCTGGCCGCAAGCACGTCGTGCACGACCGCATTGCCTCCGCTGCCTTTGTCTGCTTTGCCATCACCTGGTCAGTGCTGCATTTTTCTTTTTCCTCATGTTATCCAAGCCCAGAAGTCATTTAAAAGAGTCGTGAGCCATTTCCTCGGGCCTGTCAAGAAAACACATCCTGCAGATAGGAGACACTGCGATGAACATATAAGCCAAATCTTGCAGTCATGCACGACAAGAAATTTCAAGTGAAGTGTCAAGTTGCCATCTTTTCGGGTGCCCTCTTCTTATACAGAGGCCTGCCCTCACTAATTTTGTAGGCGCCGGCACCCGCTATTTGAGGTCAAGAGCTGGTAGCTGGTTGGCCAATAGTTGACATAAATCAAGTGCAGCATTTGGATCAAATACGCTTCTTGCCACGGGATGCCAGTGCAGTGCTCTATAGCACGCTAACATTACACAGTGAGGCACACTTATACACAATAATAACGGGAGAGACCGATTGCATTCCATTCGGTGTGCTCAAGGTCACGACGCGCACTGACGTAACATCTTTCCCCCATCTAATCTCTCCCTGCTTAGCTTTCAGCAAACTAATCCAGGTGAAAAAGAGAGTTAAATCACTTAAAGCATGAAACAAGGCCCTTAACTCCACTTGTTTTTAATGGCTTCGAGAAATTTTTGCTGCCGTTGATTTATGAGAGAGAGAGAGAGAAATGGAGAGGAAAGGCTTCGAGAAATTTTTGCTGCAGTTGATTTATGAGAGAGAGAGAAATGGAGAGGAAAGGCAAAGAGAAATTTTTGCTGCAGTTGACTTATGAGAGAGAGAGAAATGGAGAGGAAAGGCAGAGAGGTCGACCAAACTTGGGTTATGGCTTTGCGCGTATGCAAGACCGTCTGCCAAGGTCCCATGAGTTTTTTTTTTTTCTGCAAGTGCTCGTGAATCCAGGTGACGGAGCTTTGCTTCTATAGCACATCATTCAGATTGGTATGATGGGCAGTGACATAAAATGTGCTCCAGCGTCTTCTCACAGGCGCAAATGCCACACTGCTGGCCATTCCACTGAGGCACGAGTACGCATTCGTAAATGCCAATGCCAACCACATGCAACACCGCAAAGTTTCATCATGTCGTGAGAGTCAGGATGGCAAACAACGTTGCAAGTTTGAATCGATCGAATACAGGCACGCGTTGGAGAAACCCTGCATATTCTATTGTGGAAGCGCGATACAGCGAGCAAATACCGTATTTACTCGATTCTACCGCGCCCTCGATTGTAACGCGCACCCGATTTTTACCGCGGAAAAAACAAAAAAACGTAAGACATCGATTGCAACGTGCACCCATTTTTTCTCGCTGGCCCGCACGATCACACCGCTCGAAAAAACGACTCCTTTCGGGAGCGTCTTCCATTTAAATATGAGGTATGGGCGAAGCTTGTGCCCAGCTGACGTGTAACAGAGCGTTGCTGTCACTGTAGTTTTACCGTGGACTGATGTCAGCACGCGAACTTGCTTCGCCCCCTTCTTCTCGACGGTTGTGGTGCCAGGCATGTCGAAGTAAAGAGGCATCTGATCGGCATTCCCGATTTGCCCAAGCAGGTAGCCGTTGTTGCGCCGCAAGTTTAGGACGAACCTCTGAAAACTGTGAAGCTTTTCATCGTACTCCTCCGCAAAACTTTTCGCATATGCATGTTCCCCTACGGAGGGAAAAGCCTTTCCTCTTCATAAAGTTAGTTAGCCAGCACCTGCTCGCTTTAAACTGGCTCCGCATTAGACCTTTTTCTAAGACTAATTGCATAGCCCGCACTTGGAGCAGTTCTGTCGTCACGGGCCGCTGTGCCGCTCGCTGCTCAAGCACATACTCGCCGAGCAGCTCTTCAATTTGCGGAAACCGACCCTGCTGTGGTCCTCTGAAGCCTTTACGTGAAGCTTTGCTGTCGACAATCTTCTGCTTTTGTTTCCGCCAATCCCGCACGCACGTTTCGGGAACTCCAAACGACCGCGATGCGGCCCGATTTCCGTCCGTTTCTGCACACGCGATGACTTTTCTTTTAAAAGCGGCATCGTGGTGCACTCGAGTTTTTGGAGTCAGCCCTTCCACGCCGTCGATGCTAATGCACTACTAGATGACGAACTCCTCAGCACACGTACGAAGTGCCGCACATGAGAAACACATAGGCAGAAATGGCCGACGCGCCATGCCGACGAACGTAGGGGGCGGCCATTTCGGATTTGCCGATGGCAATAGATTGACCGTAATTTTTTTGTTCGTACTCGATTCTAACGTGCTTGCGATTTATGAACTCGCTTAACCGGAAAAAAGGTGCGCGTTAGATTCGAGTAATTACGGTAATTGTAGTCACTGCACAGCGTCCGTTTTCAAGAGTAGCATGGGCGTCCGCAGGTCTTGGTCATGAGCCGATTGAGCAGCTTCATCTGTGCGGTCTTTGCCGACAATTCAGCAATGAATCGGCAACCACTGAAATATAATATCGTGCTCTTCCTAGAGAGCTTGGTCATAGTTGTGCCATATCTGATACTGATTGTTCGTGTAATTCGTGCCGTAAAGCAAATCGTAGTGTCTGTAAGGCTGACCTCAAGTCGCAAGAGATGGTCCATTGATTAGGTTGCTGCTGAAGAATGTACTTGGTCGCACCTTGAAGTGCTGTAAGTTCTGGTTTTGTTGACATTGTGATGCGAGAGAACTTGTATTGTAGCGATATGTTACCAGATAGGCAACCACTGCACCTGTAGAGCTGTTGGAATTAGGGGAGCCATCGGTGTAAACATGCATGCGGTCAAAGTAGGTATTGTTCAACTGACGCAAAGTCAACTGCTTCAGGGATAGTGGTGACATGCGTGCCTTCTTTAACGATTCCCGGAACCGATAAGTGCAGGTCAGGTTGACAGAGACTCCACAACGCAAATTCCGGATGCATCGCAGGTTTGAAACCAAGCAGTAATGTGTTGTGGTGTTTCGTCACAATATGGTAGAATGAAGCATGAGGCCTCTGCACTGGCAGACATTCTAAATGATGTGACAAAAGCCGTGATAAATGCGGAATGTGCACTCTCAGTGTCTCAACAATGATATACGTCTTGACCGGCTGTTCTTGTGCGATAGCGATAGATTCAACTGTCGACGAGCATCTTGGAAGGCCAAGACTTGTTAGAAGTGCTTGGGCTTGTACGCTCTGTAGTGCACAGATTTACGAGGCAGTAAGCTCTGATAATGAGGTCAATTGATGATTGGAACAGTGGTTACGATACCTTTAATGCAGAAGGATTTGTACTCTGTTCCCTGGGATCATTCCAGCAAACAGTGATAACTAAGCATGTGCAAATGTCCTATATTTCCAAATGTGCAGTTTGGTATTGTGGTGTTCTCACTTACTCCAATTCGAATTTCAGTATTTTTGAACAATATGAATAAAACGTAAAGGTGTACAATGAACATTTGTTTTCAGTGTGCCATAGCCAAAACAAGCCAAGGACGATGAATTAAATTACGGTCTGGCTGATTTTTTGCATCTGCGTGATAATTCAATGCATGCAAACACTCGTTGTCATCTTCTGTATTGAAATAGTATGTAACAGTGGCCGAGATCTCGGCACTCAGCATGAAATTAGTCACAACAGCTAGCACTGTGAGAGTGAGAAAAACATTGGTTTGCAGGTATTTGATGCGCCTTCACTACTACCCATGCAAGGTGATGTATGCGGCCAGCACAGGACTCTTCGTCAAGCAGGTCTTTCCAGCACACTTCCTCTTCTTCCTTGGACTACTGTCGGTGCTTCTGGTCATGAACATCTACTGGTTTGGGGTGTGTCCTCAACATATTTGTTATTCAATACTTATTAGTCCACAGTACTTTATATAGTTTAAGACCACAGCGGCATCGCACTAGATAATGCCTACACAGATCGAAAAAAGGTGCACTTAGCAACAGAAGCTTCAGTGACAGCAAAATGTGATACAGATAGGGAAAATAACAGAAGCGATGATGATAGCTAGCAAAACCATAAGCTATAATGTCACTTTAAAATGAATTAGAAAAACAAGAAAAACAGATATTATAAGCTAAGAAGAGTGTAAGGGACTCTGTTTGTCTTTGTTTCTTTTGCTGTCGTGTATTACTTATGATGTAAATAGAAATGAATGTGTATGAAAAAAACACCTTTGCCGTCGGTGCAATGTAATTCCACAGCCTTCAAAAGGTGTTTTTCGTCTGCTTTAATTCATGCCGAGTGAGAGAAATATTTAGGAAAAGAAACCAATTCCTGTTGTCGATGGCTTAAGTCCTTTCAATCGTCAAAATACCATATTAGGCTCTCAACATTTAAAATTAAATTTATTATGAGGTTTTAAGTGAACACATTGACGCAGGTCTCAGTGGCCCACCATGCTGAATTCTCAGGCGACTCTCTGCATTTGAGGATGTGGCATGGTTTTGCAATGGCACTTGTATGAATGAATAATCTGATCGGCTTTTTAGCTTTTGTGTCGGAACCTGGTCGCACAGGAAGGAATGAAATAAACGCTCAGTGCGGCCTCTGCTACATATATTTGAGGTCATTTTTATGTTTCCTGCACTTCTCTCTCTAGGATGGTATAAAAGGTTTGCTCGTACTTCATAGTCAGTACACAAAGTACTATCCTGCGATTTGTGTGTTGTCTTGTCCTTCTTATGCCATCATTCTCTTTGAACCATGCAACTTGAAGGCTTTCTTAGGCTTGTTCTAAAGAGAGCTGTTTGCCCACCGTGCTATCTTAGCAGCTGTGGTGTTTGGCTGCAAAGCATGAGGGCTCGATTGCGATTAGCAGATATGGTGGCAACATTTCGGTGAAGGCAAAAGGCAAGAATACTCCTTGTACCTAGATTTTATGTGAACATTATGTTGGTGTAATCCGGCAGAGTGTGTAGTGACCAGGCAAACAGAGATAACTCAGGAGTTCAAGCCTCTGAAAAAAGTCGGGGTATAATCAGGGAATTCATCAATCAAGTGAAATAAGTTGGGGAAAAGGGCTTCCTTATGGATTGCCCATATGTAGTGTGCAAACTCGCATTCCAGTGACAGCTTCCTCTGACTAACTGCTATAAGGCGTGACGCACTCTCAGTAGTACATCTGCGGAATGTCATCTGTGGAATGTCCTTCAGGTACCAGCTGGTACCTGAAGATGGTGAAAACAGTGATGTCGATGCAAGTTATGTACTGTGGACCGTAGTACTGATGTTAGTGCTGGAGGTATTGCCACAGCCTGTACACAAGCGGGACTGTTCGTGTCAGTCGCTCTGTTTTGCCATCTGTCTCTGGAAACCAGATAAGGGATCTTGCTATGCTTTTCGCGGTTGTCATGCCTGAGTGCGTCTCATGGAGTAAGTCTATGTTTAGAGCCGTGGGAAGCATGTTGCGGTGTCGCCAATAGACCAAGTACAGTCCCCGACCGTTTATTCAGACTCGACGGGAACCGCCAAAACGTCTGAATAATCGGGAGTCCGAAAAAATGGATTCACTCAGGAAAAAAAAGCACTTTTATAGGCCCTGTCGCCCGAAAAAACTGTTATGCCTGCACATACGCACGCTTCCGAGACGGTTTGCTTGGAAATAGAAAATTCAGACTTCAGACTGAGGTAGGCCACCTTCTACCTGGCGAATCATATCCGCTTTCTTCGTCACCGTGAGCGTCTTGTAGCTCCCACATTGGCCGCGTTTCTTCACTCCCGACAGCGCAGCAATGGGTGGCGTTGTAGCCATTTCAGCACGCCACGGAACACGCAAGAGAGCGAGAACACAGACAGCAAGACGAATCAAGCCTAGCCGCAAAAGCAGCCAACTGACACTGCTGACAAACGCCACAGCGAACAGACTCTGTAGGTGGCTTGGTTTGGCCACTCGACTGGCTAAAAAAAAGCGTCGCCAAACATAGCCTTCGAGATCAGCAATGGTGATTTCTGCGTGCATTTTGACACTGGCCAGACATCCATCCATAGCTAGTGCAGCATATCAGTGCTGGCAACCTATCAAACGTATTGTTAACGTCACTCTCAGCGTGTAATGGCGTACGGCGAAGCATCCGGTCAGTCAAACGGAGTCCGAATGGCGCACAGTGGGGCGTCCGAATTTTCGGTCGTGAGTTTACATTAGGATCAATAGGGAGTGTGGTGGTGCCATGAAGATATCCGAATAAACGGGCATGTCCGAATTTTCAGCGTCCGAATAAACGGTTGGCGACTGTATTAGCGGTGAGGAAACTCGGTCTTCTTGCTGAAGCATGGTCGAAAGCGGATTTGCTCTTCAGACGAACATTTCGATCAGCCTTTCTTGATCCAAAATTTCACTGGGGCTGTGACTGATTTGTTTCTATAAAATGTGCCACTTCTCTGACCGTAATTACCACTTTTCCTAGCACTCGGAGTACTGGGCATACTCTGGTGGATCTGTTGTGCTGTTATTGTGCGGCTTGTTTGGTAGCAGCAAGTGACTGAAGGCATCAGCATTCGAGTTTTCTGCTCCCCTGCGATACTGAAATGTGTACTGGTAATGGTCCAAGAGAAGAGCCGCATCTGAATCCTTGCCACAGCTGTGGGAGGAATGACTTTTTCTGGGTTAAACGTACCCGTCAAAGCTTTATGGTGAGTCACCAAAACAATGTGATTGCCATCAGCATCAAAAACACGTCGCCCCAAATACAAGTGCCAACGCTTTCTCTTCCAGCTTAAAGTGGCTTCGTTCTGCTTTGTACAGCGCCCTGAAGCGAAATTCAGTAGAATAATCAGTGCCAATGATGCGATGGGACAGTACTGGCCCAATTCCTATAGGTGAAGCATCACATTCCAACTTAAAGAGTTTGGTAGGGTCAAAGTGTGTCAGCAACATGGACATTTGTATGGCCTTTTTAAACTTTCGAATTGCTTCCTTGTGCGTCTGCCAATGGGCTGATTTCTTCTGCCGCCTGATAAAGCCTTGTACGTGGAATGTGCTCGGCACAGCGCATGATTTGAAGTCAAAAGGAAATGAAATGAAAAATGGCAAAATACAAGTCCTAGTTAACTTGCAAGTGCAGACTTATGAGTGCTCCCAGCCACGATGGTCTCATTTCGATGGAGCTGAAATGTTAGAGGCCCGTGTGCTGTGCAATGTCGGTGCACGTTAAAAGAACATCAGATGGTCAAAATTTCCTGAGCATCATGCAGTCCCTCATAACTGTGTTGTGGTTTGGGACGTAAAAACCCGGATATTATTATTGGATGTAAGCAGTGCTGTCAAGGCTGCTTCAGCCTAGCACATTCAAGTCGTTAGCTCTGAGCAACGTGTCTCAAATGAAGGTTATGGAACTACGTTGGTTAAATTTTGTAAACCTTTGCCTCAAGTGTCTGCAGTTTTGCTTTCTATAAACTGTCAACTGGAATGGAACCGAAATAATAAAAATCGTGTCAAACCCAAACCGAACCTGCATTTTTTTTTACTTTTCTCAATTCAAAACTTCCTTCTGGCTCTTAAATTGGCAGAATGCAATTTTCTTCACAAGACTTTTTGCCCACGTGATCTGCCCTCTGAGGTGATTGCTGATATTTTTCCATTGCGTGCGATGCAGATGATCGTGCTGTTTGCGGTGCGGGTTGTGACTGGTGACATTCAGGAGCTGGATGACACGCGCGATTATGATGTGGTTGAGAAGATGTACTCTTCGACTGCCAGCAATGGCCATCACCGAACGTGAGTAACAGCAGCATTACCGAGCATTTGAGGCACAAAGAAATAACACACAGAATTTTTTAAAAAATTTACGCTCTTTGTCAATCATACTTTGGCTAATCGGATGGTTCATTGTTTATTGTATCTGCAGGAGCGTGTGTGGTGTAAAAGTTAGCAAGTTTAGAGAGCTGGCATGAGAGCGGCCGTGGTCGTCCGCTAGTGGGTTCATTATGTTGCGTAATGGTGTGAGAGTAGATTTAATGCCTCGATGAGAAGGGATATGCCTGGCTTGCATCACAGTATCAGTCACGACCACCTATGCGGCGGTGGGAAGCAAACACAATCATTCTGCTGGAAAATAGTGGGCGATTTAACAACACACGTATTTCACGGCAACAGCATTGAAGAGCTTGATTCGCAGGAATTCTGGTGTCGGTGTTAGCATTAGCATTGTTCCTCATGAGTACAAAAAACTAGCATTGTTTATGATCCAGAAATCGAGATGTAAATCAACATGAAAATAAATAAATAATAAAAAGATTCAGCCCGAGTGGGAATCGAAACGAGGCCTTCTACATGTCAGGCAGATGTTCTACCGCAGACCTGTACAAGTGCTTAAAACTGTTCGGAAAAAGAAAAAGACCTTACACTGATGTCATATGGTGAGGAGTCTCCTTAACGCACATATTTCATGGCAAATAATGTAGAGCTGTGCCAAGCATGAAAAAAATTGCACAAGGAGCTCAAGCGGGATTAATCAGCAGCAGCAGCAACAGCAGTTGCACAGGTGCGCATGTTGTCTTGGAACACGAAGTGACTACTTTGCCAATTCACACAAAAAAAGAATTACAGCGTAGCAGACACTTCACAACCATACTTGCATTAGGCACTCTAGGATAGTTTGAAGTGGCTAAATGTACAGATGTTTCTTTCCTTGCGGCTCGATATCTATGTCCACTGATAGCCGAAGCTACTAGCGATTGAGGAGGTGATGCAAACGGGGCTCACTTCTGCAATCGTGTTTTACCCCTATAGGCGAAGCTCAACCGTCCTCCAAGTTTCTTAGCTGGTTGTAGATTTTACGTCTGCTTTAGCATTTACAAACTGCAATGGGAGCACTGAGGCGCAATACCACTCTTGCAGGTCTGACGAAGCTGCAGTCCTGCGACCAGCGAGCCAAGATGATGCGGCCAAACCAGAGAATGGCTTCCAGAACGGCTGGCATGGAGGCTTGCGCGAGCGCCATACGCAGCCGCAACCGCAGAATGGCTCTTAGCCGACTGTGGTGGCCAGGTTGCACTTCCCCACTGTCTGTTAGACTAGGATTGGCTGCCCTCTGATCTGCATGCCGAGCCCGGAAAAACACGACACCTTCCTTGTTGGCTGCGAGCGTCTGCTTGGAGTATGGGGAGACCCGAAGGCCAGCAACCATAAGTTGGTGCTTTGCTACTGTTACTCGAGGCACATCACGCTGCTCTAGGTTAGGCAGCACGCGCGTGTTTAAGAAAAAGGCATTCCTTCTAATATGTGGTTTGCGAGAAGGAGGAGTGTACTTAGCAACACACCACTGAATGCCGCCGCTGCAGCAGCTCTGCAACAACATTTGTGCAATGTTAGATACAATGTTATTGCGTGCACTGCCTTGCGCTTCCGAGAAACACTAACACTTGGCTATAGGAGAGTTTTGAAGTATTACGCTATTTCTGTATGTTCCGCGCGGTCTTCTATTGAGAGAAGCACACTTTTTAAGGGATTCACATGTTTGAGTGTGTTTTTTGCCTACGTCATCTTGAGCAAATGCATCTCTCGGATATGCCATGCTTGGTTTGAAATCGAAAACCACTGGCCATTGTGGTCCTTTGGTCTCGTAGCAGCCTCTGCAAGGCACCTTGGCACAGTTGCTGACAGCAGGCAAGCCCACGGACAGCGATTAAGGAAGGAGTGGCACTTGGAGGAGAAAACTTGACAATTTGAGATGTTTGAGTGGGCAGAGTTTCTAATCTATTCTAATAACGGACGCTTTGTCGTGTCCAAAAGAGTGTCTTCGCGTGCGATACCTATGCACACACTACTCCACTGTGCTAGATGACTCGCTAATGCACTCAAACCAAGGCACTGGAATCAAAGATTGAGTCTGAGTGTTTGCCTAGTTAACTCTTCAAGAATGTACAGTATATCTGAGGAGCTATGTAAACTAGGGCACGAAGCTTTCTTGTGACTTTGCTCTTTTGCTTGTGCGGCATGAAAGGACCGTAACGGCATCATTGGATTGTATTTTTTGAGTGTTCTAAATCTCTTGAAAGGCTGATCTTGTTTTGATCATCAACAAGGAGGGCATTCTGGCTACATTTAGATGATCAAATGCAAATACCCAATACCTGATCAAAGCGCTTAGAGGGTACATCAAATATCAGCATCAGAATGGCTTAGGGCTTAGAGCGATAAGAAAATTTGCTTGTGCCTTTGCTTGTTGTTCAGTATTTTTTTTCTCTTTGTTTGCTCTTCACCTTTTTATTACTTCTTTTTTGTCTCGTCCTATTCTCTTCGATTTTCTTGTGTGACGTTCGAAATGATTGTTTCTATGTATGCATTTGCGCATTTGGTATGTTAAATTTGATATATTTTAACCCAAGGTATAGACGTTCGCTTGGCGGCTGGAGGCTTGTGCAGGGCCAAAATTGTGTATTCTACAGGCTTAGTGAAAACTGCTTGAGCTTCTTGCTAGAAGCATTCACCACACTTTTTCGAAACCATCATCTCGGTGACTGCATTTTTGATAGAATGGCCTTAAGTGCTCAGGCAGAACGAATCTGTCTGCTATTTTCTCGTTAACTGCAGTGCAGCATCTTGTGCCTGCGTTGTACCTCTAGCTATTTCTAGACATCTCATGGGTGTGGTTCGTTTTCATATATATTTTGAGATATGAAATACAGCAGCTTGCTTTTTTGTGGTCATTGAATTTAGTACCAGGTATCTTGCTGAATGTTTTCTGATGGCAAGTTCTCTTCAGTGTTCATATGCGAGTCTGGTGTAGCAAGATCAGCGTGAGAAAATACAAAAGACTGCATTGAAAACAATGCTTTTTGCTGCTTTTAGGGGGCAGTTGCAACATCATAGCTTGTTTAGTGTTGCACTACTGGCAGCTACTCGGACATTTGGCTCTGTCTCAAAGTCTACAGGGAAAATTCACATAATAAACACTAAATATTTGTGCATTGTGTAATAATCCAATGCGTTTGAGGTCACCGTGAGCTGTGTGTGCTTCAGCAACAACATCACACAATGTGTGCATTCTCATTTGACCTTGTAGAGTCATTATGATCAGCATAATTAAATACAATTGCATGTGTATTGCATTCAAATGTAGGTGGTACCTTTTGGTATAATTTAGTTCTTAATGCCACTCTCCATGTTCTCAGTGCAGCGGTATTTCAGATTGATGAGCTAATTTCAGCAGTCACGAGATATTCGTTATATTGAGATTTAACTGTACGCATTCTTCAAACCAGCACGGGAACCAGGCACTGCATGGTACGGGTCTTTGTATTATCCAAGGAGGCCAAGCAAGCTTTTTTCTTTGCTCGCACCGACCTGTAGCTGTTGTTTCACTTGCAAAATGTCCTGGTTTGGTGCATCTTCGTGGAAGTAGACATTTTCCCCATTCTCCACTAAGCTTTCGTCTTGATACCAGAAACTTACTGCTGGCGTCAAGATAACACTTGTTGCAAAGATTGCCATTGAGGCTTTTAGATCTCATGGTGGCCATCAGAGTTGCACTGTCACGGCAACAATGGCTGTCAGTCTGCATGGGATAGCATAAACAAGGTCAAGAAAGGAAGGTAGTACAGGCACGTTCTCCTTTCCGACTTGCGCTGTCTTCAGTAAATGCATATGATCTAGCCAATCTATGCTCTCTATCCGTCCCCTGCTTGGGGATTCATGCTGTGATCTCGATTCTTCTGGGGTTCACTTCTAGTATACAGAATCTCCCATTACAGCGTCAGACGGTATGCTTAGTTTGCTATGATATATTAACAGCAATATCGCGACAAACATGTTGGGTACCTTGCAGTGATTGATGTAGGCTTTCATATCCAATGGTTGCACCATTCGCAACATCTCTGTTATTTGGTATCTCTGTTGATATCTTCTTTTTGCGGAATATTCCATTCATTCTGCGTAGTTGAGTGCTAGGTCATGCCCTTTGTTGCACTCCATTATCGGAGAATCTCGAGAAAGCAGATTCTATTATTCTGTCGCTTTCGCTATTTTTAGGTAGCACTTTGAGCTGTCTTGCTATGTGTTAATCGTAGCCTAAATGCTACGTTGATTCCCCCACTTCAACATTTTGCGGCGACATTTCGAAACATTGCACCACATCACTCACTTTCTCTAATTTTTCGTTCTTTTCTTTTTAATCGCTCTCTTTTTATGTGTTATCACGTAACTAGGAGTAAATTTATCATAGTTTTGTTACATCTACACAAACTCTCTGAGAAAAGCCTAGAGGGAATTGTGAATTAGCTTATGTAATGAGTATGGAATAATTTTCTAAGGTGACTGTTGGGAATGCTTTCTATGAATGGTACTTTCTTGTTTGATGGTCACAAAAGAGGTCACAAAAAGTGGGATTCACCTTGTGTCAGTGAAGTAAGAAATATTGCACTCCCAAAAATTCAAATTTGCCACTTATAGTACTTTCTTCTTCCAACGGTGAAGTGTTACACTTTTTATCAAAATGTAGTTTCATTATGCAATCCATTTTGGCAGCTAAATATCTTTCTCTAAAGGTTTCATTTCATATTCACATTTTTGATGCCTCAGTTCTAAAAAAAAATAAGCAACACACAGTGGCCCTCATAACGAAGTGATACAACCAAGAAATTTGTGCATTTGGTGGAGACAAATTTAACTACTGTACACGTAATTTTATAGCATTGATTTTTCTCTGCTACACCATGCTTTGCTTTTTCATGATATTCAAGTGAAAATGGTGTCAGAACTTACAGATGAAGCAGTGGACAAGCAAGCGCCAGGAATTGAATTAAGAGCAGGAGACGTAGGAATGCGGTCAGGTTTAATTTTGCCATTGTTGGCCACACTGATTCTTGTATGTCCGCCTCGGACAGACTAGTCCTACTTTAAATGCTTCTGCTGCTGCAAAAGAACTGAGCCAGTTCTGACTCTTTTGTAGAGAATTAGCACGAGTTAATTAGGGGGTAGGGGGCAAACTGCTTTTAGTGGCATCTCGTGTTCAGTAATTTCCGTTAATTAATATAGATGTCAATCACCTCGTTTAAAACATTTGAAGGTGTGCCTTGTAGCTGAGTAGGTGCTTCGCATTGTTTTTTAAATTCAGTATCTGCTGTGCGATGCATTGGAAATGATGCAAGAGCTGAAAAGGCTTTTGTACAGGTCTGCAAGAAAAGTTAGTGTACATTTCCATGATATTTTCTTAGCTGGACATTCTATACATCAGTTAACAACGTGGCCAGTGTCGACAGGCTTGTGCTTCACGTTTATATTCAGTAGAAATTTCATTCAAATTAGTACGATAATTTCAGCTGCATAAACTTAAATGTGCACGTTGAGTATATATAAAGGAAATGTTGGCAGGCTAACCCTTTTCTCAGCCGTTTGAAGGTTTCATTCCAATTAACCTGGGTGACAATACTACATAGCTCGAGTGCTAAGTGTACATGGATGCCACCTCTTGATCTTAATATTCAAGATGGCTAGGGTCCCCCGGGGTTCCGCAGTACGCATATTAGCAGTGTGCTTGGTCTGCCTGTCAGCACGGTTGGCCAAATTGTCTCGAATGGTCACGCCAAGGTATGTGGAGTAGCCTCCACACTTGTGCTGCCCCGGATTCGCTCCGGGGCAAACCTGGAAGTGCGCTGCGTGCCTCGCTCGGCCTCCCCTCTCGGCAACAGGGTGTACTGCTGTGCCTGCAGCCTTTACAGCTGCACCGCATATACATTGAGGCTTTCTTGGGCCTCCTTGGCTTGGCGTGGTGGCTGGGCGCGCTTGTTGTTAGGTGCTAGTGCTCGCACTCGGGTGCGGCAGCTGTTTGCTGGATGGAGTGCGCTGTTCCTGGGGCACTTCTGTTTCGATGTTTTTGGTGGTTTCACTAGAACTGGGGCAAGGTACTTTCTTTTTCTGCATCTCATAAGCATCATGATTTATGTTTGAAGCATTTTTCTTCCTGAGATTTTTTTTTGTGTGCGCGATTTCGGAAGGGAATTGAGCCGCTTTGAGGTGCTTACATGTGTCGTTACCCTCTTGAAGGGGCGCTGAAGTGAAAAATCAATTCAACTGTGTTATGATAAACTCCACTTCTGCTGAAGAGAGAAAAAAAAAAAGAAAAGAATAGACCAGTATTATTTTTTAGAAGGCTGATGAAACTTGTGTTAACATCACTTTCGATGTTCCTGCAGCACCTCATCATGATGTGATAGATTTTGACAACTATTTGGACCGTTTTTTTTTGTCACTAAAGTTACTCTGAGTTTTTTTTTTAACTAGAAGCTGGAGACCGAGCTTAATATGTTTTAGAACCCTTACGTCATCAGGACTGCTCAAATTGAAATATAATTGACCACCACTGAGGTCTCAGCATAAAATTTCAAAAGATTGTTGAGTCCTCCTTCGCTTTTATTTAAATCTTGTAATTCGTGTGCTGTTGCAAAATTAACCTTAGTGCAGCCTTTGCGTGATGCTTTCTTTGTCAGAAGTTTTCTATTTAATGTCCCTTTGATTGCATCCAGTATTGTGTGTTTTTGTATTGAGCTTGCCCGACTGCATTTGTTCTGCAGCCTGAACTTGTAAAAAGAGTGGCCTATGCCAAGTCCTTTTAAAAAACATGAAAAGTTTTCTGAAAATTTTCAAATGAATATGATAAAGGTTAATGTGAACAGCCGCTGTTCAGCTATGTGCATGAAATCAATAGGTTGATGTTTGTAGAGAAACTCATTTTCACCTCGTTATTTCATTCACTTTGAGTGGGGTTCACCTCGTAGGCAGGGCTTAAACTAGCTTCCTAGTGCTTGGTTGCTGTACTTTTGCAGCCAATATTGCCTGTTATAACTTTAGGACAACTAATGTCATTCTGAGGCGACATTTTTGCCGTGTTCCTTGGTGGTTTCATTGTTTCTGGGGCATCAAGGTTGCTTTTTTTAACGTGCAGAATTTTATATGCATGAAACATGCTCAACAAATTGAATGCATCTGTAGTTATCTAGGAGAAGGAAGAAAAGTGTTTCATTGTAATGCTACCAGATAGCTGGCACCATTTTTATTGAGGCAAGTATTCAGAAAGCCTTTTATATGCACAGTACTCGTTGTGCATTCACTGCTGATGAACGTTTGATATCAAGTGAGAACATTGATTGCGTGTTTCATTTCTACTGCACTTGCACCACATGGGCTCACCTCCATGTGAGCTGCTCTGTATTCACAACCTTTGCACAGCAATATGAATGCATCTGTTTCGAAGTGTAAATGGCAGGCTGCATCTTTCCTTAATAGGAGTTGTTTATGAAGCTTCCTCTTGCGTATACTATACCCAAGCCATCTATTGCTGAGAGTGGATCACATATCGTAATTTCGTTACCTTTACTCGTAGATGGTGGTTTGCTTCAGTTCGCCTTTGAGAGCCCCAAGGCCTCCCTGGGAGCACATACCGTTGGAATTATTTAGCGTTGAGCGTGTACCTGTCATTACTTTAGTAGTTCTACTTGTTCTTGGTGGTAGGTGGGCACTGGTGTGCTTTGTACCTGCTTTTCTTAGACATTTCTTTTAGCACCGGCCCTGTATTTATTGGTAAAAAAAAGAGCTCAATGTCAGCCCAGCTTGCTTCCTTTGCTGGCTTCCGAGAAGTGGTCTCTCCTTGTGATGAAACACGATGCCTTGTTAGGAAACCTTGGACTTTTGGGAAGGCTGGCTGGCTTTGTGTGCTGCTCTGCGGTGTGCACAAACTTCACAGAGGAGATGTCAAGATGAAAGTGCCCCGACGGTGGTCAGCTATTTTGGTTTATTTGGCCACCGCCAACGCGTGCACATTTGTGCTTTGCCTGATGACTGCTTTGCTGCTACAGGGGTTACGCATGCTGTAACTATGACCGGCAGGTGTGCCTGATGGTATGGCAGGCCCTGTGCAGAAAGGAACGTGATGCACAGCATGGCAATGTCAATCCACAGGTTGGCAATGTGTGGAAGCGAGGCCATAGTCATGAGTATCACAGAAACTTACTCCAAGGTTCATGCCCTCTTTCATGTTATTTGGTCTCTTAGCCACACCGGGCCAGAATAGCGTTTCAAGTAAGGCTATTGCACAAAAATAGGAATTATGTGGTGCACTCCTACAAAACATTGTACCCATGTTGCATAATTTGCGATTCAGTGCAGTTGTACAAAACAGAATGAAATCGTAGAAAATGCATGTGACAAGCGTGAATAGAGTAACACTTTGATATTGGTAATAGCTGTTGTTTGGACACCATAGCAGAGGCATCAACTTTCTCTAAGCATCTAGCCCTATTGTTAGTAGGGCACTGGAGTCAAGTAAAGACATTTAAATTTGAGCATTATGTTATGAAAATTAGTGGCACAGTTAGGTGACAGGCATTGCCAGGAAGCAGGGTAAGTTGAGTGTTCAACCACCCAGAGTTTCTCATTCGGAATGTGTGCGTGCACACATACACATGGATACATATAGAGGTGTCCGACTCGTCTGTTTACTTAGATTTTGGCTATACTGTTTTTAATTGGTGCAATGATTTTGTCTCTGTAGAAGTCTAGTGGCATAATTTAAACTGTATGACGCAAACTGCTAGCATTAAAGATGTGTGTGTTTGGATGAGCATCTGGTGCTGTTTGTTTTCCTTGAAACAAGTTTGCCTCAGTGGTGTCTTCCCTCTGCAGGCTTTTCAGAGCTTCCAGCATTAAAGCACACTCTTGGTGAGGTTTGGGTGGTAAATGCATCTGCGTTTCTGCTCATCATTCTTGCCAGTTCCATTCAGCCTAGGGCCTGTCGTACTGTGCACATATCGAAATATCAGAGGCTGTGACATTGAATGCTACTACTTCCATATGTTGCACTAATCATGTTTGATCAGTGCGCATGTGCTGTGCTTGTTGCTTCTTGAATCAGTTGCCGTTTTTTGACTGCCTGCCTTTTTTACCACCGCAGTGATCGATGATGCAGAGCTGTAGAAAAAGAAAAACAAACAAACAAAGCTAGTCCGACTTTTCTCATGTGTGCATGTGTGTATGGGCTGGTTGATACATTTTGTGTGTCACCTTTCTCTTTAGGTGTCTATGGTAATTCTTGTTTTTTTTTTTCTCACATTGCCCCCTATCGTTAACAAAGTGTTTACGAAATGTGTGTTTTAAGAGAGAGTTTGTTCTTTGAGCATCGGTTATTAAGACCCATTATGTGTAAGGTGTGTGTGCTACTTATATTGCTAGCACGGGAACCAAGCGCGTGCTTGCAGTGTACGCAGCAGCGTGTATTTTTCTTTTTCTTCTTTGCCTTTTGCTGTTTCTCCTCGCGTGCATACTGAAGCGTTATTTCCACAAGACACGGCATCCAAAGCATTGGAGCCTTTTGAGAAAATAAATACGTACGTACATGTCATTCTGTGTCATTCAATCGTCTCAACTACACATATAATTTCTTCCTTCAGTACATGACTTTACTGATTTCGCAATTATTTGTGGTTCCTGTAAAAGATTCTGAGCAAAGAGAAGCAGATTGCTTGAAAATTGTCTGGAAAGTGACATTATGAATGTTAGAACATTACATTATTTGCAATGAAGCCCATACATGGCACACACGTGCGCACAAACTTCTGAATGAAGCTTTTGACTTAAGCCCTGGCTTTCGTTGTGGAGCGGAAAGTGTGATCGTGCTTTCAATTTCGCGCGAATGAGTTTGCAGGCATGGCAAAACAGCCGTAAGTGATCTTTCAATATCTCGGGCACTTTTAAGTGTGTAACACTTTAGAAGCCTGGCTTGTGGCTTGTTTGTTTTGGGCCTTCATAGAGGGGCAATATATATATATATATTTCACGAAGCGTAATTTGCGACTGTCTAGGTGTTCGGTATGAATGATCACAGTGTAGTGAAGTCAGCTGTCTCTAGAATTCAGTAAATGCATATATGAATGTCATACAAGTTTACATATTAGTTATTTCTCTGCACAAAGCACTACTGTGAATAAATCAACTTCAATGCCCCTCGAATGGGTACCGCAATGCTACTATGGAAGGAGGGCGGGCTCGCGGCTGGGCTCCCTAGTCCCCCCTCCTGACTTCAAGCCCGCAATCCACGGAAGAAGAAATATTTAGGTGGTGAAACTCCCGTTGGAACAGGCGTACAGATAACGTCACATGAAATACAAAAATAACATGCTCTGACAGAGACATTTCAGTTAATGGTGTCCTGCGGCGCAAAGTTGCAACCACGAAAAAAAAAAAGAAATGCCCTACCTCCCCACAGGGCATCGTTAGAAAATGCGAATGCATTGCGTAGCGTCCATAACGCCGTTTCGCACGTGAGAACCCATCGTTAGAAAAGTTTTCTTTTGTTTTATTATACCGTGCAGCCAATAGAGCCGTTCACCACACGTGGCGTTCTTCTGTCGCGAGAAATGCGCTGTGCGTTTCCAGCTCTAGTAGCTAGCGTGCACGGTTAAAAAATGCTATCAAGTAAACAAAACAGCGTTCTCACCGTTTGCGTTTCACAGCGGCAACTCGAGCACACATTTCCGGATGTTCTTGAAAGGCGCCCAGCCAGCGAACGGTCAAGAGTGAGGAGCGAGCGGACAGCAAAGCGGGCGCAGGGAAGAGAGAAAGCGAAGGGCGATAGAAGCAGTGGCGAAACACTGCACCTGCCCTCTTCTACACTCTCGCACCACATGCTCCGGTTGCCAGGGGCGATGATAAGCGCGCGCGCCTGCAGCTGTTGCTAAGGGGAAGGGAGTAAGAGCGGTGCTGCGGACAACGCCGGATGACTGACATAGCCCGACTAAGAAATGAATTCGGGTTTAAAAAAAAAGGAACGCTCGCTACCGGGCGAGTGTGGCCGAACGCGCCCCACGTCCTCACTCCGTGGCTGTATAGTCCCTAGATTTTTAACAGGAAAAAATCGAGGGACATTATGTGACTGCGGCAGAACGTGAGCAACGCGCGCGACCGGTTCTCTCGAAAACCGAAACGACGGCAATACCCTTTTCTGCCGCAAGACACCACCAGCATGAAATGCAATGTGACAATGTTATGGTATTACTATGCAATGGAGTTGCACCTCCTAGGTATTTTTTGCCCTCCGTGTCGCAATCAAGCGCTCAATACAGACCTAAAACTAGCAGTACTGAAAACCAAGTTGAAATAAATGGGGCAGGTTGAAAACGGAGAGGGCGCCACCTCACAGAGCGCATCGTCACAGAACACCTACCACTTTGGCATCGTTGCTCCTCCCTCCCACTTGCACTTCGCCGGCTCTTGGACCACAGCTTAGACACTACATCCGAATGGGAAACAGCCTGGCAGAACTCGCTGCAGAAGACACGCACCTAAACTTTCTAAACGGGCAGGAAGTCGTTAAAACGCAGAAGCACTGCGCATGTTGCACACCGAGTTTGCGAATCTCCATATTGAGGAAACCTTACATGCTTGCCTCAAACGTTGGCGTCATCGGCGCTTGGGTAAACGAAGCAGTGGGACCTCTACGAACGAGAATCGCTGTGTGACCGTGCTACGCACTTCCTCGGGTATCACAGTGGTCGAGCTGCATTTGTATTTTTAAGGGCGAAGCTGGCTCCTCTTGTCTAACCTTGTCCTGCGTCAGGCGTAACTGGCAGTATCTCCCGAACAGTATAATAGATGGCGCTGTCTCATCAACATTTATCGTCTCATTTTTTACATGACGTTGGCCCAATCGAAGTTCGTGTAATCGAAGCTCGTGAACGGACGCACGGAAGGAAGTATGGGCGGACGGATGGATGCACGAACGGACGCATGGGTGGACGGGTGGACGGATGCACGGACGGATGAATGGACGCAAGGACGGGTGCGTGGATGGACGCATGGACGTTTCGCCCCACTCATCATCATTGACTCCTTGGATATGCTGTGATCTTTTTATTTTGTGACGTGGACATGAACGTCAAGGTATCAAGAGTGCGCGATTTTCATTCGGTCGAATACGAAGAGAGTACAGGTAAGTTTTTTCTCTGGCTTCGTTTGGTGTTAAATAGAAACACATTGGCGCCAAGAGTAATTCAGCTTTTCAGTAGGTACTGGGAAATGAGAGAGTCGCAGATTGACATGCCGCGTGCCTATGGTTCGTGAGAGATTCAGCTGAAAAAAAAAAAAAAAAAGCTGTGACAGATAGATTCACAACGCACGCGTTTATTATTAGACTAAAACAGGAAGGCACGAAGTGACACGGTACGGACACCATACGTGCAGTTAACCGTTCCGAAAACCGGTACGTTGTCAATGAAGCGTTGCGTACAAAAATGGAGCGTTGCGTCATTCCATGCATTCTATAGCCGAGAGAACTTTCTCCCTTGACTGTGTATTGGGACCTTTAGCCTGCCCCACTTTACAGAGGCGTCCCACGAAACTTTTATTTTCGTACTTGGACAGCATCGGTCAGCTAGACAAGCTGTAGCTGTAGCTTGACACCACGAAAAAACTATTAATATAGCCACTCCAGTCTTATTTACTGCTTTACTCAAGTAAACGAGCGTTTCAGTTGTTCCAAAGTGCGAGCTGTCACGATGAAAGAACAGCCGCGAGAAGTAGGGAACGATTCAAACTACCCGCGCAATGAGGACGTTCTTTTAGTGTCTACCAGCTGCCGCCACGCACAACTGCCTTGAAGGGAACGTCAGCGGTTTTTTCTCGATATTCACCGATTTCAATAAAACTTTGAACATGTCTCCAAGTTGGTACCGTGATGGTAAGCGCCAAACTGTACAATTGTAGGGCAATTAGTTTTTTTTTTAGAAAATAAATTTTAAAACTGGTAGCCGATTCTGGAACCATACTTGTAAACTCGGATTGATTGATTGATATGTAGGGTTTAACGTCCCAAAACCACTATATGATTATGAGAGACGCCGTAGTGGAGGGCTCCGGAAATTTAGACCACCTGGGGTTCTTTAACGTGCACCCAAATCTGAGCACACGGGCCTACAACATTTCCGCCTCCATCGGGTTGTAAACTCGGGCCATCGTGTGTATGCGACATAAAAGTGTAGCCACCAATCATTACTAAGGGCCTGGTAAGCGCCTACTCTTTTTCCAAAACCATGCAGGCCCATACCGCAAGCTTTCCCAGCAGACGGATGCAGCGCGCGCGCTTTCTTGAACGAGGTGACAACGCAAGCAGAGTTCCGCTTTGTCAGCTGCATGCAGCTTGTTAGTCATCGTTGACGTGGGGTCTTACAATATTGAACAACGAGGAAATCGATCCGGGACATGTGAGATGCTTCACGTGCCTGCGGCTCGAAAGCACGAAGCGATGCTTCCGTGCTCAAGATAGTAGGTGCGATCATCGCTGAACTTGTCACTGGTAAGTTCAGACGAGCCGGCACAGCTTGATTCCGCGTCGGATGACATCGCCAACGCTGAAAACTGACCCCGAAGGTCGCGGGATTGAATCCTGGCTGCGGCAGCAGCATTTAGATGGCCGCGGAATGCAGGAGGTCCCTGTGCTTAGATCAGCAGTGGTCGGAACTTCCGGAGCCCTCCACTATGGCGTCTCTCATAGGACGCCATAGTGGAGGAGCTTTGGAATGCAAGACTCCAGCAGTCATTGTACTTATTACCGAAATGATCTTTTTCAAATATCACCAAGGATGCTTGCACAAAAATATGGAGTATATCAGGCATATACTGATATAATAAGGCTAATACGCGTGACACGGGTTACTCTATAGGTTCCTTTCTTTTCGAATCATATACTTGTGTGGCAAGATACGAACATTTTGGTTAATCAATTTCACACATGCTGCGTGACGTACAAACGGTTGGTGATACGAACCCATATCCACACAACACAAGTAAAGGTTTACTCATGGCATTCCACGCCGTAGAAGGAAAATCGATACGAGTTGCACTTTCTCGAACAAAACGACCGGGCATTGCAGTACACGACCATTTGATGACCAAAAATTGGATCTTGTTCCACTTATGTTCAAGGCTTCTATCTTTTTTTCTTCGCCATGTTTCGCATGGTGTTGTCTCTTTTGTCTCCCTTACATTATAGGAAAGAAGGAATTTCTTTGCCAATGACCAACGAGATGGTTAGTTATTGGCTGGCTTCTAACCGAGTTGACTAATAATAATAATAATAATAATAATAATAATAATAATAATAATAATAATAATAATAATAATAATAATAATAATAATAATAATAATAATATAGTTGAAACTATTTAACAAAGTCAATACCGTGCTCGATTCGTTAAATCGAGAAGTTCGTAAAATCGAGAAAAAAAATTTTCGGTTCGTCGAAGTTTCAACATGCATGTACCGTAATGAAACAGAAAAGCTACCTTAACATTGTGTTTCTTGCCAACCCTAGCCTGCTCGTGTGAAAAAAGTTTTAGGGCAACCTGAGGGCGCGCAGACATAAGAGGCTCCACGTCCGGGCTACGCAGGCCACGCGGCGTGAAGTTATCACAACTTGCCGATATGTAAAGGCCGGTACAACGAATGCGGTGTTTGTTGGAACAACTACAGCGACACCGGCCTGTGCCACATTTGGTAATTAGAATTTAGCTCTACCGATTACTCATTCAGTCCGTTGTTGCGTGCATATAGGCGTGGCATGCAGCTCCTTATAACAATAAATCTAGGGTAGTGATTAGGGTTGGTAGATGCATTAAAGTGATATCGTATGACTGCACGCTTGATGAAAAATACGGTTGGGTCAAAAATTAGAGTATAACCGTTTTTTACTCTTTCATTTCAGAAGAACGTTCGTTTAATCGGGTTTAGTGCTCAGTTATCTTCGTTAATTCGGGTAGATGACAATACTGAACCCTACATGTACCTGCCGTTGAATCGACCTTTCTTTGTCAGATCGAAAACTTCATCGACTCGGGTTTCGTTAAATCGAGTTCCAACAGTAACACGTGCACTCTTATGAAGGGGGCACCGCTGCGCCTCCCACCCTATACGCCAGTCAGGGGTTTCCTACATATGACGGCTCCACATGTCTTCACCGCGTCATCCAATATTCAACTTAAGCGCCGGCGTTTTCTCGTTTGTCTCATTTCATTCGCCGTCAACGCGTGAAACATGCAACGTCATTCGTGGGCGCTCATCTGGCGCGGGTTGTGAGGTGCCTGAAGCCTAAAGCCAACAGAGTGATGTTCCCACCTCCCATCATTAATTGTTTTTGGGCGTCGGCAGAGGGGTGCCAAAAAACATTTGCGCCCCCCCCCCCCCCTTACCCCCAAGCTGCACCAGAGCTGCCTCCATAGTTCAGGAAAACTTGTGGAGCTCACCCTGCAGACTCATTCATGAAATATATCTTGAGCTTTGGACTCACTCGGACACTCACTCACGAAAATTGTCCTGAGCCGGGCCGACTCCGACTCACGTCACGAAAATTTTATTCAATTAAACTCACTCGAACTCAGACTCACAAAAATATTACTCACCTGCACTCACTCAGACTCACGGCTTAATCTGAGTCGGAGACAGTCCGAGTGAGTCATGAGTGAGTTCTCCAACCTATGCCTGCCGCTCTCCTCTCCCACTCTGATGTAGCGCGGGTTTGCACCCTCTATGCTTGTTTCGCTTGTTGCGTACTCACTTGAACCAGATACCTCCTGTAAAATTCAGTTTATCCGCAAGGGTGAAAAAATGATTGCGATAGCAATAAATTAGTGTGTTGTGTGAATTAAGGCCAGCAGTTAACTCCATTAGGATACGGTTTGGCGTAGCCCTACAAAGCATTGGCATAAGGTAATATGGTCGCTCCAGAGAGCGAAGTGGTTTTCGCCCTGCCTGACACTTCATCGCGAAGTAACCGGTGAGAGCACAACACGTACAAGTGTATATGAGCTACCTACTGGTCATAGTCGGGATACCGCAACCTTTTGATCAAAGTTCGTAGTTGCTGTCACAGCGACGCAGCTCCTCCACCCCCTGGCACCCCTTCCTGCTCCTTCGCCCGACGGCTCGGGCCGGCGCGTTTCGTCTCTGCGTGGGCCTTTGTAAGTTTTTCTCCACGGCGATAATAGTCACCATGCTTGCTTGAGTTTTTTTCTTTAAACTCGCGGTGCAACGGTACAGATAACGGTCAGAAATTGTCTTTACAATGATCGGGTATTTGCGTCGGAAATTGGGAAAATGCTACTAGTCCTCACTGGATACACTTAATATAAAGAAGGCAGCACCTAGCCCAAAAAATGGCTGTGAAGTGACGGCGGTGATCCAATGACCGCAAGATACGCACAATGAGATAATACTCTAGAAGGAAACGGGAAAGACAGCCGCTGTTGCGAGAACATTGCGAAGTGACGGAAGCCATGCGTCAACGACGACATGCCCAAAGATCTATGAGATGTGCGAACGCTCGGCTCAGCACGAGTTTTGTCTCTGGAGTTCGGACTTGCGTGTCGCGTCTGCGACTATTCATGGTTTAACTTTAACCACTTAGCGCTGGTAATCGAAACAAGCTAGCATCACCTATAGTTAACCCCTTCAGGCGCAACGTTTACATTTGTGGACGCCAAGTTCACACCTAGGTTTTTCGAAAATGGGTCTTGAATCTCGCGCGCAAACAAGGCTCCCGCAAGCTCTGCATCTTGCTGCAAGGACGCGTAGCGCCATCTCTTGCACCTAGTTCAAAATACCATCGTAAACAAAAGTCAAACTGGACGCCTCCACTTTCTATGGCAGGACGCGTAAGTGGCTCTGATGTTTTTATCGTTTACTTCGTACCTTTTTAGCTGGCGTGAAATTTTGCATTTGTCAGTAATAACTAAGATATCCCGCATGCCTTTTAACAATATTTTGGCAATAGGAAATCATTTGTAATGACAGAAAGGTTCAGCTAAGTTTCGCGTCCACGAACGTGGACACTGCGCTTCAATGCCTCCTTTGTTGAAAGGCTGCTATTTCTCTGTGTTTCACTTCCGGCAGCATCAAATGATGTTTACGTTAATAATTTTTGTCACCAGGAGTTCAAGATCATGCATCGAGACGACAAAAAGTCGACGGTGAAACAGCATAAGACGTCCTTAAAAAATAGCCAATGGAGATGTTTCCGATGGAGACATTTCGGACGACGAAAAGGAGGAAGAGAATGAAGAGAACACAAAATTACATTCTGTTTGAAAAACCATTAGCCTTTTAGTTAAGATCCTGCCGCCCGGTTCTTGGCCGATCCCCCTTTGTGGGTGTGCGCCAGACTATCAAGGATCATCATCATCATCATCATTATCAGCTGAGCGTCAACAAGCCCCAGAAAAAACGTGGGCGACCAAGCTGTGTGTGAGAACCCCCAGGTGATGAAAAGGAAGGCACCCAATGCGTCACCCCTGCCAGTGAGCACTCTTCGCTATGACGGCATCCAGCACTGGCCACAGCAAATGAACATACCCAACGCACAACGCTGCAGGAGGGATGGATGCTCATCCAAGAGCCGCGTCCGCTGCAGGAAGTGTGACATTTTTCTTTGCCTGACATCGCAGAATGACTGCTTCCACCTATTTCACACTAAATAGACTTTTTCTGGTAACTTCTCCCAACATTACTTTGAAAGAAGTTATTTTTAATTTAAATGGAAAGCGTGTTTTCTTTTTTGTCGCCTTTCACTAATATTACTGCTTTGAGGCGCAATGTCCACAAATGTGGACCCTGAGCAAAAATTGAACCAATAAACATATTTTGCATTTGTTTTGAGTTTCTTACTTTAAAAGGCTTAAATAATGAAATTATGAACAAAAAAAAATTTTCACGTTGCCAGATTTCATTCGCGTCTGAAGGGGATAAAGTCCAGCAACGAATTAGAAAAAAAAAACGACAAGAATTTAGTACCGTTCAGTTCCGCTCTTTCAAAGCTCGCGTGCCTTAATGCAAGCTTCGCCAGTTTTTGTTTGATCTTTTGA
Organism: Rhipicephalus microplus; assembly: GCF_043290135.1. NCBI lineage: Eukaryota > Metazoa > Arthropoda > Arachnida > Ixodida > Ixodidae > Rhipicephalus > Rhipicephalus microplus. The sequence goes on from NC_134703.1 coordinate 40,835,770, forward strand.
AATCTCAGGGCTCGCCAGTTTCCTATCAGGAATGCCATGCAACGCTGATGACGTGCACGCCATTCGTGACTTGGAATTGCACCGGCAGCATGGAAATGCACGCTACATTATGATTATTGCTGTAGGAGTACGACCAAAAGATATTCCAAAGACAGCAACTGCTTTTAGAGTTTATGCACGTAACACTGTTGAAGGTTTTCAGGTACAACGCTATATATATAGCTTACCATCTTTGAAATTAGCTTTCTCTTCAGGCAAAACTTGATTGATTGATATGTGGGGATTAACGTCCCAAAACTACCATATGGTGACACCATAGTGGAGGGCTCCGGAAATTTCGGCCAAACGGCGTTCTATAAAGTACACCCAAATCAGAGCACATGGGCCTACAATTTTTTCGCCTCCATCGGAAATGCAGCCGGGATTCGATCCTGCGAACTAAAGGTCGGCAGCCGAGTATACCTTATAGCCACTAAACCACCGTGGCGGGGCACGGGAAAACTTCAATTTATATATTTTTAGTCAGTGGTTTGATCTCTCTTCGTCTCTCACACTTTTACATATTCAAACCAGCGAGGAAAAAATAACAAAGAAACAAAAAACACCTATCCAATGTTTTGGCACTATTGAAAAAAGGAATATATATATATATATATATATATATATATATATATATATATATATATGTGAACGGAACGGTATCGGCCACTAAGCGGGCGAAAATGAAATAAACTACGTGGCAGCGCCATACGTACGTTATCTGTCTTGATACGGGTGTTACGCAATCGCTAAGTTAACTTTACGGGGAGAGACAGAAAGGAAGGAAGCTTTCGCTTTTTGAAATTCTACGGCTTATACCAACTTTCTTCCTTTCTATTTCTGCGGGCTAGTGTCTGTTCGGGCTTTCTAAACGTTTACGAAAGCGCAAGCACAGCTCTGCCCAGTAGCATGCTTCGCTTTATCGACCAAATTACTTGCCAGAAGCAGGTCGAGGAAGTACAAAGTGCGCGAACAATTTTTCAACAAGACTCAAATGCAGGCAAAAGTTCACATGGAAGCGAAACAAAAAAAAAAGTAAAAGACAGAAACCTGATTACGGGAAAGGAATTCCTGAAACACCATGCCAAGCTCCTAGGCAACATTCCCGATAAGCTCGCCAGGAATATTGGATCCGCACGCTTGCGGGAAGCTCAGGAGGGAAGCACTAAAAAAAATATAAAAATAAATAAAAATAAACAACCACATGAACTTGCTTCGACCGTTCGTTTTCTCTATAAAAGCACATCGCTTCTCGTTTCGAGGGAGCAAAGTTTATGAGGTTCAGTGCTTGTTAATATTGCGCAGCTCAACCTTACAAAAAAAAAAAGAAAAACACGAACAACTAGTATGTATGTTTGGCAGTCACGACCCAAGGCGTGTGTCCAGCAAACAGGGGCGTGGACAAAATTTTTTTTTGGAGGGGAGGGGGGAGGAGGTTTTCAATAGAATGGCTAACTTTGGTAACAGGTTGTTGTCGTGAAAGTGTGTAAACGTTTTAGTATCATTCGAAAAGTTAAAGCATAAAAAATTTCGGGAGGGGACGGGTATAAGAACCCCCTCATCCTTTACCATCTATATGCGGAACGCGTATACATGCGTAAACGTTACGCCTAGTCATAATCTACACAGAAAGGCAGCATCGCCTCGGGGAAGTCTTCACGGAAGTCGGAGGCTTAACATGGTATCAAAGGCGTGCAACAGTGCATGCTAAAGTCATTGGTGCCTGTACGAAGTGGTATGGTCACCATGTGATGTGGTTACCAATAAGCGGTCACCTAAGCTCGGGAAAGTGCGACCAATGTCTGTGACGTGGTAGCGAGTTTCAGTGGCAAAGGGAGGCTTCACTTTTGCTTGGCTCTTACATCTTCTGTGACTACTTAAACGAAATGAAACGTCAAATAGTGGCATTCAAATTGGCTAGATATTATAGGTCTGGATCACCTACAAGAAGGTAGCCAGAATTTTTTTTTTGGGGGGGGGGGGGCAGGGTTCAACTGTACATCATGTATGTTCGTGCGTGTATGTATTCACAAGCAAAATGAAAAAAAAATATCGGGGGTGGTTGCACACGTGAACGCTTATACGACTGTGGTGTAGTAAGGCACGCCATTGTGATAAGCAGCACACTTGTAGAGATTATGTTGCATTGTAACGTCGGAGGCAAGGTGGTACTTTAACGCTTAACGCTGAATAAATCCTTATTTTCCTGGTTCTCGACTTGGCACGTGGTTGGAAACACAACAGTGGTGACGAGGGTGAAATTTAAAGGAGTAATATATACAACACAAAGAAACGCATGCAGGGGCATTGGGCAGGAATATAATATGTAAAAAGCAAACATATATGTGAGGGTGACAAGAAACTGCCTGGGTGCCTGGGTATGGGAGTGGTACATGGGACCCCTCCCATACATGGGACTATGGGAAGATGGGACCAAATATTGCTGATGAGATAAAAATAGCCGTGGAAATCCGGGTACGATGGGCAGCTCGTTATGAGAAGCACGTCATTGCTTACGAATAAAATAAAATATCCAGTCACTTGTAGTCTAAATGTTTCTAAAGTCAAAACTTAAAAATTATAAACTGACCCGAGTTTTCTGGACCGATTCAGTCCCTCCTTCAAGGGTGACTGTTCGGCCGGCTCCGAAGCTAACGTCTTTTCTTGCTGGTCTCCCCCTCTCCATCGTCCTTCTTCCCGCCCTTCTTGTTGCTGTGGTGTTTTTTTTTTCCACTGGTTCCGTAGACCGTGCACGCATACACTAAGCAAGGTTTTTGTTGAGGGCTTAATATTTCCAGGTGTTGTTTGGATATGCCAGGACTCTAAGAACTACCCTTTTGTGCGGCTATCTTCTGTGTCGATGATCCGGGCGTCGTCAAACTTTATGATGAAGAAGAAGGACGATGAACAAGAAGGACGATGTCTCCCGAGAGGGGGACATCGCCAAGAAAAGCCGCTAGCTTCGGAGCCGGCCAAACAGTCACCCCTGAAGAAAGAACCGAATCAGTCCCGAAGCGCCAAATCAGTTTATAGTTTTTGATTGATTGATATGTGCAGTTTAACATCCCAAAACCACTATATGATTATGAGAGACACCGTAGTGGAGGGCTCCGGAAATTTCGAACACCCGAAGTTCTTTAACGTGCATCCAAATCTAGTTTATAGTTTTTAAGTCTTAACTTTAGAAACGTTGAACTTGAAGTCACAGGAGAGTTTAGTTTATTCGTGTGAATTTTCACCTAGCCAAATAGATCTCTGCCGAATGTGTTCACCTTAAAAAAATCATTGCCCCCGTTTCATTTTTACATCTATTGCGAAGCTCGTTTTATTTCGAACTTGACCAAAGTGGGTACAGGGTGGGGTGAAGAATGGAGAATCTTGCGCACTCCTATATAGCAGATAAATGCAACTAACTATACGCACGGACGACGCGCGGCTGGCCAGTGGGAAGAACATTGATGATTTTCAACCATGTGGCCGTTCTGGTGGATTCTTCCACCAAGTGAACACCAGTACTCACGTTCGTGCGACAAGCACCCCCGCAGCCACGATTGTGGAAAGCGGGGACATCCGTCTTGGATATGGCAATAAGCAAGTCGCCAAGGGGTCGACAGGGAGCAAGGAGCGCACGATCTTTGCGGGTGTCAAAATAGAGTCTATAGACTAGGCAGGATGGTGACAAGATGCTGGGGAAACCGAGTCCATGAGTAGATCTACGTTAACAGAGGGGACAAGATTTTCGTTGTCTGATTTGAGCAATCTTGAACTGTTTAGTTACCACGGCTGTCACAGGTTACCATCACGTGTTCGCTGTAGTGGCACTGTACTACTATACGCTCATAATCACACCGGAAGTCAGCTGACGCGCTAAAAAAACATGACCCGTATCTGCATGTGACACTGCAAATGTCGTCGAAAGACATTAGTTTTGCGTATGGAGAGAGTGAACAAAAAGTTTGTTTGATGTTCTGCGCAAGAAACTCGTTGAATGGTATTCTGGAGGCGCTGCGTTAGAGTGCCTCGATGCACGCAGTGGAGGTGAACGAGCGCACCAAGTCACGTCACACGTGAGACATGAGCGCTATCTGGCAGTTGTCTTGGAAAACGAAGCGCGCGGCGTGCGCGCCCGTCTAGGAGGCGATAAGGTGTAGAACGCAAGGTGACGGGTAGGTGCCACCACCGTCTCGTCTTAGCAAAGCGTTGGAAACACATGCCTTTTCGTGCAAGCGTTGCATTGTCAGCGCAGTGTGATAAACGCGCTATGGTCCTTATGTATGCCTTTTCTAGTAAAAAGACACACATACAAAATATTGATGTGTTGTTATGGTGCCTCAGGTATGCGCAATAATTGCTTTTTAATCGACAATCGCACAAGTATGAACGCTAAACGTTCAGCAATATTGGAGGGTGCTGCAGATGGGGTTGGCTGTTTGGAGCATCGTTTGGTGCTGTTTAAGGTATCGTTAAGGGAGGAAAAACAGATAAATGCACAGACAGACAGACAGACAGACAGACAGACAGACAAACAGACAGACAGACAGACAGACAGACAGACAGACAGACCAAAATTTTTGCGACGAAGGTCCCCAAGAAGGCTTTCGTCTTTAAAAATGCCGAAAAATTGAATCAAGTCACAAGTCGTGCTAAGCTGGGCACAGCGAAGCACAGATCCCGTCGCCGCCCCTATTTCCCGTCGAAGTGTCTGGCTCCACGCGAGTACGTGCTTTCATAGGACGCCTGTTACGACCGGCCCTAGGGAACCAAGCAAGAGGAGTTTGGGGGAGAACCGGTTCTTGACCGACTGTGTCGTCCACCCCCACCTCCCCATTCAGGCTCCCCCTCTCGCCGGGAGAACTCCGGAATCTGCTATGCATTCGTGACCATGTTTGAGCATTTTTTTAGGGCGCCGTGACCATATATGGACATCGTGTTAGGTTGTGCCACTCCATGTGTTGTGAGGTGTGTTTCCCCCTCTCTCGTGGCCGAGGTGCCGGAGCCACCGTATTGGCTGACGATGCGGACAGTGCGCCCAGTGTCGGCAACGCGGCGCTATAAAATGCCGAAGACGTTTTGTATCTCTCTCTCTTCTCTCTTTGGATCAGTTGATCACTTCTCCACATGTAAATAAATCTTTGTCGTTCGTTCGGGCGCTTCTTATCGCTGAATTGTCGGACGATGGATCCTGCTACGGGGCCAGCTACCGAAAACGAGACCGGCAGGACCCGGAGTCCCAACACGCCCCATGG